>NC_090436.1:178384040-178694219 GCF_031143425.1 Pleurodeles waltl | reverse complement strand
AAGGCAAGGATTATAGGAATACTAGGAAAAGGTACATTTTGTCTTTTTTGCATTCCCTCTCCACTATCAACAAGTCCCTTTTTAAGGTCTTTAAAAGCAACCTTTCGTCCTCTGGGGGCGACGACACCCATGACGGCCAACTAATGTCTCCTTAATGTAGCCTCTGCCCTTAGTTCAACTGTCTCTTCAGTTATGCAGAATCAAATGTGGCCTATAAATAATCAGTTTGAAATTTGCTACAAGGTAGCACATGTTTTGGTCTCCAGCCCGGTTCACTCACTATCGCGCATGGCACTGTTCAACTTGACAGAATGCAAGCTTTGTCGGTGGAGGAGTCAGTTCTGTTTGTTGACGAGCTTTTCTTGATAACACCAGATTAACTAATTTATTCTCTTGCAGTAGGAATTTAGTGCCAACACATGCGCTCCTAGTTGCACAAAATATGAAATGTACAGAGTCACAAAGCAGATAAATAAAACATCTATACCATTTTTCTAATTCATGTCTGCTCATAAAGAACATACCCAATCGGGTTCAAGCTTCACTGTTTTTGTTTTGTAATACTATCCCCTTGTTGGAAGTTTTGAATGTATCTATTGTCAATGTTTCACCAAGGCTTATTCATTCACATATATATATCTCATGTTTTAATAATTTGATCCTGAACTGTCTCAGTTTATCTTTATCCTTCTGCTGTTGAACACTTCAGGCCTGGGTATTTAGTACCAATGGTGAAACAAGGTACATGTGAAACGGCGCATTAGCCCACATTCTAATGGCCAGTTCCGGAATTGTTTCTGGTTTACTAAAAAGCTAACAAGCAATGGCAAGCCAACAGGTCTGGAGTTGACTGCCAGCCTTTTGGCTTTGTCAATACTTGCATTGCTTTGTTTTACCATAGTGTTTGCTAAACATTATTGTTGGGAAAGCAGTCAGGCCTGCAACAATCTATCAAATAAAATATTGTCTAAAAGCAAAAGTATTTTGGTCCCAAAAGCAAACACTTCCACAATAGTTCCTAGCACATAAGAGAACTATTTTGTGTGTGGATGTTCCGCTTAAGAAAGGGAAGAATGGCTACACTCGCAGTGAGGTCAGCAAATTGCTGGAGTGGGCTGACAGCTAGCTCCATGTTGTAATGCTGTAGTAGGCAGAAGAAAAAATGTGAATGATACAATAAAAGACCAAAGGATGAAGTGGGCTGGCCCAAAGCCCCAATACATAAGAATATTATAAAATTTTAATAAAATCCAAAGGTCTTTGATAACACTAACCTAGAAATGTAGCTAACTATTTCTGAAGGTAGTCTCATAATAACGTTGAAAGTTAGCAATATAAAACCTATTATACTAATGTTTGTCTTATCACTATTTCTAATCAACCCAAACTACACAGTATTGGTTGGAGTATGTGTGAACTGAGGACCATGGAGCTGCTCTGCATGTGTGATAATGGCATAGAACGAAGGACAGCTAAGGATGTTCACTTTCAGCATCTTTTGACCTAACGAATATTTTAACTGAATACAATTCAGCAACAATAATTGCATTGTTAATAGGATTAGCTTGTATTGTGGAGCCAATAAGGCAGCGTTTGGATATTCCTAAAGCTCCATGTGTAATCAATCGGATAATTTAGAGATCTTTGAAGATGTACTGTGTGCAGGGTTCTGTCTGCCATTGAATATGGATAAGCATCCAAAATTGGGTTATTACTTTAAGAAAGGGTGAGCCCAACCAGGTAGAAACACTGGACCGTCAGACCAACACTTGAGTACACCACTTCTACAACAACATAAGTAAACTTTTGGGGTTGCATTCTGGCTCTCTTCTTCACATTTTAGGATGTCCACAGTCTTAGTACAAAAACTATGCACCTCTGAAATATTAAATCATTGCTTTAATCCTGTACGAATAACGCAGAAATGTTAAAATCACGATAACTATGAAGAGTGCAAAAATGGGTGCAAACTGTGATTGCTTTGCGACCGTGGTCACAAAGCAATCTGACATTACACTGCGACTCGCAATTAGGAAGGGGACTCCTCCTTCCTAATTGCAATGCACAAAACCCGTTTTTCGATTCGGTAACCAGGTTACCAAATCGCAAAAGGGGTTTTGTGCATTGCAAAGTGCAGTTTGCACGTGGCAAACCAGGAAATTCGCTGATTGCGACATGCCAACTGTTTCCTACATCTGGCCCTGGGTGCAATCAAAAGCACAACATGCCACCTACTGGTTTGGTGCCTGAACTCCCTCCATCCCCCTTCCACATATATTGGGCCACTCCCCGTGGCTTGACTGTCTTCTAACACTGCTTGTTCTCTATTCTTTACCATTGTGCCTCCTGGACTTACTATTATATTAGGCACTGTGTCAGATTCTTCATCCTTTATCATACCTAGTATTTATTCACTGTCCCCTACTGGTATTATGATCTCTTTGTCCTTCAACCTAAACAGAATGCCGAAGGGGAATTTCCATCAGTTATTGATCTGACACTTATTAGTTGAGACACCACTGAGCAATACTGGCTCATCTTAAGCAGTGTTACTGCAGACAGATTTTGCTATAATGTTAACTGATGATCATGGTAGTGGATGAGGCCATCCACTCTATTCATCTAGTTGATTTTTTCCATGGATGTCAAGGATGACATCTTAGAGAAATGCTTGCAAAGATTACCCTACCCCCTCCCCCCCACTGAAGCTTCTCTTACCCTGTCCCTTCTTTCTGTTCTGATTTTGAAATAAATATCTCTGAAGTATCGGATGATGGTATCATCCTCAGTTTCTATTAGCAGGTGCTGCACTCCGATGTAATATCTTCTTGACCAGTTCTCAAGGTTTTCACGTTTCTTGAAAAGCTATTTTTCTATGTTTCCAGGTAGGCAACTGAGAATGAGGAGACCTCCTCACAGTCCATGAATGAATGCAGCACCTTTCGGAATGAGTCTTGAGTATCTTTGCATGTCAATCTATAGCTCGCTCATATCTTTGCTGGTGCTAGTTGTAATTGCCCTAAATTCTGTACTAGTGATTTATGAAAATTTGCTTTCAATTCTACAAGATAGGCTTCATAGGGAGTAATGATTTTTCAACACCAATTTATTATTGTGTTTTATTGCCCAGAGCGTTAACTCTCTCCTATTTAGGGCTTATTATGTCAAGTCACTCTATCCCTCACCCCCCTCCTCCGCAAAAACGAATGTTGCACGTACTTGCCTTATGGCCCAGATTTGAAGACTTGTCACGGTATTGGATGTTGTAGCAATACTGTGATGATGATGTCCAAATACTTTTAAAGTAACAAAGGCACCCTTTTTCTGATTACTGTGTACTTGTGACTGTTCTTTTAGGCATGGTCACCTAGCGCTTAGTACTGCTGTGAGAAAGGAATCTACTTCCATATTTGTCTGCCATGACTATGCATGTTTGTTCTGACTGTGTAGATATCTAAAGCTGTACGAATCAAATCAAATCAAATATTTAGTGAAACACTGTCTTCAAGAAGAAGGGTCCCCTCACTCTGCAGCTCAGCTTGTCGTTTATTGCGCTCATTTACATCCATGCAAGACATCGCAAAAGCTGGGCTTCACAATGGCAGGTTGCTGCAAAGCAGGGCCCCGGTGCAGTCAGACAACGGCAGGAAATCTCCAATAGGGCGAATTTGAGAGTCGGTGCCCAGGGAGGCCTCAACGTCGATGGGATGCTGCTTAGCATCAGGCCTGATGAAGCCATCTACGTTGGATTTAGAAACTTTTCTCCAAGTCAGATCTCCTCCAGTGAGGCAAACCAGCAATTATAATCTGACCGGTGATTAGATGTTCTGAGAAATTGCGTTACTGGTTGAGGCGGGTGAAACCCTTCTCAAGCAACAACCACAATCCTCGTCAAGGTGAACCACAAAAAGTCATTAACCGGTGCTCATCCCGCTGGTAGCTTGACACAAAAGCAGTCAGGCTTAACTTAGACGCAATGTGTAAAGTATTTATGCAGCACTCAGAGTAATAAACTGAAAACACAACAGAAGAAAAATCCCGTGCCAAACTAGAAATTGTAGATGTCAAATAAAATACCAGAACAACAAAAATGCACTTAGTGAAAGTGGAGCGGAGTAATTTCAATGTGGTAGGTAAAATTAGCCCCAAAAAGCGCACAATGCCAAATTAGGCTATCTGGTAGCGTCAAACCAGGACAAAGTCACAATTTCAAGATACTGTGAGCATGGGCCAGGTACAGGACAGAGTTTGGCCCACTGGTCAATGTACCTGGTTGTACTTGCACTGGGAAGCGAGGTCCTGCGTCAATTTGCATCTGTTTTGATGTGCCTGCCAATCAACAGCTGCAAGGTTTTGCAATGTGTGGTCCTGCGCTGAGAGATATGATGCAGCGTCGGTTTCGATAAGGCCACCAATCAGGAGCTGTGAGGTGCTGTAATGTGAGGTCCTGTGTCGCGCTGTGTCAAGTTGCATCACTGTCAGTTCTAGAGGAAACCACAGTGGGGCCAGGAGTAGTATACTCTGATGCCAGCCAATGGTCTAGGATGTTGGGGATTGGAGGGGGGGGCACCTCTTTTGGGATCAGGAATCACTCTAGAAGAGGCCAGCAGCAGGCACAGGCCGGTCCAGTTGAGTTTGGGCAATCCTGACAACACCTAGTCCTGCTTTTGTATCACTGTCTGGGAGGAATACACAAGAGCCAACTGCAACTAGCCAAGGGTCCAGGACCAGACGGGCACGACTTGGTGGTCAGGACTCGCTCAAACAGAGGCTGGTAGCAGGACAAAGTACAGGTCCAGTTTGGCCTTGTTAGCTGGGCAGTTAGAGGGAGAAAGGCATCCGGAAGCTTGCTTGCTGTGCCCTCTAGCTCAAACAGGAGGTCAGCCAACTGACCCTAGCAGTCGCTTCTGGGGTACTGGGTTCACCGCAAGCAGGTACAGTCTTTTTTATTGGTCGTAATACAGCAAGGTGGTTTTTTTTGTGATTCTCCATAGATCCAGGAGTGTTCTGAAGGAGGGTACTGAAGATGACACATTTCTCCCTAGAGCCAGCCTTTGGTTGGACACAACTCCTTGCCACTTCCGACCCAATGGGGTAAAAGTTCCAGGGAGGTAACACTATCCACTTTTGCCTCCTATGGCCAACAAAAAAACTGGTTCAGCAACACAAGGCAAAAATCTGGGGTGGGCATGCAGGAAGGGCAACTTTTCAATAAAACCGCCACCACCAGCCAAAAGTGAAGGTAGACTAATCAATACCTTGATGGGCTTCCCTGCTCAGGAGATTAAACACTGAGAATTTGCCTCTTGTGCAGTGGCACTTGTCTGCTAATCACCTTCTGAAACTAACTGCACCCCTCCATCTCCTTCCTCCTGTGTCAATGCATTGGCCCATGGGGAATCCTTCTCTTTATCTGCAGATGCCATCTGTGAGGCTCATGACCTTAGCTTGCTCAGAGATTCATCCCAGTAGGTAGACAGTACCACCATTGACAACAATCTGATGCGGTCCATTACAACCTCTTTAATCAGACTTCTGTCCCTAACCTAGGGATAATTGTGCCCATAAGAACAACCAACAGATTCCACTAACAGCTCTTAGAGTGAAGAGACAGAATCCTAGCCTTCCACTGTCAGATGGAGGTCCAAACCTGGGGCCTTGGTCAGGCCAAACTTCCAGTCTTGATGCTGACAAGTAGTCTGCAGTGGATCTTGAGGTCTCTCTGGCCTCTTAGGCTCCTCAAATGGGTACAACAACCCCAAGTGATGGACCTCCTACTTCCACTCTAACTCCTGCCATCTTAGTGGTGGTATCTTGAAACTGGTCTTTCAGCCTCGAACCTGTACCCTAGGCTTAACAGGTGCCTGGAAAGCAAGGACTTCTGGGGGAAAAGGGGGTACCATCCTCTCCCTCGGAAGTTATAGCCAGAGTCTTGCAGGGGTCTGCCTGGTGCAGTGATCCTGTCTTCTTGTCTCTGTGACAGCATAGGTAGCACGCCCAGGTGAGAAGTAGCCTCACCAGGGTCAGTGTTGGGTCCCCCTCTCGCAGAGTGGGTAACCACTGATCCTCCAATGGAGGGTTTCTTCTGCCTCCTATCACATGCTCTCCAGCTGGGCCTCTGTACTCTCCATTTGGGAGTGGTACTCCCAGAAACCTGAGCTTTTGGAACACCACAGGCAGCCGTCCCATCCAGCTCTTCTATCAGTGGTGGGAATTCAATTCCCAGAATGTAGCCCATGGACTTCTGGGGGTTGCAATGGCCCTCCTTTGGGCTTCTTCCCCTTCCCACCGCCCACTCCCCAACATTCCAGGGAGTCCACAGCCACAGGGAAGACAAAGTCCTGCTCTTGTGACTGTGTTATCCTGCGCACCCATCCTGGCAAATACTGCTCTTTCTACCACCATGGTCTGACTGGTACAGATATCCCTTAGAGAAGTGACAAGGATCTGGTGCAAGTGATGACTCCCTTCAGCAGGGATCGCCATCTTACTCTCGGGGTTCACCTCCCTACTATGGGACACTAGGGCATTCTCTACCCTCTGCTCCCGGGGATTAATTCTAACTCAACCCCCTTCTCCCCCCTCCCCCACCCTATCCACCAAGGCCACATTGGCCAGCACAGTAAAGTTCCTATCCATGGGTGGTTTCTTTGTACTCTGTCCTACCTGGAGACAGTCAAAGTACCTGAGCTGGAAAAAAGATGCCCTGGTCCTCCACCCATCAGAATCTCTTCCTGTATCAGAAGGGGCATGTAGGAAAGTAGCCTCTTTCTAGCTTGGTTACCCACCCACTTTTTGGCTGTTTGTCAGTGTGTCTGTCTGTGTTCCACCAGGATCCCAGTGACTGTGCTCTCTCCTCTAAAGGAGAGGTAACTTTCTCTTCCTACATTTGGCATACTCGTTCCCCCCACGCAAGTCCCTGGTATATGGTACCTAGGTACACAGGGTACTGGAGTTCCAGGCAATCCCTATGGGCTGCTGCAGTTATTCTGCCACCCATAGGGAACCCATGCAAAGGGTCCTGCAGGCCCACCATTGCAGCCTGTGTAAAATGGGTGCAGGACACGTTTTTCACTACAGGTCATTACACCAGGTCACTATAAGGCACCCCTATGGTAGGCCCTCTCAGCCCAGATGTCAGGGTGCAGGTACCTGTGTGTGAGGGCACCAATGCACTAGGTTTTGTTAGGTGTCCCCACAAAATCCATATCCATTTTCCTGGACCTTCAGTGCGGGGACGCCATTTTATGCGTGTAATGGACATAGGTCACTACCTATGTCCAGTTACATAATGGTAACTCTGAACCTGGGCATGTTTGGTATCAAACATGTCTGAATCATACCCCAATACAGTTGCAAGTATTGGAAGTAGGATTCCATGCACTCTGGGGGCTCCTTACAGGACCCCAAGCATTGCAACCACCGGTCTTACAGCATTTTCTGGGCAGCCCAGGTGTTGCCACCCCTCAAGACAGGTTTCTGCCCTCCTGCTGCTTGATCTGATCAAGCCCAGGAATGCAGAACAAAGGATTTCCTTTGAGCGAGGGAGGTAACACCCTTTCCCTTTGGAAATAGGTGTAACTGGCTTGGGAGGGGTAGCCTCCCCAAGCCCTTGTTTTTGCTTTGGAGTGCACATTTGGTGCCCTCCATGCATAAACCATTTCCCACTGGTTCAGGCCCCCCCCCCCCCAGTCCTTGTTCTGGCGCGAAATGGACAATGAAAGGGGAAGTGACCACGCCAGGTGTGGTGCGCAGGGCTCCTCCGGAGGGTCCCTGAGTTCTGTCATCTTGTTTCCAAGGATGGCAGGGAACTCTGGGAGCATCTGAATGGCGAGGCATGCAACGTACCTGGTTAGGTGACCTATCCCCCTTTCAGGGCTATTTAGGGTCTCTCTCTTGGGTGGGTCCTCAGATTCGGCTTGCAAGATTCCAGCAGGACTCTTCTGCAACCTCTGCTTCGACTTCTGGCCTCCGGAACCGCAACTGGACCCTCCAGGAACCTACAAGCTTCAAATCCACGAGGAAGACTCTTCAGCAACATTGTGTCCAGAGTTCCTGCCAGCTTTGCAACAGTTTCCTCGCCATGCATCCTCAGAAGACTCCAGCTTTTCAGCGTGCACACAAAGGAATCTCCCTTGGAGTGAAGGAGGCACCTCCCTGCAACCGCAGACACTGACGACAAGCGACGACTGGCTGCGTGGATCCCCTCTCCTGGTGAGCTGCGTGGATCCTGCATCACGGGTGGTAGTCCAGAGTAGTCCTCTTGGTCCTCTCTGCCAGCTGTCCAACTTTGGTGGAGGTAAGCCTTAGCCTTCTAACACAGGACAGTACCCCATTGCACCGCATCACTTGCAGCTGCCAAGGCTTGTTTGCATCTCCTCCAAGGGATCTTCAGGCGACGTGTAGCTCCAGCCCTCCATCCTGCAAAGCATAGCCTCCTGCATTGTTCTCTTGCTGCGTGGGATCCTCTTTTGTAGTGCTGCCTGGGCTCCTTCTGTGACTCGTGTCCCTGTCCTGTGGGACTCCTGTGGGTGCTGCCTCGGCTCTTGTGGACTCGCTGCAACACTGAGGGTTCCCTGTGACTCCCCCTCCTAGGTGTAGTCCTCCTGGGCCTTGCTGGTCCCTGGCAGCACCTCTTTTCCATTAACTGCGAGTTTGCCTTGGTCAAGGCTTGTTGGTGAAAATCCTGCACCAACACCCGTCTGCAATCTTCTTTCCGGCGTGGTACATCTTCTGCATCCATCAGGAACTCTTCTCCGGCTCCAGGGCTGCAGTGCTGACCTGTTTTTCAGTACTGTCGACCAAATCCTGCATTCACAGCTGGGTAGGTAGTACCTCCTACTTCTCCTGGACTCCACTGACTCTTGGACTTGGTGCTCTCTCTACAGGTCTTCTTTCTTCAGGAATCCACCGCTGGATGTCTTGCAGTTTTCTCTGGGTGTCTTCTTTTTCTTCTTTTCCTCCTTTTGGGTGGTTTGGTGAAAATCCAGTGCTTTACTCCTGCATTCCTGGTCGCTAGGGCTTAATGTGTTACTTACTTCTGTGGTTTTCTAGTACACCCCTCTACACATTTTACTTACCTAGGTGGGGGTACCTTGTTCGCATTCCATTTTGTTAGTATAGGGTTTGTGCTCCCACCTAGGGTCACTACTGGTTACAAATATTTGTACTGTTTTCTACACTTTTCTATGCCTATTTCTGATTGCTAGTGTATATATTAAGTGTATTACCTACCTCCTAAGGGTGGGTAGCCGGTCTAGTATATTGTGGTGATTTGCTCCAAAAATAAAGTACCTTTATTTTTTTTACAACAGAGTGTTTTCTTTCATGTGTGTAAGTGCTGTGTGACTACAGTGGTATTGCATGAGCTTTGCATGTCTCCTAGATCAGCCTTGGCTGCTCATCCACAGCTACCTCTAGAGACCCTGGCTTCTAGACACTGCCTACATTTCACTAAGATGGGATACCTGGTATAAGGTGTAAGTACCTTGGGTACCCACCACACACCAGGCCAGCTTCCTGCAGGGCATGGGAATCCTTTGCTCCCAAACTATTGTGGGACCTTTTTTATGATTCTGTCTGTTTTACCCAGGACCACCCCCCTCACACTGTTGAGGGTGACCTGAACCTTGCTTCTTTGAGTCACACCTGAGTACCTTTGATACACTCAGGTACGAAGCTCAGTTTCCTTTGTAAGTTCTTTAGGACCAGGGAGCTTTGCAGCTCTGCAAAGCAATTACTGAACATGTGCTCTCTTATGAAGAGACAGAACAGCACTTCATAGTGACTGACTTTGCAACTATTCACCTATCCAACTACTGAGTTATGGGAGTAATTTATGAAAGGGACTGATGTGACAGTTTCTAGTTGTCTTTCACGGGGGGAGGGATACCTCATCCAGTCAGCTTTATCTAGGGCCGGGAGGGTATTAAATGCATAGTTCTCAGATGTTCATCACTTAGAACCCACTGGTCTACAGACAGAACTACACTGTTAATATCTCACCGGGATTATTGATACATCTTCTATCATCAGAATCATCAGAACAAGCTCATGGGAATTATACTTTGTTCTCTGCAATGATACAGCTATAACAGCACACACAGCCACTTGTGGAACAGACAATGCAATACATTCATCCTCAAATCCACTACAAACCAGAAGCAGCAAAGATACACCAATTCAATCTCTTCTGGTCTCCCCTGCATGTTTTCTAGCGGAACCACCACAACAACAAGAGGCCACAAAGAGATGGGGCCTTTTGTCTGAAGAGGTAACTATATATTCCCTGAAAGGCCCATGCACCTCCATACAATCTCACTCTGACACCTGCTCCTCATGTTATCCCCCTCAAACCAGTCTCTTCCTTCCCAAAGTTTGCCATTGCTGGCACCCTCAATGCTTTGGACAGATTGAGTGCTCCTGCAATATGCTTATGCTGTATCACATTTTGAGTAATATGTAACCTCTTTTGACTGTGCTAAAACTCAGTATGTATTCTGAGGCTTGAAAAACGAAAAAATAAAGTGCACATCATTGCCAGTTAAAATCCATTAGCTGCGGCTTTCAAGAGTAATTAGTTACTGGGCAGACGCTCAAGAAACTCGGATTAAATCCCATTAGTGAAGGCAGAGGACATGGAGTGCAACTCCTGCATAATAAATTGTACTTGCATATCCTAACCATTGACAGCAACTTTGTGCAGTATTAGCCGTGTAACAAAAAAATAGCATCCAAATTCACAGTCAGGTTACCACATCAAAGGCTATTCACGGCTCCATCTAACAAAGTTCACCTGGCGGACAGACCCACATGCTCTGCAAGCGCTCACATTGGTTAACTTACCTATTGCATTTGACCCAAAAAACGAGACGCGTGGTGAACATTAGATACATTTGGTGAGAACGCAAAGGTGGTGAGTACTTGTTTCTTATGGCAACTGAGGGGTAAAATTGAACAAATGCGCATTCCAGTGGCTGTACTCATTTATCAAAAAGGTATGATTTTCCAATATGGCTTTGGATCATTTCCGTAACAAGGATTCACTGAAATATTTGTTTCAAACTCCAACAGCAGCAGGTTAGTTTCTGCTTGTTAATGCCACGCCCGTTCTGATAGAGTTTTTTTTTTTCAGGTCTGCAGTTTCTGCGGCCCTCTTGTAGGACAGGGCCTTAGAAGCGTGACCCAGTTCTGATTATGGTGACAATCCTTAAAACCTATTAATATAACCTATCATCCCCCCCAGCTACCACAGTCGGGTCATTTCTGAAAAACAATTGTGGAAGCGTTAGAAAGCGGAGCAAAACAAGCATTGGCAAAGCCAGCAAGTTTTGCATTAGCAAGACAGAATGAGGTTACAATTATGTTGATTTGCTATTGGAAGAAAAGGTAGACTTGAAGGTGGTGGTCATATACTTCACTCAATAGAACCGTACAGGGATTTGGAGATGTATAGAAACCTTTTTTAATTCTTCTTGAGCACCGTAGGAAATTGTGATTCTTATTGGCACAAAGAAAAGGTGTTCTTGGCTTTGAATTACTGTAACCTGAAGCAAGTTTAGATACATAAGCATACCAAAACAATTTATAAAGGATGGGAGGAAAAAGGCATTGGTAATGTACTGGTCATCAGCAATGGCACTGAAGTGCACTTCTTAGGTGGATGTGCACATATGATCCGAAAAAATTGGCACTCACAATGCTTAAGTGGGCTGATCCACTGCCCCCGTTGTATGTAGTTAAGAGGGTAAGTAAAATATAAATTACAGCTGAACAGATCAACATAGAGGTGTGCACTATTGCCTCTGTGTGTGCATCCATGTATGTAATTATTTTATTTATGAAGATATTTGGATTACTTGAGCTGTCAATACAGTTGAAGATGTCTCTCGGGCAGTCCTAAAGAACAGATATAAAACAAAAACGGCAAAGCCAACAGGTCGCACCTTGGGAACTACTGGCTTTGCCAATGGTTTTAAACATGCAGCACAGGATCCTCGATGCTGTCTCTCATAACTAAAGAACGTTAAAAACACCTTTTGACACTGCCAGAAGCATCATTCTGTAGGCGTGTGATCCACGCAAGCAGGCGCCAATAAACTGATGCAGCAGCTTTTTTGTTTTTAGTTACTGATCCAAAAAGGATCAGTAACTAAAAAGGAACAAAAAAAAACTTTTTTCAGCAGGTAGGGGAAGGAGCAGAGGGCAGAAGCAACATGGAGACAAAGGACAGAAGCAACACAAGGGTTGGGGGGGGGACAGAAGAAAAATGAGGGATGAGAATGGGGTAAGAGACATGAGGGCACAGCTGGGAGAGATCAAACGGGTGAAAGAAGCAACATGGAGCTGGTGGGGAGAAAGCGGGTGAGAAGACAATGCGGAGGGTGTGAGGGAGAAACACACAGGCAAGATAGAGCAGTGGTTTAAAACCTTTTGACTTCTGTGGACCCCCACTTTATCATTATTCGAAACCATGGATCCCCACTGAGTCATTATTGGAATCCGAGGATCCCCCACTGAGTCATTATTGAAAGCTGGGGACCTAATGTGTGAATATTATTTCATTTTCTAAGCAGTTGCGGACACCCTGAGACAGCTTTGTGGACCCCTAGGGGTCCCTGGACCACAGGCTGGGAACCACAGAGAGCACCGTGGAGCAGGACAGTGGAGAACACAAGTGACGCACCTGGGAAAAAAAGTGCATTCTTGAACACAACTTAAACAAAAAGACAAAAAGTAACGCACCAGGGAGAGAAACACAAGAACAGAAAGTAAAGCCCACACAGCTAACTATTGGATGAACCACATGTAATAAGAAAAAAAAAGAAATTGCTTTTACAGTGTATGTTGTACCTACGTGGGCTGTATGTATTACTGAAACAAGAATACCAATGTACCGTAAAGCTGCATATCACATGACTACAACAAATACTGTCAAAGCTTTATGTATATAATGCATGTAGCAGGTAAAGAATCTCATGTGTGGTGATTCGGAGTACTGTGCAGTGCTAATATTGCAATGCAAGCACTACAGAGCTGAGGTGGAATGATACACCAAACAGCCAATAGCATAACACGAGAGAAAAAGGAGAAGAGCGTTACTCCTCGCTCTGGGGAGACACTGCCCACTCGATGCACAGAATATTAAACAATAAACAGAGCAGACCTAAAAAAGACTCATAGTAATGAACTCCAGAGCATTTACTGTATAACCCAGTGAAAGTGTACGAATACCATTTAAATAATGGCAAAACGTGCTGTTAAAAATAAAATTTAAAAAACGTGCAGAATCTTAGATAAGTTGGCAAAATAGAGCTATAGAAAATGCAGCTGCACAGCCTTTACGCCGGTACATAAAATCAAATGATATGCCTCAAGGACATAAATTCACGTCCTATGTAACACTGGCACAAGTGCCAACAAGTGCATTAGCAAATCAGAACTGCAAAAGATCAATCAACACAGACTCGACACAGCGAGAAGCGACTTAAGAGGCCGAAATGCTAAGGTGAGAGCCAAGCAAAAGATTATTATTTGCAAACCAATAGGTTTGCACTTATAAAGTGAGTGTACACTGCTCATATTCCAGCAGCAGATGAAATCATGTGCCGAGAACGGATGGGCAGACTGGTGAAACTCACATGCATCAATGCTACTGATTGAGCCACAGGGTAATGCTACACTTCAGATAAATCTTATTAACATGCAACAACGACTCTCTGCTCTTGCATCCACTTGATCACATTATGCCCAACGGTAGAACATCGTCTATTACTGAAAATCTTCATTGGCCACAAACCGAAACTGCAACTGCCCCTCAAAGTTCCTATATTGTTTCGCAAACTTGTTGATGTGGAAAGGGATTGGGGGCGACCAGTTTAACAATGTGTGGTCCAACGACATTCATTGGGAGCAATACAGACTTTTAGTACTGATTTCGGCTTCCAATATTTCCAATAAATGAGGAATCCAGTCCAAAGGGTAGAGTAAAGTCCACATAATGTTATCAGTGAAAACAGAGATTGAATTAAGAGGCATAAAATAGGTAATTTTTTAGATAAATGTCTTACAGCTTGGGTGAACAGGAGTGGAGGGGGCGTGGCCAGGAGATGGCGCACGCCTAATTTCCTCGCTCTGGAGGGGCCGACCAAAAGTCGAGGAGAAACATGCCGTCTCCGGGCCGATCGGAGCCCGCAAGGAGGTGCTGGACTGGGGGCCGGTCCTGGGCACTACCGGGCCCCCGTTGCGGCCCCATAGTGTGCTGGTGTGCAGGCCCGGCTCGGCTGACGGCGGAGGAGGCGGGCGGCCCGTCCCCCGGCCGAAGCCGCGGCCTCGCGTTGAGCCGAGGGCCGCTGCATGACTAGGGCGGATGTCCCGGAAGCGCCGGGGGACCTCGTTCGAGTCCCCCCGCCACAGCGGAAGTGCCGATGCGACCGGCCCTGGAGGGACTACGCCCTTTGGAGCGGCGGAGCAGCACTGCTGCTGGAGGCGGGCGCGGCCCTTGATCGTGCTGGGGCCGGCCTGC
The DNA here is from genome assembly GCF_031143425.1 of Pleurodeles waltl. Taxonomy (NCBI): domain Eukaryota; kingdom Metazoa; phylum Chordata; class Amphibia; order Caudata; family Salamandridae; genus Pleurodeles; species Pleurodeles waltl. The sequence continues at coordinate 178,679,695 of NC_090436.1, read as the reverse complement.
GAGCATGACACCTGGCCCGGGCGGGGCACTGAGGCAGTGAACTGGCGGCCCCGGCCCCGGAGCTGAGACGGGGCCGGCTGCCACACCTGTGGAGGGGGGCTGGTGCCCCGAAGACGGTGAGAGCGGCGGTGGGGCCAGCTGGCCGAGGACACCAGTGGACCCTTTCGAGACCCTGCAGGATCGAAGGAGGCTGGAGCGATTGGTGGGGGCGCGACCAAGCCTGGGGCATGAGCCGGCCCGCGAACACACTGGCCGGCGGTCGCGGACAGCTTGACTAGGGACGGAGAGAGGCCGACCTCCAGACCTCCATAACCCGGGTGTGGATCAGGGGTAATTGCCCCATCTGTCCACTGGTGGGCAGAACAACTTTAGCCCCACCACCCTCTTATTTTTTAAAAAAAAACTTCCCTGGCCTCTGGTGGGCTTTCTGCCCCCCATGGGGGCAGATGGGCCTTCCAAAAATAGGCCCATCTGCCCCCAATGGGGGCCAGATATGGCCAACAGTAATGTGCCCCCATGGGGAGCGACCCTTACCCAAGGGGCTGCCCCCCTAAAGAAAACACACGCATACACACACACACACACACCAATCCCTGGTGTCTAAGTGGTTTCTGCCCCCAAGGGGGACAGAAATGGTCTAAATACAATTTGCCCCCCAGGGGAGCGACCATTGACTAAGGGGTCGCTCCCCACCTCTAAAAAACAAAACAAAAAACAAAAAAAAATGGTATTCCTGGCGCCTAGAGGCATAAGGACCGCATCCCAGTTAGTATCTGCAGGGAGACCCAGATCTGCTCTAAAGATTTTCTAAGTCCCTGAGGATAATCGTGGATATGATGATTTTGAGTTTGAGTTTTATAAATGTCAGACGCCTCCCTGGTAGACATTCTATCATAACACTACCTTCCAGGAAACTAAAATCAGATCATTCTAATAAGCACACTGCCAATGCGAACTTTATTTACAAGTATTTGTAGTCCTATGAGGGGTCCTAGCTGGACTCCACCTGCAGTCCAGCTAATGTCTTCATGCCTCCCTGTTATGCTATATCTACCACCTTTGAGATACTAGCCATTGAGCCATTTCAGTTTGTTCCCATCTTTCCAGAAGATGACCACACAAAGGATTTTCTTTGCAATTTTTCTCTTCTAGTCAGGTAGTCCCTTTAACAGAAGCATTGGTTACAACCTGCATTGCAATAGGAAACCTGCACCTTCCGCTATACGGTATAGGTTAAGTACAAGTATCTACCATCACTCATGGCTCGCCTGTCCAAGGACACATAGGGTTTTGCATCATGCACCCAGTCAATTACCACAGTGGGCTGAGAGGCCCAATAATGTGGCCTAAGGTTGTTGAGTACAATATTGTATACAATGATCTACACAGTGCAGCAACAGCTGAGACAGTTATCCCACAGTATGGAGCACATTTCAGCTTCAACCCAGTGAAAAATGGTATCGGAGTCACATATGGGTTATTTCATAAGAGGTCAAAAGTGAGGCTGGGTAATCCTCAAAGGTGGCAGTTCTGTCTAGCAGCCAGGTTGACAGATTACGTGTCGACAAAAACTTTTAAAGTTGTGTATCTCTAGATTACGTTACAAGTTCTCTTGTCCGCAATCATTTCCATTTCCAAGTATCTAAAGCCAGCTTTAAGTATCCTAACACCTAGAGTGCAGAGGACCCAGTACCCCAGTAACATAAATGTTAAACAGTGGATTTTGTCGAGTTAGTTCTGTACCCTCCAAATTCTCAGAAGAAGGCTAGCACTTCCAGTATTCAGTCACGTCAGAATGTCAATTGCATAAAGGGAGACTAACTTCAACATAGTCTCATAGTTCAAATCAATCTGTTCTGTTTGTGGAAAGACCACAAAAGGCCACAACTATATAGATAGCACAAAAAGCAAAGAGGAGTGACAGAACCCCCCGTCCCGTAACTTTCTCTAATTCAAATGTGGTGGAGAGAGTCCCACTCACCACTACTGCGGATGTGGGCTTAACGCAGAGAAGCTTTACACAGGACCGATAGTTCAGGCCAGACTCAAAGCATTCTATTCAATGGAGTGAAATGACTTTTCAGCATCTAGAGAAAGGACTGTTAGCGCCTTGTTAAGCCAACCAACTGTGGAGGCTGCATACATTCTTTCTGGGAAGCTCTGGGGCCTACAGCCTGACCCCATCTCGAAAGAACAACAGTTTGTTGGTTTTCATAGTCTATATCATAATATTTTAGTTAACACGCTGCTCTCAACATTGGGGAGTGTGATAGGAGAATATGACAAGCATATTACATGCGATCTGTCTTGGGGTTCCCTATTTATTTATTACAGTGATAATGGCATGTCTCAAGTCCCCCCAGGTAGTTTTCTAATTCAATTGCTTTGTGTTAGAAATGAGGTCTCTAGTTGGCAGTCGGTCTACACACTATCCAAGTAGGGACCCTCACTCTAGTCAGGATAAGGGAGTCACATGCCTAAGATAACCCCTGCTCACCCCCTTGGTAGCTTGGTATGGGCAGTCAGGGTTATCTCAGAGGCAATAAGTATTTGTATCCACACACAGTAACAGTGAAAATACAACAAATGGACACTACACCAGTTTAGAAAAATAGCAAAAGATGCAATCACTGCAGGTATAGTAAGTGAGCCTTTTCTGTTTGGAAGCAATAAAGGTTTCATGGCCGGTATTAGGATATTTGGATCTAGGTCACTTCACCCAATTATATTGCACTTAATTCCTATTTAATTCAAATCTTTCATTAGAAAACATTTACACAGAAAAGTTTTTTTTTTTAATGAAGCAGCTATTTTACTTAAAACAATTTTGGGTGAAACTTTTCTCGATTTAAGACTGCATTCATTTTGGTTGAAATGTCTCACTTACATTGCAGTGATATTATTTAAAATATTTTGCTAATTTATGTTCCAGAGGGATGTTAACACCTACCTGTTCATCTAAACGCAACCCTTGCTGTATGGGTGTACTCCCGCCAAAATCTTAACCTAGACAGAACATGCTTCTTGACCCCGTTACACACTGTAAACACCACTGCTGAAATGAAATTTAGCCTGGACACTTCACTAGACCCGAGCATATCCACTTCACTAGACCCGAGCATATCCAGGTTGACCAGAACAATGCTCCAAATCCTTACGCTTACCTTTATGCTAACTGTGCACTTAACGTTTGTTTGGCACTGATCTCACTCTAATCTTGACCCTAGCCCTAACTCTAATGCTGACCCTATCACTTGCCTTTAAAGTCAACGTATGGAAAGGAAAATGTTACTTACCCTGTAAGCATCTGTCTGTGGCATGTAGTGCTGTCGATTCACATACTGTGCATACACCTGCCATATAGTGTTGTTTCAGATGTGTGCAAGTTTTTTTTTTTTTGAAGAATTATTCTCGAGTCATGAGGTACTGCAACTCCACCTTTTGCTTGTAACATGCCTGGGGCTCGGCTCCATTGTTTTCCACATGGCGGATGAGCATGAAACTGGAGCGGAGAAACACACGAAAGCGAGATATAGATGACTATCAAGAGAGAGGGTAACTAACACCCAGAGGTGCCAGTGGTGGAGGGTGGGCGCATAAGAATCTACAGCACTACATGCCACGTACTGATGCTTACAGGGGCTCTATGGCCCCTTTGAGAAAGAGCGTTTTGACTTCTTCCTAAAGGAGGTTTTTGCTTTCTGAGGAGAAGACGTGTCTGTGGAGTGTATGTTGGGTGGTGTGGAGATAAGCTCCAGGCAGTAACCCTTTTGTGTGATGTCTAATACCCACTGGTGTGAGGTGACATGTTGCCAGGCGGGGAAAAACATCTGAAGCTGTCCTCCGATAGGTGTTGTGAGATTTGGGGGCGGGGGGGAAGAGTGGCAAGTCATTGTTTGGCTGGGACTCTTCTCTTGGTACCCTTGCTTCTGCCTTTGGCACTATTTCCATGATGTGCACCCCTGAAGTAGCCCCTTGTGGAAGCTCACTGGGTAGGCTGGCGCTGGAAGAACGTGGAGGCTTCAGAGGAGCTGGTCTTGAAGCCTCTGCGATACACGGAGCAGCGGAAGGACCACTGTTGGGAAGGCATCTACAAGGCTCTCATGGCTTTAGCTGTCTCTGTGTCTTTCTTGATTTTCTCCAGTATCTCATCAACCTGAGGCCCAAACAGACATTTCCTATCTCTTTGGGCAGGTTGAGGAGATGAGGTTGAACATCCGGATTGAAGCCAAAGACATGGAACCACTCATGTCTGCGGAGGAGAACACTAGAGATAATCCCATGAACAAAGGTGTCAGCAGCATCCAGGCACACCTGATGGTTGTGTTGGAAATCAGTTTGCCTTCTGTGACCAGCTCATGTCCCCTTTTACAGTGCTCCTGTGGGAGGTGCTGGAGGAGCTCCTCCATTTCTTCGTCTCAGTGGGCACAGTTTTATCGAGAGAACAAACCAATGGAATTGGGACGTGCCAGTCTATCATTCTACTCTCTTTGTTGGGGGAGGAGCATCACCGGTGCCCTGAGCATTTGCTTGCTTACAAGCAGTATAAACCACTGGGGAGTCTGGTGAGAGTTAGCCCCTAACATAAATGGGTTTTGAAGGGGAGGCCATGTACTTTTTGCCAACCCTGAGGCTAATAACCCGGGCCTTGATGAGCTCCCTGAAGATGTTAGAAGCAGGCTTGAGCATTCCCTTGAGCATGGACAGATACTGTAAGGAGTGATGAGACGAGTAAAGAGTCCGAAGAGGAAATCCTCTTTGAAGGGCTCTTTATGCATCTATACATTGTGGTAAGCAGTAGCCCTACCTCAAACGTCATGGTAAGAAGAGGTGTCATCTGGCAGGGAAGGTCAGGCAGGGTAAAGGTCAGGATCAGTATCCGCAGGTGGATTCACATCATAATTGTCCCAAGGGTATCCCTGTGGGGTCATGTCATGTGTCTCCCCAACCATATTCACTTGTGTCAGAATGAGGTGACCCCCGTGGAGTGGAAGATAGTTGGTCAGGCAGAGAAGGAGGTGGGGGAAGGTGTTAGTGGGGGGTCTAGATGGAATGAAAGATGGTGTAGGCAGCCCCAGGTCAAGAAGAGGACTGGTGACTTAATCTTGCTTCGTCCACTGCTTTGGTTGAGGAGGGCACTGCAGAGCTTATTCAAAGCTGAGCGGCCTCTTAGGAGGCTGAGGACCCAGTGTCGGAGTCCGTGTTAGTATCCAACGCATCTGGGGATAGATGACAAGTTGTTTCTAGCAGACGTTGAGCTGTTCCTACAGCTTCCTGAGGACCAGATTGAATGGTTCATGGATGGCCTTCTGGTTGGAGCTAAACGTCTCGCGTTGACCTGGATTTTGAGGTCAACGGTTTTGTATAAGACAGTCGAACCGGGAACTGGCAGTGCCAAGGATGTTGGCTTTAGAAATTTCTTTGGCGCTGAGCTGAAGCTGGACGTGGTGTCTGAAGCTAACGGTCGTTGCCGACCATGGCCAGAAGGCACTGTCTGCCCAGAAGCCCCTCTCTGTGGATCCAGAACGAGTAAATGGCCCTTTTGGGATGGAAGCTTGGGGCAGTTTCAAGGGGGAGGGAGAATTGTACTCATGACCTGTTGACCTAGCAGGAGGTCTTCGATCTCTAGGTCAGAGCCAGAACAGTCTTCAGGCAAGAAAAACTCCTCATAGGCAGCTGAAGGCTTGGGCTGATGTTCACCCCTGGAGATCCTTGGAGGCGGACAGTGTTGTCCCCGCTCCTGTGCAACATCTTAAGTCGACTGGCCGAGGGTCTCAAAGGGTCTTTTTTCGACTGAAAGACTGGCACGCATCACAAAGAGCCTCGTTCTGTTCGTGTGAGAGGCAAAGATTACAGACATTGGTCCAGGAGTACTTCACACAACACCAAGGACAGCAATAAAAGGGCACCCATTCCATCACAGTCGAGGGACGGTGAGAGAGGACCAAATGGAAGCAAAGAGAAGGCTCGACAGGTGAAGCCCTACTGGGGCTGGAGTTGACTAGCAAACTGTCCCGAATGGTAGCTGGAAGGTTCGACCCAGTATAAGAAAAAAGGGAAAACGTGATCAAAGACAATACTGAAGGAGAGAGGCACCGTGAAAAGATCACAGCGACTGCATCAATCCAGAGTACGGAGCACATGTCCAATTCCGACGGATGAAAAAACAATCTAACCATGGAGCCGTTGAGATTGGGCTTTGCGAGCAAAAGCTGTAGTCACAGTATCTCGTGACTCAAGAAGTATTCTTTGAAGAAAAACAACTTGAACACAGCTGAGCCCAAAACTAGATGACAGAAGTACGGACAGCATGTGTCTCTTCAGCCACACATGCCTCGAACATCGTATTTTCTGCGGTTCTGATTTTCAAGTAAATTGTTTCATTGAAATGTATCAGCGTTTAACAAAATAGGATGAAATTAGGATGATGCAACAAGAGTAATTAAAGAGTGCTGCGCTCTCCAACAGGATGTAACCCTTATGGGTGAGGATGCTAATTTAATGATCCACAAACCTGGAAACCCAAAGCATACAGGACTGTGCCTGTTTGTAACACACTTCTTACAAAACATTATGCTAAAAGAGCAGCAGAGCAAATAAATAAATGCTCAAGATATGCTTACCGGCAAATGATTGAGAGGCACGTCTACTTGGCCCAGGAAGTCATCTCTGGTCTGAAAAATAAAATACAAAAACAGGTTTAAAAATCTACACTATCGATTCTGAGATGATTATTAAAAACATGTAATCTAAATGGAAATTAGGACAAATCAGAAATTCTCAGAAGAACCTGAACTCAAGGAACGGAAACAATACTTTTAAGAAAGAAAATTTAGCTCAGCATTTCCAATAGATTGGTAAACAATTATGCTGAAGAAAGTGAACAGATTTTTTATTAATAGCTTACAGCACTACATGCTTTCCTTCATAGCACTTCTCTGTATAGAGACTGTTTTCATTTTCTGGTGCTAGCAGTTATTTTGGTAGGCTTGTTGACTTAGATTAGCCACACGCTGCAGCTCTGAAGAACAATGAGCCTTTGATATATGATATGTGTTATTAATAGAAATAATATACGTATAGTCAAGTTATAACAAAATGTTTGAAGGCATCATGAGTTGCTGTAAAGCACCAATTGGTGCCGCACTACAAGCTGTGTTGTCCCACAACAAGGAAAACAAAGTCTGGCATAATTTCGAAGGTGAGGAATTGGCTTGAGATGATTGAACAAGATTATATCTCCTTATCCAATGGGCTGTGGATTCAGCTAGTCTACCACCACTCAAGATGTGTCAAAGGTAGAAAGGCACATTCTTCCAAAGTGATGTGCAGGATCATTCATACATTAACAGAGCAAGAGAAAACATAAATTATGTTGCCTTTCAGCACTAGCTTGAAGCATTGGGGAGGCTTGAGATTTCCTGGTGGTACCACAGTGCCACTGTAGCCCTGCATACAGCAGCAGCACAGCCAGTACTTCTTGGGGGCCCTGGCAGCTTTTGGAACTCTGAAATGCAGCAATAATCAGGGTTTAGTGGACCCCTCTGGCTTCTGGACCCTGGTTCTACTGCACCTGCTGCTCCAATGGAAACTACATCCATGGGGCACAGTGGCAGGCTCTGAAGTTAAAATGCAACATACCGCCACACCCTCAATCACCCCTGCAAACTGCTCAACACCCTTGATCTGCTTGATTGAAAGGACAAACTCAATACAAAACAGCTTAAGAAGGAGTGAAGCAGGAAACAGTGTTATTCGGGCTCTTGTGAACTCTGTAAGCCAACTATATGTAAATATATCTAATACAAAAATATCGACCTGCACCGCTATCGACCGCAAGATTATGGATGTGCACAATCTCATCATGGTAAACATCCATAGGGGAGCGTTGGCTCATTATTGCTCCCTGCACACCGATCTTGACAGTGCCGCTCACGCGGATATCTTGCAGTTGATACTTCGGTACCAGACCCCTACGGTGCGGTGCCCGAGGGTAACATCAGCAGCCATACTGCAGGCCATGCTGCAAACGAGACACGCAAACACTGACACACATCATACCAGGCGGCCTAATCAACAAGTGCATCTCTGCTAACAGCAGCGAAACATGAGTCTGTATTGGCAACATAAAGATCCAATACAAACATGGCCACAGAAAGCTCTTCATGTGTGACCTCAAAACAAACAGCAGAGCAGTGCGCGGGGGCAGCCCCTGAGCCCATCTCAAACAAGACGCCTCGGTTCTGCTGGAGAACCGTGTTTGAGAGGGTTTGGACAGGCTCGCAGCCAGATCACGGTAAGGGCAGGAGGTATGAACAGGTTTGGTTCAAGAGCATTGTCACTGCAGGCTGTATGGAGCTAGGGCTGCCAACCACACATATGGGGTTAAAAGGTTATGGATACACAAAAGCGAGAGATAAACAAGGAGAAAGACTAAACCTGGAAAGGAGAGCAGTAGCATGGGGAAGATGTTTGCTCAATTTAGTTAATAAATCGCTCCCACCCACATCTTCACCCATATTACTGCACCCCACACTCCATTAGTCCACACTGCCCGTTCCTTTGCAGCTAGGTTCGAGGAGGCCTGTAAGCCCATTAACACATAAATGCATATGCTGGGGCTATATCACAAAGTCCAAAACGAGAGCTGGGACTAATCCGCCGCTGGATTACTCCTACAAGTTGGTGCAGGTTTGTGCTTTTCTGCATTCACGAAGTGTGCATGGAGTACTCCTGGAAACCTGAAAAAGCCTTAGGTTTCCTGCCTTCAGCAGGAACAAGCTTTGGCAAAGCCCAGAGGTTTTGGCTATGCAAGAGCTATTGGTTTTGCCAACGTGTTTTAGCTATGTTGCTCACTGGCATGGCTGCTGTTCAGCATGGCTAACAGCTAGTAGCATAAAGGAGAGTGGCACAAAGTGTCGTAGAGTGGAATGGCGAAGAGTGGTGTAGAGTGTTGAAGAGTGGCGTGGCAGAGTGTTGTGCATTTGAGTGGCATAGTGTGGAGTTGCGTAGAGTGACATACACTGGAGTGGCCGAGAGTAAAGTGGACTGGTGTAGAGTGGCGCAGAGTAGAGTTTCACTGAACTCAGGAACATACAACGCAGTGTCAGAGAATGCAGTGGCATAGATTGGAGTGACGTAGAGTGGGTCACAGTGGAGTGGTGGTGTTGAGTGATGCAGAGGTCAGTGGCACAGAGTAGATTTTAGTGGTATCGAGTGCAGTGGTATACAGTACAGAACAGAGTTCAGTGGCATAGAGTGGTGCAGAAGAGTACAGTGCCACAGAGTGCAGTGGTGTAGAATGGAAAGGAGTGCGTAGAGTACAGGAATGCAGTGGCATAGAGTGCAGTGCTTAAGAGTTGAGTGGCTTAGAGTGCAGTGGCACAGAGCAGAGTGTAGTAGGCTGGTGGAGAGTGGAGTGGATTTAGTGTTTCAGAGTAGAGTGAATTGGCATAGAATGGAGCGATGCATGACTGTGGTATAATGTAGTGCTAATGACTGACAAAGAAGGAATAAGTTAAGTATCCTTTAAGTCCACCATTTTCTTTACAAGGGGGATGAAGGATGGGATTTGACAATAATGAGATGATGTCTAGCAACAACAGACAATAGCGATGGTTACCAATGATACTTGACCTTGATGGGACAAAGACTGGGTATTTACGAACAGCAATGACGTGCGGATTTTATGATCACGGAATACATGATGATTGAAAGACCCCTTCTAGCTGATCATGTGAAATATCTTGATAATACTGGGTACATTTTTTAACATAGCTTTAATGGTCCTTTCAAGTAATATAGAGGCATGTTATTGCAGTCAGCAATTAACTGGCATTAACGTTATCCAAAGAAAGCACTAAAACATGTTAGTAAAAAATTCACCATAGAAGAAAAGAAAGTTCACCTCCATCTAAGAATCCATTTAAAAGTAAAGATGGAATTGTTAGATAAATTGTGAACAATCTTAATGAAGGGACAGAGCAGCACATAATTAATTTGATCCAACACACACCCTTACCATAGATAATCTGGCAAACAATTTTGAAAAGAAACGGCTAAGTCAAACAAATATACACAGAAGTAATGGGCTCTGCTTTGTTATACAGAGCTAAACGGAGTTCACCCCTTCAACACAGCCTTAAAAAGCACCCGTTTTGTTATAATGCAGGGCACAAAAGTGATAAGTCTTGCAATGCACTGAGCAATTCAACAGGAATGTGCCCCGTATTAGCTCTCTACAACCTTACCATACATACTAAATTATTTAACAATAGATTTATGACATGATAGCCCACTCAACAAGTCCAAAACAACTCTTATCAGTCTTTCAACCAAATCACTGGCTTCTGGATGATACAAATGTTTTAACATTTTGGAACAATGCCAAATTAGTAGAAAAAGAATTGGACAAGTCCACCATCTTATCCCGCATAGCACCAGTGGAACAATTTTCTCCCCCCCCTCATGAGCACCAGAAAACTCCTTAGGGATATTAAAATATGGCTGTATAGTGAGGTTTTTACAAGCTGCCACCCATCTTCAATCACGGACAAGGCAGGAGCGTTCTCTAAGTGTCACCTGCTACTACACCCACCTCAAACAGCATCCGTCAATGTCCCAGAACAGCCTTTCAGTGGGTGGCCCTAGGTATGGGGACACAGAAAAGGGGTGGTTTACCAGGACTACAGAGACTTCTCAAGGAACTGGAGTCTGGCCCAGGATTCAAACAGCACAGGTGCATACATGGAATAGCATTTGGCAAAGATAAGAGTAGCTCAAATGCGGCCTGTACTTCAGGGTGGAAGAGCCCCACCACTCACCTTTTTGCAAATATCAGAGAGTCTGACAGGTTGAGCAAAGATCAGTCTGACCAACACTCTTCATGTTCAGGTCAGGTAGGCAGGTGCTGTACGTAAGCTAAATGCGCAGGTGCCTGGCTGCGTGACCTGAACTTTGCCGGGCTATGGATTTCACAGCCTTGTGAGCATGACCTCCTCAGCCCATCAAAGCACTTTGAGGTCGACCGGGGCACTTTAGTTTTAAGCCCTGACATGCCCAAGGCTGAGTGTCCATCAGTGACGCTCATCACAGAGAAGGGTAGGAGGAGGTGGGAGGTCAGCAACTCCCACTGACTCCAACCCACTCTGTGACAAGTAAGGGACTACTGTCGGGACTTCTGCCTCCTCTCACTGGCTGACCCAAGGTCAGCCAATGAGGGGAGGCTGCAGTCCCAACCCCCCTGGATCCTTGGAGGCTCTCCTCCCGCAATCAGAGATCACCGATGGGGAAAGGTAAGCTTTTCTTTGTTTTGTCATGTTTGGTGCCTATGAGTATGTATGAATGTATGTGTATTAGTGTGCACTGTAAATGGTGTGTACTTGTGCATGTGCTTCGGAATGGTGGGTGTATTTGTGAGTGCTTGTGAAAGTATGGCTGTGAGTGAAAGCGTGTAGATGGTTAAGAGTGAATATGTATGGGTGTGCATGTGTGACTGCCTCCCATCCTCCTTCCCAAATTACCAGCTGCCACTGCAATAGACGGATGACTTTTGTCCCATAGGTAGGGACCTTGGCCCCTGTTCGGTCTTTTTCAACCCTCACACCTACTCATCAAGAATTCACAGATAAAGGTCGCTGTGGTGGAGATGCAGTGACTGTGGTCTTTATGACACATGGGTATGCACTGGTACAATGGAGTGGTAACAGTTGGCAGGGGAGAAGTAAGCACAATGTCAGGTTGTCAATATTTAATACCACAAGATGCAGCACTGTGTTGCACACAGTGGGTAGATTAGGATTGTTGTAAGTAGATTCACTGTTAAATGTGGTCAACTGCAGTGTTATATCATTATGTGTCGTCTCAGTATTTTTTTTATTGAAGTGTGAGGAGCAGTTTGCTTTTGTGATTGATGTGGTGGTTCGGCAGTAGGCGCCACAACCTTATAATGGTTTGACAAGCTGAAGACTTTGGTGACAAGAGGTCTGTGCCTCACTTCTCCGAAACTGGACTAAATGTTTTCTGCTCTCTATAACTTTGCAAGTACTTGTTTTGTAATCTATACCTGGTTAAGCCAATAGGTCTCGCCTTTGGGATGCCAGATGTTGTGCTGCATGGCTAAAGTGGGGAAAAAACAAACAAAACAAAGAAAACCTTTTGATGTGGCTGGCTGCGTCATTTTGTAGGCATGTGTACCATGCATGCAAGCAGCAACAAAATGGCATGGCTGCCTTTTTTATTTATTTATTTTTTTAAATCATTTTATTTAGCCATCTGGGTCTCCAACATAGGGATGACAGACAGAAACATGGGGGCGCAGGTGGGGGGAAGCAGCGTTGGGGCTGTAGGAAAGTCACTCTTTTTTGGCATGGTTACCCCCACTTTTTGCCTACTGTCAGTATGCTTGGACAGATTTTCACAGGGATCCTGCTAACCAGGACCCCCAATGAGTGTTCTCTCTCCCTCTAAATGTGGCTGCCTAGGACATTGCACACCCCACAATTTGCATTCTGGTGCCCCCCATATAAGTCCCTAGTATCTGGTACTTAGATAACTAGGGTACTGGGGCACCATGGGTTCTGGCATGTATTGTGCCACCAATGGGAGCCCATGCAAAATGCGTGTGCAGGCCTGCCATTGCAGTCTGCGTGAAAACGCGCATGAACCCTTTTCACCACAGGTCACTGCACCAGGCCACTGTAAGTCACCCCTATATTAGGCACTCATAGCCCAGAGGGCAGGGTGCAGGTACCTGTGTGTGAGGGCACCCCTGCATGAACAGAGATACCCCTACAAACTTCAGGTGCATTATATTGGACTTGAAGTGTGGGGACGCCATTTTACCTGTGTACTGGAAACAGGTCCAGCTACATAATGGTAACTCCGAACCTGGGAATGTTTCGTATCAAACATATCAGAATCATACCCCAATACTGTTGCCAGTATTGGTTGTATGATTCCGTGCACTCTGGGGGCTCCTTAGAGGACCCCCAGCATTGCTCCTACTAGTCTTCTGGGGTTTTCCGGGCAGCCTGTGCTACTGCCACTCCTCAGACAAGTTTCTGCCCTCCTGCTGCTTGACCAGCTCAGGCAGAGGAAAGCAGAAGAAAAGGATTTCCTGTGGGAGAGGGAGGTAACACTATCTCCCTAAGAAGTAGGTATTACATGGCTTGGGAGGGGTAGCCTCTCCAAGCCACCGGTATTCTTCGAAGGGCACATTTGGTGCCCTCCTTGCATTAACCGGTTTGCACCAGTCCAAGAACCCTTGGTTCAGGCTCTGGCGCGAAACTGGACAAAGGAAAAAGGAGTGACCATTCCCCTATCCATCACCACACCAGGGGTGGTGCCCAGAGCTCCTCCATGTGGCCACTTGATTCTGCCATCTTGAATCCAAGATGTGCAGAAGCCCCTGGGAGCATCTCACTAGCCAGGTCAGGTAGGTGACATCACAGCCCCCTCCTGATAGGTGGTCACCCTGCTAGGTCACCAATCCCCCTTCCTGGGCTATTTAGGATCTCCCTCTTGAGTGGGTCCTCAGATTCAATGTGCAAGATTCCAGCAGGACTCATCTGCAACATTTAATTAATCTTCTGGCCACTGTAACCTCAAGTGGACTCTTCAGAAACCAACAAACTGCAACTCCAGTGACAGCTCCGCTTTGGAACATTGTTACTCTGGCTCCTTCCAGCAACTGCAACATTTCCCCAGCTGTGCATCCTCTGAAGTAGACAAGACGCCAGCCTGCAACAAGCTTTAAGAAGGAATCTCCCTTGGAGTGAAGAAGTCACTCCCCTGCATCTGCAGGCACCAACTGCAATGACGACCGGTTGTGTGGATCTGCTCTCCTCCGGAACTGCGTGGATCCTGCATCACAGGTGATGGTCTGGAGTGGTCCCCTTGGTCCTCGCTGCAAGCTGTCCAACTTGGGAGACGGTGAGCCCTTGCTCCTCTTTGCAGGACAGTACCCCTGTGCACCGTGACTGTTGTAGATACTAAGGCTTGTTGCTCCTCCTTGAAAGGATCTTCAGGCTTCGTGTAGCCCTGGCACCCAGCACTTCTTCCTGCCTAGCACAGTCTCCTCTCAGCTACTCCAGCGACATGGGACTCCTTTTCAGATGCGCTGAGTGGGTCTCACTGTGACTGCTGTGCCTGCTGCCAGTGGATTGCCTGTGGGGAATGCCTCCTCTTGTTACTCTCCTGACTCCTGAGGGTCCTTGGGTCGAGTCCCCTGGGACGTGCTGGTGTCCCCTTCAGCCTTGCAACTAGACTTCTTTTGCATTTGCAAAGGCAATTGTTGGTGGTTCTCCAGCACCACTGACCAACTACAACCAGACAGACAACGTGAGACACCATCTGGATCACTTCAGGAACTCCTCTGCAACTCCCGTGCTGCACACCTGGTCTTCTTCACCCCCCCCCCCTCAAATCGACCTGGTCCTGCATCCACAGAAGGGTGGGTAGTGGCTCCTACCACAACCGGACACTCCATCACGAACTGGACTTGGTCCCCTTCTGCCAGAATCCACCTCTGGGTTCTTCTAGTCTTGCTTGGGTCTTGCACAATCCTCTTCCAAAGTCCTCCTGTTGGGTTTGGGGAAAACCAGGTACTTATCTCTGCTCTCCTGGTTGCTGGGGGTCACTCTGGTACTCACCTCTTGGGGTTCCTAGTCCCTCCAGCTCCCATCTAACGATTCCACATCTTAGGGTGGGGGACTGTATCTCGCATTCCACTATCTTAGTACATGGTTTGGCCATCCCCTAGGGCCCTCACTATTTTCTATTACTTTTGCCAATGCTTATTGCTTTGTATGCTCTTAACTGATTACCAATGTGTACATAACAGTTTGTTTACTTATCTCCAAGTTGGGGGACTGCCTATTAGTATTCTAGTACTGTGTTACCCTAATAAAGTACCTTTCTTTTTATAACACTGCGTGGTTCTTTTATGTGTGATGGTGCTGTGTGACAATAGTGGTATGGCATAAGCTTTGCATGCCTCCTAGATAAGTCTTGGCTGCTCATCCACAGCTACCTCTAGAGAGCCCTGGTTTCATAAACACTGCCTACACTTCACAGGGGATACCTGCACCTGGTATACAGTGATAACATAGGTGCTCACCACACACCAGGCCAGCTTCCTACATGGGGAAATGGGGGTGGGGAGGTCAGAGGCAAGATGAGGAGCGGAAGCAACATGGCAGGCAGTAACAATGGAGATGCGGGTGGTGGTCAAATGGCTGAAAGAACAACATGGAGCTAGCCGAGAGAAAGCAGACAGGTGTTAAGGCAACACAGGAGCAGTGGGGAAGAAACACAAGGCAGAGAGGACTACAGAGCACTACGGAGGTGAGAGAGAAGCACACAGCAGAAAAACACATGCACTTTCGTGGCTTGCCTTTAACAAAGAAAAAAAGTATCACAAGAAAAAGCGAGCAGTAGAAGTATATAGTAATGCGTCCCTGCTCCGTGGCAGGATAAACACAAGAAAAAAGTAAAACCCACACAGCAAAAGAATAAGTAGGAAGCAAACGAGAGAAACAATTTAGCGAACCAATGTTGAGCATTGGGCAGACTCTTAAGCACCACTGTAAGATGACAGGTCTCGCACCCCGCGGCAAATGCGCTGTCTTAAGCGAGACTTAAACACAGCAGCAAACATTTGTGAAGCATCAGCCTGCACTAGACGGTGAGAACGCTCGGCTGTAGTCAACATATAATTAAATATTCCATATTCATGAACGTGTACCACGTGCACAGAATCCGCTATGCCACAGCATTACTTGCTTTTGTGCTCCCTCCAGCTGTATCCGTGAATGCAGATGCACGGTCATTTGCAATGAGGTTTTAATTTGTAATAGATGCAGCATAATGCCATAATTACCGGGTGAAGCCAGAAACAAAACAGAGAGCAGCCGAACTGCGAATTACAGCCCCGGCGCTGCCGTGATTACAAGCCCGCGTCTGATCTCGGCACAGAGGCTCCCGCATCCGCTTTCTCAATGTCCACTCGAGTGACAGAAGCCGCCTGCGCCACAATGCTGTTGGCGCAACACTGGCGCTTCCCGTCAACATCCCCGGCCTTTGTACCGTGCAAATGGGCCACACTCTGAAAACAAAGCTTGGCAGGCTGCCCTTCCCACAATTCTCGTCATCCGCATCACCGCTTCGGAAGGGATGCGTCTGGCTGTCCTCACTTTGGAGTCATTTGCTGGGGATGCTTTGAATCTCTCCGCCGTCTATTTTGTTTTTTTGTTAACAACGCGCAAATCATCAGACGGAGCTGAAGACTCTAGCACACAGCACAACACTAGGAGAAGCACGTGTGTACAAGCTTTAAAAAGAGTTAAGCCGCCAGTTAAGATGTGACAGCAGCTGGAAGTAAACACTGTCCACACAGGCGACACTGCACTCTCCCCACCATCCTACGACAGACCCAGGACCTGCTGGCCTTCAGAAGACTCCTCAAGACCTGGCTCTTCGACCAGTAGCACCCCCCCCCCCCCCTCCCCAGTGCCTTGAGACCCTTGCGGGTATGTAGCGCGCTTTACAAATGCAGTGATTGATTGATTGATTGACCCACCTTCCCATCCGTAAACATGCGCCTTACAAGCCTAAAGGTCCTATCTCTCCCTCCTTTCATTTCAATGCCCATACCACCACAGTCCATACATACCACAAATGTACACACTTCCCTCCCAGCACACCCAAGGAGTTGTGCTCTACCCACCCACAACTGCGAGTCAGCACCCCATCAGGGGTACGTAACGTTTTATAAACGCGAATACAACACAATTCATCTATATGAAGAAATGTTCATATAATTGATGAAAGTGTAGCATATTCATATTTTTCCAGGTCATGATGCTAATCAAAAGGCATTTCAATAGTCTGTGCCCCGCAGACTCCATCTGTAGCTATCACCAGAACTAAGAGGGCCGCATTTCTTACTAACACATTTAAAACTCTGTAAACACCCTGCCACCTAGGCAACAGTGACCTGTAAGGCCTAAACACTTCTAAAAACGTACCACAGGTTGGCTTTCCATAACCCAAAACCTCTACAACATACAACTTGCAGCCAGTTCCCCATAACCCTCCAAAAACAGAAAGCTGGACAACATACACAATTACAAAAAAGTTCTACTTTATCAAATATCTTTACTCTCCCACCACAAATAATTGGAAGAAAAGAATTTGACACAAACCTAACATGATAACCAGACATGCATGAATATCTGTTACTTACAGCACACAAAGGCGGCAGAAAAGCAGTTTGAAGTGATATGCCAAGATTACGTCTACTGTTGGGGACTTTGTTTTAAGGAACTTTTGTTTAAGATAATACTCCCTCCAAAGGACCATTTCATTTTAATATAAGCCATATTTATAGATAATACGATTCCTGTCACAGAAGCCATACAGTACGTAAGCAGAGACCTGCATTTAGTAAGTGTATTGGTAAGTCCATCAGGTTCACGGTCACACCATTAACGAAAAAGGAGTACTTTGATCGTTCCAACCAATTAAACTCTTCTAAATAGCTCTCATTGTGTACTTATTATTTTGATTAGACTATCCAAAAGACATGAACTGTTGAAATTACATCAAATGTGGGACATTTTGTAGTGCTTCTAGCGCCTGGTAACAAAGGAAATATTTAAAGGAGGTGTGGGCTGTGCAGTGGAACAGTATAATACAATGTGTCAGGTACACATGAGCACTTAAAAGAAAATTACAACAAATTCTTGAACACCAAAGGCTCTCTTCCCATCCTATCAAGTGGGCATGAGCATCAGAAGTTAGACTATGTTGCCACCTCAACATCTCTAAACAAAGTTATTAAACACGATACCATGAAGAAAATCAATAATTTTATCTACAAACAAAAATCACAATACTTCACTCAGAGAATAAAACAGGTAGCAAACCATCCTGATCAAACATCCTTCGGAGACTATCTCAAAGAGCACCATCAAAGTTGTATGACAAAGTAGCTGCATAATTTCTAAAAAAGTGAACCAATCAATAAACCTTTAGAAGTGTTTGGCCAGTATGAGAAACACCTACAAAATCCACTTTGAGACAGTTTCACCTTATGTCATATTCCAGACTGTCTCAATGAAAACTCCATTCCGGTACTCTTGAGCATCAACCATCACCTCAACCTAACATTGAACTGCCTAATATTTCAATGAAGAAAGCCACTGATCCCAGGTCCCGGACATATTTGAGGATCCTAAACCTCTCTAATACAAGCTATCTGTGGCCCAATTAATAAAAAAAATAAAAAAACATGCTTTCCAAAAAAAATGCAAGCACTCAAAAACAGGTTGTAGAAGATAACTGACACCTAGAGATATTTGAAGTTCTAGTCCTTTATAAGGATGGATATTGTGTGAAAGGGTATTTTGCATTCATGTTGGCAGTTCTGGATTTTGCACGTGTCCGGGTATCCAGTATTCAAAGGCCCATCTAATGCTAGGCATGAACGCTCCAAAAATCTTGTTTCCCTGGTACTGAATGCAGCGCAACAATGAAAATCAAGGATCCAACTTTTTTACAAAGCAAGTGCTTAAAGGACTAATGGAAATGTTACCAGCATCACTGCTATGCTAGAGACCAGCAGTATTAAAGCAGCTTTTGGCCATTGGAATTATGCGATTGCGTGGCTGTGATTTTCACATAGTTATAGATTTGCAGCATTTTCCACAGATTTCATTATCTGTCTCATATTCTGCAGATTTTAACAAAAATAATTGTTTCTAGATCAAACGAATCAAAAGGTATATAAAATGAGCAATGAATCTTCAGTATCTTTTTTTTTTTTTTTTTTATTTTTTTACTATTGGTGCCAAGAAGTAATAGACTATTGGCATCCCACAGGGATTTATAATGTTTTTATGCACATTCAGTAGGTAATTTATCTTTGGTCTAACAGGATTTTCATTTCTCCGAAATCTGTATTCATCATCACTGACCAATAAATTGCGTTGCTAATTCTGTAATTCTACAAATCCAAAATAATTTCTTTCACTGGATTGTTCTTTAACTTCACATAATTGGACACATCATATAGTTGATGTTCTGATTCATTAATACAGTCCTGTGTGTTCATAATGACTATATTGACACCCATGTCATCAGCATTGTGATAGATTTGTTGTTTTGTAGGCCCTTTATGGCTGGTCTTTCCTTCATAGTTAAATTTTTTATTTTCTTTGTTCTTTGCCTTCATGTCCCCCAAATCATTTGACACTAGGTCATAAAATATATCAATCTTGTTGCCAGGTGGAAGTACTGGACACAATTTGGATTTCTCTTTAAAATCAGTACATTCCTGTTGCTATGTATAATTTGAGTTTCTGTGAGTTAAGGGTTAGACTCAGTCGAAATTGCATTTAAATTGAAGACATAATGTATTCAAACATGAATCCCAAAGTTATTTCCTTTACAGTACCAATTCTCTGTCTAGCACGTTCCTCCTTTTTTGTTGTATGCATTCAAAGTGTGAATTCATTTGTATATTTTAATGCAAAAAGTGGTATTATCCGATACTCTATACATCCTGTGATCGTGCCTACAATAGGTACTGGAAAGTCATTTGGGAAGGAGTAAATCAATCCAAGGGAGTCAAGCTAACCCTGTGTCCACAGATTATTCCATTGGGCAAACTGCTGGAAACAGGCAAGGGGGCAAGGCGCTCAATTTATCACTGGCTGCCAAACAGACCATTTTGTAATTCGGGGCAAACCACAAAAGCACTCCTATGATGTGGTTATAAACCACACAGAGTGTGTTGGGCATGGACAAGTTGGCATACACAGGGTAAGACAATGTGTGTTGGAAAGCACAGATGGCAGTATTTCAATGTATGGCACAAGATTACAGAGAACTAATGTGCCCAAGGAGGTTTCTTTTCTGCAATACAATAGGGGAAACAGTAGGAGGGAGAACATGGAGGAGAAATGTTATGTTTGACAGGCAAGACTGGAACTGCAGATTTCTATCTCTTGATAGGCTGTGGGAGAAAAGGAACACTAGGTGACATAACTTGCTTGGGTTCTTTTTTGAATTTGTGATATACATACACAAAATTATCTTCGATGTGATTAATGTTTGTCTTTTTCCTTTCCATTTCTTCTTAATTTTTTTCTCTTAAAGTCAAAAAAATAACTGAAATATAGAAAGGTCAAAAACAGGCCACACATTTGTTCCCAATAATGTTACATAATACCGAGACTGACTGTCGTGACAGCTTACGCTCTGTGAGAGAGTGTACGTTAATGGTGGTATCTGTGGCTTTGTTCTGGTCGGATTAGTAAACTCTGTAAAGGACATCGAGCGAATGGATGCAATTATGTTTATTTGCATTTATCTGCATCACAAAAGCACAATATTCTAAGGTTTGGTCTTATTTTATTTAAGCTTTTTTTTTTTTAATGCAACTTTTAGTTAATATTGCAAGGTCTGAACATTTTGCATCAAAGTTTTGCCTTTTGCAGTTTTCTATCACTGCGTGGTTGCAGAGTATCTGTTCCCCACCCCAATTTCCTAAATTCATCACACTTAGCGTGGCACCAATGCGGGCTACAAGATTAGTGTTACCAATGCTTTCAAATATATATATATAGAGTGGGCTTTGGCTCCACCCAGAGGAGCATTCTCTCTTACCTCGTGCTATGGGGCTGTTACGCCTCTCATGGCATGATAACACTGCAATGCCTAAACAACCATTTAACATATAAAAAGTACTCTGAATTATCATAAATTAAATTCTTCACTTTAAAGATGCACTATAAATAGAAAGTTACTTTTTTATTGTTTAAGTTTTACTGCAACAGGCTTCTTTAAATGTTTTAGTCAGGACTCAAAATACAAGCCAGACCTTTTGGTTTTGCTAGTGCTTGTTGCTAATGCTTGTTCTTCCAGTGATGGGCCTGTGAACTCGAAGTAAGGATGCTTGGTATGTACAGCTAATCCTCTGTTGTAATTGGCTGGGTTCCCTGCGCCACTTTATAATTCCTCATCAAACGGGGAAGGGTTGTTACAGAGATGCCCCTTAGAATGGTGGTGTAACCCTACTTAGCATCTCAACTTGCCTCTATGTGGTCACACACTGCATTCCCTTTTCGAACTGACAAGCTTTGCTGCATTGTGAGGCAGAGATAATGCCCGTCACAACGAGGGAGTCCTGTGTTCTTCTCCAGACCATGCTGAATCGGTGACGGATCCATTCCATTTGTCACACTACTGGCACACAAATTGCCTTGACTGTGTCTGTCTGTGGCATGTTTCTTGATCTAAAACAAAGGATTAAGTGAGTCTTTAAGTGTCTACGCAGTTGTTGGTAATAAACAGCAATGTATTTTCTTAGTCTCCTCATGGACACTGTACTGTAAACTGTGTTTATGCTTTAAGTAAAATTGTGAGACTAAAAATGCTAAAAAAAAATTGTTTAGTCACCAACAGCTCCTAAACATATATCATGGGATGGCTGGTGATTACACAGTCATTACTCCTAATTGATAGCAGCTGTCAATTTAAGCATAATCTCTAAAGATGCCATGATTAAGTTGGCATTTGCACTCTGAAAGCATGACAAAAGTTACTAATTGCTGGTTTGTAGTGCGCCTTGGGGTCATTTAAAGGTGAGAAAGGAGGCATAAACTGCAAATCAGCAGAGGTTTTATTCTCCACACCTCATTTTGTGCCGGGGAACCACTGGGTTTGCAACAGCAAGGGCTTGATTGGTTGAACTGTCAGAAACAACTAGCCACTGGCTTATCAGTGTCACATGGCCAGCACTATTTAAGATGAGGCTTGTGATTGCCTAGGGTTTGCACCAAACGCAGGCAGAACCGGCCACTCTAGTCAAGGCAAGTAAGTTACACACCAAGGACAGCCTGTGCTCACCTCCTGGTAGCTCGGCACAGAGCAGTCAGGGTTATCCCCAGAGGTCATGTTTAAAGCATTTGCACAACACACACACACCAGTGACACAATAAATACACGACAAAAGAGACTCCACACAATATTATATATAAAAGTATAAAGTATTTTGTGCACAAATCATACACCAATATGATATAACTCAGTGATTACTTTGTCACTAGGCATTTGTCACAAACAACCATGAAGACAATAAGGGAACTACTGTTAAGTTGCCAAACAGCATGAAGGCAACCATTACTGAGCATATTATGCTGTCACACTATATATTTCTCGTTATCCTACAGTGAACAGTGAGGGCATGAACTGGGGCAGATAATGAATGAAAACACAAATCAGTGTAGGTCATCATAAGCACCATAATCACAAAAAATCAGCATAAACCGGTCAGCACATGGACCCACAATTAGGTCTGAATGTTAGAAATGCAATAAGGACCATTTCAGGTATGCCCAGGAAGCCCACTGAGCTCAAAACGCTATGAATGCAGTAAATGCTTTCTGCAATATGCGTGGGGTCAAAACGTAGCAAAGGGTTGTGTAAATAAGGAGCTTTGAAGCTCCTACGCTCCTATTACATATTTTACAGTATTTTTAGCCCACAATGAGTCCCGGGATATAAGTGTAGGTCCTATTTGTATGTTAAAGCAGGGTGACCTCCCTTGGTCCTCGCACGTGCAGAATTGCCCAAGAGCAGTTACAAAAGCCTCCGACAGTACCTCTTGGTGCAGGAATTTTCATGGGAGGCCGGCACATAGGAATCAAAGGCCATAAGAATTTGCCTGCGCTCCTATCCTGGAGGTTACAGTACTTTCCTGGGCAACTTCCCCACCGCGCCTTCTGTATTCAGAGAGGGCTTGGGATTGTAATAGGGGACTCTGTTGAGGTTTCCCTGTAGAAGCACCAACTGTGGAGACCAGCATCCACTCCAAGCTACCTGTCTGAGTTCGGGGGTACTCATGGGGGAGGGGGGGGACTTCCCCTGATCCCCCACCTGCTTGCAGTGTTGTCAGTGTGGTTACCTACGTGCACACAGTACAGCCACTGACTGCAGAGCACTGCTACCCTCCTGGGTCCTGCAGACACGGATCCCCGGCCAAAGCAGCTGCCTGCAAGCGTGCGGTGGAGCTATGGCAGAGTGGTAGTGTCTGGGTCCGGTCCCCCAGTGACGGGATTCCCTAAGGTGGCTCCAGCAATCAGGAGACTCACACTTGCACAGTCCCAGAGGTGCAAGTCAGGTTGCGAGTAATAGGCTGTATCCAGCATCCTTCCTGCAGTGTGAAACTGGAAGTAGTGCTCTCCACGCACAATAATTTAGTCCAGACTAGCGTGTCCTATGCGCTATGCTGAAAGGCATAGGTGACAGACTCACATTTCCAGGGAGTCCACAGTAACAGCAGGAAGTGCTCAATAATGCGCTGAGTAGTTGAAGGCAAGTAAACAGAAAGTGCTCTCCATGCACGGAGTAGCCCACACCAGCTAAAACGAAGTGGATGTTTAAGGCGATGCTCTCAGACACAAATCCAGCAGCTACACACAGCGCTCACCAGGTACTAATCCCAAGATTTCAAGGAGAACCACATAGCGCCCTCCACATGCTGGGACTCAGAGAGCGGGGGTCGGGGCAATTTACCCAGTCCCAGGAGAACACTGGAGGTGAAAACACAAGGCAGGCAACAGTAGCAGGGAGACCAGCACATCAGGGCACTTAGTGGCGGTTCCTCTTGGGAGTCCTGGCAGTGCACAGATCCGCCAAGGTCAGGGAGCAGCTGGCAGCAGGCCAACACACAGAAAAACAATCCAGGGAGTCCTTTACGCAATTCAGCATCAGCAGGCCAACCAAAGAGCAGTCCACATGAGTCCTTGCAGTCAGCAATCCTTCTGACAGAGGTTCAGTCACAGTTCCACAAGTGCTCTAAATATCATGGGACGAGAGCCCCTGTACTTATACTCCAGGAGCCCAGCTTCTAGAAGGTGGGAGAAGTTTCCAGTCAGATCTTACCAGTTCCAAGAATGTTCCCTTTTCCCTTACGATGGCTCCTGACATCAGTAGGGGGTAAACAAGTCCTTTGTGTGAGCGCAGGACATAGCTTATTCAAGTCTGAATGGGTGAATGACCCTCCCTCTTTCCCAGCCCAGGAAGACCATCAGTATGTAGATGAATGCAGATGTAACCCTGTCACAACTAACCCTCCCTGATGGATGGCTGTCTGGAGAGTATGTACAAAGCGGAGCTGTCACTCTGTCCTAGACATAGATTGGAGTCAGGCTGCAAAGAACCAGAGTTATAAGAACAGATAAATTCCCATTTTCTAAAAGTGGCATTTCGGAATTAGTGATGTAAAATCAACCTACACTAGTAAGCAGGATTTCGCACTAACATTCCAAACATACCACACACGCCCATGCTACTCCTCACAGACCAGAAATTACCACTTAGACATATATAAGGGCATCTCCAATTCAAAGCTATGAGTGGAGCAGCACTCACATCAGTGAAAAACTAAATAGGCCTGTATGTCAGTACAAGGACGTGTAGCACATAAAAATATATGTCCTACCATTTACATACACAGCACCCTGTCCATAGGGCTATATAGGGCCTACCTTACTGGTAGTAAAAAGGGAGTTTAGGCCTTGGCAATTAGTTTGACTAGCCAAGCCAGTGTCACAGTAAACTGTGCATTGCAGGCCCTGCAGCAGCAGGCCTGAGAGTTCTGAAAGGCTACTTCTGTGGGAGGCACAATCAGTGCTGCAGGTCCGCTAGTAGCATTTAATTTACGGGCCCTGGGTATATGGTATGCCACTTCACAAGGGACTTGCAAGTAAATTACATAAGCCAAAGAGGTGTAAACCAATTCTACAAAGTTTGAGGCGAGAAAGCGCATGCATTTTAGCATTGATTAGCAGTGGTAAAGTGCCCAGAGTCCTAAAAGTCCAACAAAAGAGGGTTAGAAAAAATTGGAGAAAGGCAAAATGTTTAGGGATAACCCTGCAGAAAAGCCCATTTCCAACAGGACTTATTAAGCTGAATTTTCCTGTTCATGGCCACCATGCTTGGCAGCTCAAAGTAGTAAGGAAAACGTCTGCCAGGTGCAAGGAGAAAAATATCTGCGTTTTAGGGACATGTATTAATTGTATTGAAAAAAAACACTCTGCCTTGAGGGGTTTGTTTCTACAAAACAAATAATGCTTACTGAGGCACCATGTTGCTGAACCCTACTGGCATTGATATTTTCAAAGAAGAGGTTCAGTGAAAAATCTCACTAATCCAGGAGTGAATTCTAAATATGAAAAAATAACCATTGTAGGGCCAATGTGGGGGTGAGTCTCTGTGCCCTAAGGCTTGGTGGTTGGCCAGGACTCTGCAACCCCAGTGGCTGACCCACCAGGAATTAAACAACCCTTAAGAAAGCTCGTTGTTCAGTATGCCGGCCTCACTGAAATCAAAACTGTATTTAGTGTATAAAATACTGAGATAACTATTAAAACGTTCTCCACAGAAGATATTTATAACAGCATTCTTTTTTCTTTAAAATAGGCATAGTACTGCACTCATGAATTTTCAGATCTCCTTTCTATACGGGCCCAGAACTTATCCAGTAGTGAGCTTTGACAGACCATGGCAAAGGTACTGCCTTTAGTTTAAAAAAACTTTTCTTTGTTCTATTCTCATTGTGCTCATTCAGGTACATCTATATCCTGTGTAGCATGGGCGTCAGATACAACTACTTCACGATCAACATTATGGTGAAGATGTCAACTATTTATTATTGATACACCTTTATGTGAGGGAGGAGTACTCACTGAACGCTGTGGTAAGTGACCATTATGTTTCCAAGCAGAAATGGTGCCAAGAAAGAAATAACCACTCCATCACTTGTATTGAAAAAGTGAAGGTGAGCAACCTTGCCTATAGGGTTCTACTCTTTGCAAGGAGTCTCTGCAAATCTTACTTAGAAAAGATGTAGCATCATGTTTAGTGGCTTCATGGAACCAAATATTTTTTGATGACATGATAATGTATAGCTATTCAGTTAGAATGACAACGCTCCCAAAAAATGAATTTTGTTGCATTTATTTTTCCTAACCAAAAACAGTCATTATTCAGCAAAAGGAAGCATTCCAAATTAGCTGTACATGTGCAGAGATCCATGAGCAGCCATCTTAGAATGATTTGTTATAATTCCTGAAAACAAATCTTATTCTTGTAGACACTGCATGTGCATTCATGCACGCACATGTACAGGTGGTCATATATGAATTGTGTGACCATAAAGTATGCCAAACCAGTAAATCATTGATATAACCCATAGGCCTGCTCCCGCATCTGTAGCACTGTACACATGGTAAGGGGTGTCAATAGGCAATTCTGTTTGCGATGTAAGTTAGATAAATGACCAAGTTAACAGCTGATTATTGATATTCATCTATCACGTAGTTTAATTGTTGCACATTCCCTTCCGGCCACTTCATGGCAGCCACTGGACTTGACTGTTGTAATATAATTTCACGTTACAGACAGGGGCGGCCCCACCACTATGGCTGTGCAGCATCGCCCCGCTGCTAAGAGCAGGAAAAATAAAGTGATGATAAAAGTATCCAGCAGCATCCTCCATGTCAGCAGGTGGAGGAAGAGTGGTGGTGCCCTTCTAAGAGGACATGTCATTTTAGCAGGCCGTCTGAGGCCACCCAAACTTACATGCGCACCTAGAACTCTCCATCCGGCTGTGTTGCATAGCCGGGAGGAGACTAAGCATAGTGTCTCCCTCCCTCCCGAGCGGCATTTCTGCCCACTCAAGCCAATCCCAGCACTTTGCTCACGCTGGTAACAGCATGATAGAAGCATCAGGATTGGGTGGGGATGGAGTAAGAAGACGCGAGAACTGAGGTGGCTGGAGCGGTGAAACATGGAGGAGGCAGGTAAGTTTATTTATTTTATTGCCTAATCCCACCCCCCCTCTTCCCCCTTTTGCACTCCCTGCTCTGCCCCAGCTCCACACGCTGCTTTACACAGAAGAGCAACATTTTCCTCTCTCTTTTTTAAAAGATTTTTTTATGCATGATTCTTAACCTTCATAGCTATTTTACAGTATCCCAGATTGTTCAAGCCAGTATCAAGACTTTTACGAATTATGTCTGCAGCTTCATTCTCTCTCTCTCTCTTTTTTTTTTTTGTAAAGTTTTTTTGGTAGGAAAAATATACAGATCTGACTACAAAACTGCTTTATAATGATAAGGAGTATTTTTCTTTTGCAAATATGAATCTTGGAAAAACAGATCTACAAAGATTTTAAATTAGACAGTGAAGCAGTTCTAGGGCTACTGGAGGGAAAGCAAGATTATTAAGCTATCCAATTTTATTTCAAACAAAGAGGAAACCTAAGTTGGGAAGAGACAAAAGGATTTATTCTTTGCAGGGGTGCTGCACAAGTCTATACAACGATGCTAATGTTGTAGAGAAAAAAAAGACAAGAGGTGGAGAAAAGGAAAATATGTCCATGCTGGGACATCAAATTGAGTCTGAGGTTTAAAATTGTTTGGATAGTCGTTAACTGTAGACAATATAGTTAATGCAGGAACAAGTCATGCGAAGATCGGGTGCCAAGTGATGCACTTCTATGCAGGGATATTACAGGTACACTATAGATGGAGATCTCTATAGAAAAGAGTAGAGTCGAATATAGTGAATACACTAAATACAAGAGAATCAGACTTTCCTTATATCAGTACACACGTGCATGGGATAAAATGATCAGAAGCTGGTACAGAAGTGCCAAGGCAGGGCTGTGCAAGGGAAACGGTCAAAGCTGAAATCAAGACCAAGTCATCACGGTATCAAGAAAAAAAAAAAGAATAGAAGTTGGTATGTGTTGGACTTTTTTGCTTATGCAGGGTCATCCCCAATCTTTTTGCCTCATGACTCCTATTTTTCTGACCTGTTGCTGTTGGCTTGAACTCTGAGAACTTTACCACTGCTAACCAGTGCTAAAGTGCATATGCTCTCTGTGTAAATTGTATGTCATTGGTTTATCCATTATTGGCATATTTGATTTACTAGTAAATCCCTAGTAAAGTGCACTAGAGGTGCCAGGGCCTGTAAATCAAATGCTACTAGTGGGCCTGCAGCACTGGTTGTGCCACCCACATAAGTAGCTCTGTAATCATGTCTCAGACCTGCCACTGCAGTGTCTGTGTGTGCAGTTTGAACTGTAAATTCGACTTGACAAGTGTACCCACTTGCCAGGCCTAAACCTTCCCTTTTCTTACATGTAAGGCACCACTAAGGTAGACCCTAGGTAGCCCCAAGGGCAGGGTGCAGTGTATGGTTAAGGTAGGACATATAGTAATGTGTTTTATATGTCCTGACAGTGAAATATTGCTAAATTCCTTTTTTCACTGTTGCAAGGCCTGTCCCTCTCATAGGTTAACATTGGGGCTACCTTTAAATAAGATTAAAGTGTTGATTCCCTATGGGAGCAGATGGATACATGGAGTTTGGGGTGTCTGAGCTCACAATTTAAAAATACATCTTTTAGTGAAGTTGATTTTAAGATTGTGTTTTTGAAAATGCCCCTTTTAGAAAGGGAGCATTTTCTTGCTTATACCATTTCTGTAACTCTGCCTGTTTGTGGAGTCCCTGTCTGGGTCAGTTTGACAGTTGGGCTGGTTGCACCTCACACTAGACAGTGACACAAAGGGAGCTGGGGTGTAGACTGCTTTTCCTGATGAGCCATCTGTGCTAGGAGGGAGGGGAGGAGTGGTCACTCACACCTAAAAGGGTTGTGCCTGTTCTCAGACAATGACGTCTCCGACCCCCTGGTGAGTGTCTAGGGCCTGGCCTGGGAAAGGCAGGATTTCACATTCAAAAGAGACTTTACTTTGAGGTAGGCCTACTTCAAAGGAGAAATTGGGTATAAGAAGGGCACCCAAAACCACAGACTTTAGAACACTTCTGGAAACAAGAGGAACCTCTGCCTGGAGAATAGCTGAAGAGAAGTGCTGCCCTGCCTATTCTTTGTGGAGCTATTGTGCAGTTGCTGCTTCTGCCAGAGTAAGAGGGCAAAGACTGGACGTTGTGTGCCTTCCATCTTGTGAAGAAATCTCCAAGGGCTTGATTTAGAGCTTGCCTCCTGTTGTTTGAAGTCTCAGGGACAGCAGAGACTTCTATCTGCCAGCACCTGGAGTTTCTGGAGAGACTCCTGCTCTGACAAGTGGTGCCCTATCCAGTCCCTGGGCCCTTGAAAGGAAAGCTGGTGGAAATCCAAGGAAATGAACTATGGACGACTTCGGATCGACGCCGCTGCTGAATCCGGTGACGTTGCCTGCAACCGACTCCGTGATCTTCGCTGGAACATGACGACCTTCGCAGGCCCTCTGAAGTCCGCAACTCCATGGAAGTCACCGCACCACGTCGTGACCGACACCGCTCGAAGTGCGCGGATTCAATGTTTCGCACCAATGCTGCGATCCCCGACTTCGTGCATCGACTTGTTTTCACTCTTCACCAAAAGTACTGTACTTGGGGGTCTACGCGACTCCGTGTCCGGCGCCACTGGTGTCGGCTTGTTGGTAACGACTCCGTCACGACGCCTTGTTAACACCTCATCGAAGCATTTTGTGTTTCTAAGCGCTATTTTTGAGTTTAATCTTTAAAAATTCATAACTTGACTTGTGTATGTCGGATTTTTATTGTTTTGGTCTTGTTTTGTTTAGATAAATATTTCCTATTGTTCTAAACTGGTGTCGTGTCATTTTGTAGTGTTTTCATTAAATTACTGTGTGTGTTGGTACAAATACTTTACACCTAGCACTCTGAAGTTAGGCCGACTGCTCTGCCACGCTACCAAGGGGGTAAGCAGGGGTTAGCTGAGGGTGATTCTCTTTTACCCTGACTAGAGTGAGGGTCCTTGCTTGAACAGGGGGTAACCTGACTGCCAACCAAAGACCCCATTTCTAACAGTATGGAAAGGATGTCAGAGCATCAAATGGTAGTCGCTGAAGCAAGACCAGGGTGGACACGTTTGGTAAGGAGGGTCACAAGTAGAGCCAGGGTGAGGGGAATGGTTAGTCCCGAGCATGGCATTGTCGGTCTACTGATACATTTTTATTAGGAGGATTTTTTTAAAACTGGAATGAAAGAAGAAAAACGTGGTACCCAGCATGAGACAGAGGACGATCATGCCAGACACTATGTGCATATTCTAAGAAGAAAGGGGTATTGTGGACTACGTACTAAAGAAAGACCTGTCAGACCAGCATTTCTTTGCTCTTGACTAAGGGTTAAGTCTCCAAGATAAGCTTTTGAGCAATGGATTTGGGAGCAATCCAGTGGCACTGTAAGTGGGGCCGGCTACTTTCTCAGAGTTAGGCATCCACGAAGATACATCTTTCAGGACTAGTGATGGGGCTGAATATGCAGGAGCTTGAATTAAGGCAGGATGCTCCACTGATGTTCGCTTTGATGGGGATTACGGACTTCAAGGTAGCCGATCAGGAAGGCATTGTCATAGTACTGCTATGTCCAGGTCAGATTTTTATGATAAACTTAAATGCAATGAAGCTAAATGAACCCTCTTTGAATAGTGGTTATTCCTACACTTCTAGGATGGATCTCATACCTTGTGAACCTATGATGCACTCGGATACATAGTCAATAAGTGAAATCACAAATGTCCCAATATCTTTTTTAAAGTCTTTGCAAATATAGAGCATGATGCTAGAAATGAATGCGAGTTGCTGTTGTACTCTACAGGTAACATTCATAATTTGCAACCGAAGATGGAGTCTTTTACACAGTAGAAACCCAATCAACTTGTCTGGGGTGGTGAATTCTTAGCTGGTGCTGCCAGAGAAGCAAAGCGGGTCATCAGGTTGTCACTGTTGTGTTCAAAGTGAGGTGCAGAAACTATGCCTCGCCCACATAAAATTATGGTGTCAAAGATCAGGTGAAGTAGTACTTGGCTGTATGGGCTCTGTTTTAAAGTTGATATGCAGGTGAGTCCTTAGCATATCAATGGTATGAAATGCCCAGGTCACCCACAAGAACTCCATGTACTTTTTGAAGGATGGACCATAAAACTTGTGTCCATAAAGATGTGCACTAGTGGTCCCTTTCTACATTACTAGAATCATGAAAAACTAATGTCGCCATCAAATCCACTTTTACATTATGAAAGGAACATTGTACACACATAATTCAGGGCCCAGCAATTTCATACAGTTCCAACATGCTGTTCAATGACCGAGGGCAGTTTCACCGAGTCGACCGCTGCCTGAGGGGCGCTGAATGGTAGGACATAATGGAGGCAACACAGCAGGCGGAAATAACGCACAATAACTGTACCTATTTCATCACAGGGAACATGCAGAGAAACGAGATGAGGACTGATGCTGCACAAATGTGGGGATTATTAAGTGCAGCTGTATGGAAATGCTTCTAGAAACGTATGATTCCAACGCACTGTTCGTGGTTTTACCGAGATGAAGTCTTGCGGCGCTTGGAGAAAATAAATCAGTGGATACAATTTCACCCGCAGAAAAAAAGTTAATATGTATTATGAAGGTACAGGACACACGTGACAGGATAAACACCAATGAAAAAGCATGGAAAATATGTCTAGGAACCATGTTTGAAACGAATGCCAACCATGAAGTCGTTTTTTTCTGGTGATTTCAGAAAATAAATATTTATGTTTTGCTGTTCTGATGAAAGCATTACCACCCCTCACCCAGAGGTGGACGGACGGAAGCGAGTTTTTAATGATAAACTTGGGTGTTATTCAAAGAGATGCATTATTGACCTCATTCATCTATAATTTTCAGAGACCGTAAACGGAGGGCGGAGGGGTGCGGGTGAATGATGCTGCAAGGCAGGTACCCAGGCTAGTCTTCTCCTGAACTTTTCAGAACAAGTTTTTTAGGCAGACTACATTACTGACAGACGCGCCTCAATCATTGCTCCAAATATATCTCCCACTATACCAGAAGGAGACTCCCTACTCTGTCTCAAATGATGTAATTCAGTCAATTTCAGAAATTTCTTACGTCATCCATTTGAAAAGTCTTTGGGAAAACTATTCCCAAATGACATGTCCCATACCATCCTCTTGGAAGACGGTAATGAGCATTGGGACCACAGATGTAATATATCCCAGGAATAGCTGGGTCCTGTCCATTCAACGTAAATGTCCATTTACTCTGACACAAAAAAACAGGTCTACGTTCACTCGTTCCCACAAAGTATCAGCACGTGATTTAGGCCTATATATACATACAAAGTTTCCCTACGTGTTGCGCATCTAAAGCCAATTTCCCTTGTGTTTTAATTGCACTATAAGCATAATCATTCTTCTAAGTCCTTTTCTCTAAGCCTTTTTCTAACTTCTACTTCAATGCCTTTCTCCTGTGATCTGTTTTATCTAAGAAGCTCTTCTCTAAAGGTGTAAGCAAACATGTCAGATTATTGCGGTGTGCATAAGCTGTGCCAAATGTCAGTGTAGCTTCAAAGAAACCTCTAGCTAATACTATGTCATTATCCTTAGCTACCCTACTCAAATACCTAATTATAGCAACAAACAAACAAAACATATCATAATTGGAGAAGAAATACTGAATGTACTCCTGGTTATAGAATCTTGTTAGAAACAGACTCAACTTATTCCATATGTAAGAGGCAGACTGTGGTAAGTAACTCCTTCCTCAACTGATGAAGGAATCGGATTACACACAACAATTCCTTGCATCCATCGTCTCAACATACTCACTCAGCATGCAATAGAAAAGATTAGAAGAAAGTTCTCCTTGTCCATTAGTGTCCTCATGCAAATACTTCTCATCTAACCTAAACTTTTCTATTGCCATTAGTACAGTAGTCAACTCAAAAGCAGAAGTATGGTTGGCTTCACCCTTATCAAGAACAGACATACCCACAATCCATACCACAAACAATATCCCACATACAATTGCCATGCCAATACTCATACTTACAGCACCTATCCTTCCTACCCTGCTGGCTAATGTTACTCATGATCTGTAAAGAATCAGAAAGCAGAAGAGAAATTTAAAAAACTGCAGCAAAAACCTAAAATAAAACAAATTCTTCTTTCAGCAGTTATTTACAGCTTTGGTCTCACTTCCAGGATCCCTTGTCAAAATCAGTAAGCAACTTGTCAAAATGAAGTTTCAAAAGTTAAATCAGGTTACTTTCAACAGTCTCTTTCTCAAAAATTTCCTCAAATTGGCTCAACAGCTCAGGTCATCAGCTTACTTCAAGTGTCAAAATACTGACCCAGAATGTCTTGATCAAAACAAAGAGACAAAAATTCTTGCTGACATTCACTTTTAGTTGCATACGCCCATTCAGGACCTGTGTATCTCCAACTTGCTCTTTCTTTTCAACTTTCAATCGCCATTCAATTCTCCTTCACTTAGATCTTCTCTCCTTGTTTTATCTACTTCTTCAATTGTTGTGCCAACAACCACTTCTTTTTCCTTTCCTTACGACCATCGCCACTTATCGC
Source organism: Pleurodeles waltl (assembly GCF_031143425.1). Lineage (NCBI taxonomy): Eukaryota > Metazoa > Chordata > Amphibia > Caudata > Salamandridae > Pleurodeles > Pleurodeles waltl. Next base: position 178,646,226 of record NC_090436.1, on the reverse strand, counting down.
CTTTCAGTGGACCCTTTGTCAGTACTCTCTTCAATGTTGTACTTGTGACTTCTTCTTGCACTGTGGTGTTTTCTCTTGACGGACCTGCAACTGGTTCAAGAGGAGTCGGCTCACAGTGACTTTCATCCACCTCAACTCCTTCCCCCTCATGGTCTGGCAATTGCTCTGTTTGTCTCTCAAAATAGTCTGCTTCTGGGAAAGCCCTTCTCTGACTATGCTCTCCTGCTGCCTCAATTGAGATAGGCTCTCCATCACCCTCCTGTACGTCTTCTCCTACATCTCTCACAGGAGTGACTGAACCGTCCTCAACAGGCTCAGATCCGGTCTCAGTTCCTCTTAGTTCTCTTTCCTGCCCTGAGACTGGTACTATTGTTGTTGGTACTCCCACCAACTCCCCGTCATTGTCCAGAGGACATGCCACTTTCTTTGTATGGCTGACATGGATTCAGTTCGGAACTCTAGTACATTTCACAGTTGTGGTAGTTGTCAGAACTACCCGGAAAGATCCTTTCCAACGAGGCTCCAAACACATTTTCCTCACGTGTTTCCGGACCACAACCCAGTCACCGGATCTCAGATTGTGCCCTGGGTTATGGATCGGTGGCTTCCACCTGCTGAGAGAAAGAGCGAACCACATCAGCCAGACCTTTGCAATAGTCGAACACCATATTATCTGTAATTCAGAAGCGCATTTGCAGGCACCACTGGCAACCTCATGGCTCGGCCCATAAGGATCTCATGCGGCGACAATCCTGTTTCCCTGTCGGGTGTGTTTCTCATTGTCATCAGAACTAAAGGCAATGCGTCAGGCCATTTCAAATTTGTGGACGCACACATCTTTGCAACTCTTGACTTCAAGGTACAATTCATTTGCTCCACTAGTCCTGATGCTTCAGGGTGGTAACTACAATGCAACTTCTGCTCAATGTTTAGTGCTCCACACAGTAATTTAATTACTTCATTGTTGAAGTGACTTTCCCTATCTGATTCTAAAGAGATCGGAAACCCGAAATGTGCTATCAGTTCGTAAGCCGTAGTTTCACTACTGTGAGGCTGTCATTTCTTCATGGACGGTAAGCTTCAATCCGTGACTAAAGATGAACACAATCACCAACACATATCTCAAACCTCCGCACACAGGCATCTAAATAAAATCCATCTGCGTTCTGCTGAATGGACCTCCTGCTCTTCCAATGTGGCTCAAAATAACCACTGCCCCTTTTCCTGCGTTAATTTGTTGGCAAATGACACAACAATGGCAAACTGCTTCAGCAACCTATTTAAACAGTGGGTTGAACCAATCGTGCTTGAACAACCTAATCATGGCATCCCTCCCAACATGTGCTTGACCATGATAATACCTAGCCATTTGAGACAACAGACTATTAAGAAAAACCACCTGATCCTCTTCTCAAACCGACAATTCATCTGGTCGTTGCACACATTTCATTTTATACCATAAATGTTTCTCTTCCCTGTCAACATTATTCTGCAACATTTTCAATTCCTCCAAGGTATCAATTACTTTCAATGCAAAACTTGGACATGTTTAGTCTTCTTCAGGTAACAGTTCCAACTTATCTTTGAACGATACACAGTTCAGTTGCAACCTTGCAACATGATCCGCATATCCATTTCCCAATGACACAAAGTCCTGTGACTTTAGATGTGCACTGCATTTCACCACGGCAATCTTCTCAGGCATTTGGATAGCTTGTAACGGTTATTTAATCCTTTCACCATTTCTCACTGGTGAACCAGAAGATGTCATGAAACCTGTCTCTGACCATAACTGGCCAAAATCATGGACTATTCCAATATGGCTATCCGTATCGATTGTAACTTTCAGCTGAGGAGAAACATGCAATGATCTAGTAAGGGCTACCAGTTCCGCTACTTGGGCAGAAAATATTCCTCAAGGCCAGGAAGCTTCCAGGATACCAGTAATTGTGCACACAGCATATCTGATAGAGACTTCTAGTTGCAGATTCCTTACCTTCGAATTTTCCCCCAGGCGTCAGACTGCAGTTTTTTTCCTCGAGCAATACCCTTGAGCGTCGGTAGGTGGCGTCGGTCGACTCCGCAGGTGTCGTAGTCGACGTAATGATGTCGGGAGTAGTCCATAGACGCCGCCCTCGCACAGTGACGTCAGTTCTTTTCTTTCCGTGCCACACGCTGATCCGAGAGAGAGCTACTCTCTCCTACTTTTTGGCTGAATTCAACCGTTTTGTAGATATTTTTTGGTGCGACCTTTGGTGCATCAAGGATGTCCCCAAAGACCGGGTTCAAGCCGTGCAAGGACTGATGTCGGTGACGGGCGCCCATCATGTCTGCCTGTGGTGCCTGGAGCGCGACCACGACCCGAAGTCGTGCTTCGAGTGGCGGGCAATTCATCCAAAGGCTTTGAGGGAGTGGTCCCTAAAGCTGATGTCGGCCCGGCACTCGACTCCGCGTAGATCCCGATCTCCCTCGAGAGGAAGGTCTCGAGATCGGTAACGGAGCCACTGCCACTCGTCTTCTTCGAAATCTTCGGGTCAAGGTAAGAAGAAGAAGTCGAAAAAGTCCCATCGCTCTCCGACTTAACCCTGTCGCTCAGCCGACGCGGGACGAGCGTCCACGTACTAGGCCTCCGTCCTCGGAGCCTACGTCTGGGTCGACTCCATGCTTCCCCGAGTTTCCCGGAGCCGGAGCGACCCCCGCCCAACTCAAAGAGTTCTACGAGGCCATGCGCCTCATCTTTGGGCGCGCCGACCCCGATACGGCGCCTTCGGGCCCAAGGGGCTTGGCTGAGGGGCCTTCGGGTTCCGCACTGGCGACTTCGGCCACAGAGGTCATCTCTGGATCCGTGCGCGGATCCGCACCGACGCCGGTCGCACAGTCGAGACCTTCCCCGGCACTGGGTCATTTAGCGACGCTCCCGACGTCGGTAGTGCCCACTATCAACGTCAACCCGATTCTCATTCCCGACGACTCTGAGTCGGAGCGGCGTCGGCCGACGCCGCCATCGGCTTTGGTGGGCCCCATTCGCCCAAGGTCGGATTCTGACCCATTTTCCTATGGGTACCAATACGGGGAGGAATTGGAGGGGTCCCTGGACCCTTATGAATACCAGGAAGACCCTACTATGGACTGGGCACAGGACTTGGGCAAAGCCAGTGGTCTTGATACTTCTCCTGACTCTGGCATGCTGTCTCCTCCTACCGTGGCTACGGCGGAGAGTGCTACCTATGGTATGGTGGTTAGTAGGGTGGCTGAGGTCCTTGGCCTTGAGCTACCTACTGTCCAAGTCAGGTCTAACCTCCTGACGGAGGTCCTTCAGGCTGGGGCTTTTACATCTGAACCCCTTCTCCCATTTAATGAAGCCCTCACTGACGTCCTTTTGGGTACATGGTCCAAACCCAACACAGGGGCTCCTGTGAACAGGACTATCGCTCGCCACCATCGGCCTGCACCGAACGACCCTAAATTCCTGTCCCAACATCCTACGCCTGAGAGTCTTGTTATCCAGGCGTCCTCTTCTGCTGGCGCTCTCCCTTCCGCACCCCCGGATAGGGAATCCAAAAGGCTGGAACAATTTGGTAAGAAGTTATTTTCTTCCTCCAGCCTCGCGCTGCGGTCTGTGAACACTGCATGCCTTTTGGGCTGTTATTCCCACTCCCTGTGGGATACGGTTGCGCAGGTCCTGCCGCAGAAACCGGAGGAAGCCTGTGCTATCATCTCCCAAGCAGTCGAAGATGGGAGAGACGCGGCGAAGTTCACAATACAATGTGGGCTGGATACGACCGACTCTCTGGGCAGATCGGTTACTACGATAGTGGCCTTACGGTGCCATGCCTGGTTACGTACTTCTGGCTTCTCGGGGATGTCCAACAGTCACTCATTGACATGCCCTTTGATGGCACCCGTCTCTTGGGAGACGAAGCGGACTCTGCCTTGGAGAGGTTCAAGGAGTCCAGGGTTACGGCTCGGTCCCTTGGCCTTTCTGCCGCCACACGCCCCCCACAGTCCGCTCTTGGTCCCTTTCGTGGCCACAGAAGGGGCGCCCTGTCGCGTCCTCAACCCAGCCACCGGGCCATGCATGCTGGACAGCCTATGCGTGGCCGGAAGCGAGGAATACCAGGTGGTCGTGGGACAGGGAACCAGAGGTCTGTCCAGTCCACCCCTGCCCCCACAGCATCCTCCAAACCTTCCTAGTCCGTCTCCTCACTCCCGCCCAGTAGGTGGCAGAATCCGCCATCACCTGCCCCACTGGGAACATATCACCACGGACGGGTGGGTTTTGCAAATAATTCGGAGGGGCTACCCCCTCCCTTTCGAAGCCGCACCACCACACATGCCACCATCCTTCCATCCCCTTTTGGAGTAACATTTGGTGCTCCTCCGCCAGGAAGTCGCGGCTCTCTTGGTCTTAGCCCAGCAGGGCTATGCAATGGGCACCCTTAAGGGGTATCTGTCTGCCATTTCCGCCTTTCTTGGGCTTCCTGATCAGCCCTCACTCTTTAAATCTCCTCTTGTGAGTAGGTTCTTAAAGGGGCTCACCCACTTATTTCCTCCCACTCCCTTCATCATGCCTCAGTGGGATCTTAATCTTGTGCTTACTTTCTTGATGTGTACTCCCTTTGAGCCTATGCATAATTGTCCCTTACGGCTCCTCACATTCAAAACTGTCTTTCTCATCGCCATCATCTCTGCTCGCAGGGTGAGTGAGCTTCAGGCCCTTTCTTCAAAGCCTCCATACTTGTCCGTCCACCCCAACAAAGTGGTGTTACGCACTAGGGCTTCATTCCTTCCTAAGGTGGTTACACCGTTTCATGTAGGCCAGTCCATCACTTTGCCTACCTTCTACCCACCCCCACATTCTTCCCATGAGGAGGAGAGACTCCACCGTCTTGACCCAAAAAGAGCGTTGGCGTTCTATCTCTATCGTACTAAAGACTTCCGGGTGGACGATCAACTCTTTGTTGGCTATGTGGGTGCGAAGAAAGGGAAGGCGGTGCAGAAACGTACCATCTCTCGATGGGTGCTTCTTTGCATCAAAATGTGCTACACTTTCACGAAAAAGCAAACTCCTGACGGCTTGCGGGCTCATTCTACAAGGGCCACTGCTGCATCCACTGCATTAGCACACAGAGTTCCTGTCCTGGATATCTGTCAGGCAGCTACGTGGGCGTCTCTGCACATGTTTGCTAAGCATTGCTGCCTGGACAGTCAGGTCCGTCGGGCTGCTACTTTGGTCGTTCGGTCCTGCAGGACTTTCTAGTATGATCTTAGTTCGCAGCCCACCACCGAGGATGGCATTGCTTGGATATCTATTCTAAGGTAAGGAATCTGCAACTAGAAATCTCTATCAGATGTTCAAGTTACTTACCTTTGGTAACAAAATATCTGGTAGAGACATATTCTAGTTGCAGATTCCTTACCGCCCACCCATCCTCCTCGCTTGCGAACTGATTTCTAGGGACAGGGATTCCGCCCTTTCAAGTCCTTAGCTGTGGCGCACCAATATCAGTGTTCTTGGCGGATCTGCGCTTTGGCGTGGAAAGTCGTTGCGCGAGGGCGTCGTCTATGTACTACTCCAGACGTCATCACGGCAACCACAACACCTACGACGCCTGCGGAGTCGACCGACGCCACCTACCGACGCGCAAGGGTATTGCGCTTAGAAAATAAATCTCCGGATCCAGTCTGACGACTGGGGGGAAAATTCTACGGTGAGGTATCTGCAACTAGAATATGTCTCTACCAGATATTTCGTTACCGAAGGTAAGTAACTTGTACATCCAGCTCTCAGTGTCCCTGTATTGCCTCTTAGACAAGAACTATCAACAAAGATAATTTGGTCATTCTCTTCTAATCGGGTTTCTCCAATATCAGGTCTCGGTTTTGTGCACATATCAGTTACTTCAAGACAATCATGATCAATGTCTTCCAATTTTCAATTTCAACATTTTCATTAAGGAGTAAGGTTGCCGGGTTCAGAACTGTACATCTTTTCAATGACATTTGGTTGACCCTAGAATACTCGTTTCATATCTGGTTAACCTTGCATCAGTCAATATTGGATTTTCATCTTTGTAAGTAAAATCTCAATTGAGTGAGGGACCATTATAGTCAAAGGGTATCCCATCACAATGCCTTCACACTGTGTAAGGCTCTGACCAACCGCTGCAACTGCATGCAAACAACCTGGTAAGGCTGCTGCAACTGGGTCCAAGTTAGCTGAAAAATATGCTACTGGGTGGTTTACACCTCCATGGACCTGTGTCAAGACAGACAAAGAACATGCATCCTGCTCATGAAAAAATAATGTGAAAGGTATCGTGTAGTCAGGCATACCAAAAGCCGGAGCCTTGCACAGACTCTCTCAATTCAGTGAACGCTTTCATTTCAGCCTTGTCTAACACTATGGGATCAGTGACTTCATTATGTGTCAGCTTCTGCAATGATCTTGAAATCACTGAAAAATGTGGAATCCATTGGCGACAATAGCCTACCATCCCTAGAAACATTCCGACATCTCTCTGTGTGGTTGGGGGATTCAACTGCAATATGGTTGTAACCCTTTCTCTGGATATCTCTTGATCCCTTCTCAAACTGATGACCCAAGTATTTCACTTCTTTTTGACAGTATTGCAATTTAAGGGGAGACACTTTATGGCTTTCCCAAATGGTTCAGTAAAGCAATTGTGTCATACTTGCACTCGTCCCTTGTTTTGGACACAATCAGCAAGTCACCAATGTACTGTACCAAGGTCGATTGGAAAGGCAACTTCAATGACTCCAAATTCTTTTTCAGGATCTGATTGAATATGGAAGGTGACTCTGAAAACCCATGAGGAATTCTGCACCAACAATAAACTCAGTCCAAAAATTTGAAACAAAAGAGAAATTGGATGTCCTCATGAAGAGGCACAGAAAAGAAAGCTTGTGACAAATCAATGACAGTGAACCACTCAGCATCACATGGCATCTGAAACATTATCACAGCTGGATTTGGCACCACAGGACAACATTTGACCACAATTTCATTTATTTTTCTCAAATCCTGGACAATTCGAACTTTCCCACAGGGCTTTTACAAACCCATTATCTGTGAATTACATGGCCTGCTCAACTCTTCCTTCAAAACCCCTTGTTTCACAAAGTCTGCAATTATCTGGGCAACCTTTATAAGAACATCTTGTGGCATGTGGTACTGGGAAATTTGAGGAAAAGCTGCATTCAGCTTTACAGTAACTTTAACTGGCTCAACAGCCTTTATCAGACCTATCTCATTTCCCATCAGATTCCACACCTTCTCCTTAACTGTTCCCTGGAAATCAGGATGAAGCTCCTTCACTGTGAACATTGGGAAGAATTCAATTAGAGGGTATTCCTCATTTGAAGTCTAACATTCGGTCTCTGGGGCTTGATCATCTTCATCATCACTGTTCGTCTGAATCTCAATTCCATAATTTGAACAAGTAATCGAGCATTTTGTTTTACACAGCAAGTCTCTTCCCAGTAGGGATACTGGACTTGAATAAGAATACGAATTTGTGCAATCCCTGAAAGTTGCCAATCTTAACCTGAACCGGTTTTGTAATTGTGTTGGTCAAATACTGACTCGCTACCCCCACAATCTGAACTGTTTTACCTGAAAGGGGCAAGTTTGGAACTTCTGCACTTCTCACTGTACAGTGTGTAGCTCCTGTGTCAACCAAGAATGAGACTCTGTGACCCATAACTTTTCCCTTCACATAGGGACCTCTCTGATCTACTTCTAAGGAGGTTGCAAGCACACACGACTTCTCATCTGAGCTTACACTCACCCAATCATCGTTTATTCCATTCTCACTGCGTAACTGGAATTGGTGTACTGTGTTATTACTTTGGTTAAGCTTCAGACCTGTGATTTGTTGAGAAAGCATAATTTGCTGCTGCTCCATTGGGGCTTGAGGTATTTGAATCTGCTGTCTAGGTACCATGGGAAGCTGCTGCTGCTGCATTGGCTGCAACTGTCATTTGTACATGTGGCATTTGCACCTCCTGGACAGGTTGGAAACCTTGCATTTGATTCGCATTATTTTGAAAATTTGGATTAGGACCTCGCATCCTTGGTCCTCTCATGTTCTGGAACAAACTGATGTCATTACTTTGCTGAACAACACATTACTGCACCATCATCGGACACTCCCGTTTCCAATGTCCAACGGCTCCCCAAACATGACAAGACAATAATTTCTTCATTCCCTGCACATCATTCTGAACAAATACAGTACCTAAATCTGGACCGCGATTCACATTACCTCTGTGACCTCTACCTCTCATCTGGGGCTGAAACATCATGTTTCCCTGCTGCTGCTGTGGAAAATTCCCTTGCATTCCTGTTTGAGCTGCCTTAATCTGCATCATCATCACCTTCTCTTTCGGCTTTCTTTGTTTCATCTCAATCTCAACACTACAGTACTTTGCATACTGCAACACCTCATCAATCGGCTTCGCTTGCCAGCAAATCAAATGACTCTTAATCATCTGGCTAATTTCAGGTCTCAATCCTTCCATAAATCTGAACACAAAATGAATCATGTCCTTCGCCTCAATTGTCTCTGTACCACTGCAAAGCTTGAACGCCTGTAGCAATCTCTCATAATACGCATGTATCAACTTCTTTTGTTTCCTGAGCTGTCCTGTCAATTCTTTGCCAATCAATATTCTTGGTGTGAAATTATCACTTTCAAAAATTAAATTCACCTTATAGCTATATTTCTTTACCTCGTGAGACGGTGCACCTGTATTTTTGTCTCGCTGGTTCGCTTCTTGGCCAATCTACACTCTTTTTACACTTTATCTACCAATCAGCTGAGTCCACTATCTCTAATAAGGTGTTCAAGTCTTCCCACAGGCACTTTGCAAGTTTCACAGACCTGTGTCTGCTGATACCACTCCACTGGCTTGTCTCTCAACTTTGGATAATCATTTGTAAATGATAGAATGTAACTTCTGCTCCAAGGGACATGAATAAAATTCCCTACTGGAACCTCTCTCATTGGTAAAATCTTCATTGAATCCTGGCCTTGCTGCACAATTGCAGTCAGCTCCCCAGAATCCCTTTTCGTTTTGTCTCTTTTCTTTACCCGTCTGCCTTCCCACTTGACTAATGCACCCCAGGTCTGGGCACTTTGAAGCAATTCCTTAAGGTGTGCCTTCATTTCGGCAGATCTTATGTGTTCAAAATCTTTAGTCTCAAAATCTAATCTGTAACTCCTTGTTAAATACTTCGTTTTCTCTATTACTATGCCATACTTCTCGGACAGGTCTGCTAGCTTCCGATGCACATTACTCACTACCCTTGCAATCTTCAGGCATCGGTATCTCAATTCTGCTTCTGTGTAGGATTCCAACCTATTCACATCCATAGTTCCTTCAATGAGCTCACCCGCTTCCATGCTTAGTCTAGCAAAATTCAAACACTCCTCTCCCTTAGATGCACCCGGCAGGGTATTCAGCTTGTCTAACCATTCAGTCAACTGCTGAGCTGTCAACCCTTGCAACGAGAGGTTACTGGCTTGGACCGGTGGCACATGCTGTGCAAATGCATTTGCGGTCTGAGGTGTCAACAATTCCAAACTCTGGCCAATGTTTGATCTTACCATAGTATTTAGAAGTACTCTGACTGGACTAAGGTCTAACAGTGATCTTGATCCGTCAAAGGTCTGTCCCACATGAGACTGCTCAAGTGTTTTCGTTATGTCCTCCGCCATTGAAGTCTGTGTCATGACACCCTGTTCACATACACTAGGTTTCTTCTGAGCAAATAGGGGTACTGGACCAACAGTAATAGGTAAAGATATAGAACTGGGGTTGGTCTAGTACTTACGTTCTGTGGGAGAGTAACTCCCTTACTCTGATTCATCATTGAAGACATATCTGAGTGTGTCGATGTTACTAGAGTGAATCTCTGCATGACTTAGGGCTGCACTTGGGGCAGTAAAAGTGGAGTTGGTTCTGTCTGAACCAACATCGGTCTCGCGGAAACCTGTTCCGTAGACACCATTAAGTTCGAAGTCGCTTCCATAATGGGCACATCGGGGTAAATTCTCTGAACCTGTGGCAGTTGCACCTGATTTTGCACTACCGGAGTAGTAGATGTGTTATGACTACACTTCATCGGACTGTGTGTCAGGCTAGTATCAACCTGCATCGGACTCATTATCCCATTAACCTGTGTCAGAGCTGCAGGATCAGCACTGGTGCTCTGATCACTCTCATGTGCCACATATGGCAGTGGTCGATTTCTCAATAACTGTAAAATGGACTCATCATCATCTGATTCTTCCTCCACTGTTGAAGACTTTTTAGCCTCCCTACTTTCGGATGGGTTCCTTTCTTCTTTCTCATTATCCTGTGTAATCGCTGGAAACTTACTGCCGTGCAAAGTCTCCATCCTCCAAACTCTGAGCACTATCCCACCTAGCCTCTGTTAAAGTCTTTTCTGCCTTTCTCATTCTCCTCTCAAATTTCTCTTGTTGCTGCTTTCTGGCTCATAACTCCCAAATCACTAATGCCGCGAACTGTGCTGGTCTCAGAAGGGGCTTCGATTCATATAGTACCATCCTTAAATGCTCTAAAACCCTCAAAGTGAACGTTCCATTTGTAGGAAATGCTAAGTTCCCATCTTTCCTTGTCACTTTGCACCATTACTTTTGCCAAAGGAATGCTGCGACTCCCTTCTCTTCCATTACAATGTAAGCTGGTATACCTTCTGGTTGTGTAGCTTTGCCTATACTCGTCGTAATGTACATATCTCCCCTTAAAGCACTCTTTAAAGCTTTTACATTTTTTATATTTTCGACCTTTTTGGTATTCAAAATCAAATCAGGAAGTGACTTTTAATCCCAGAATTCTCTTCACCCACTTTGTCAACCAATTGTCTTTCACGGACAGCTGCCAATCCGTGCGCGACCCTTCTCACTAACCGACCTATCCCAGCACGGCTCCAATGATGTCACGCGTACTGCGGCTGACAAAGTCTTGCGGCTTGTCTTCCCAAACTTCGATTCACACAAAACTAATGCAAAAATTGTGAGCACTAAACCCAAAATTAAAAACCAAATCTGCTGGTTTACTACAGGAAAGGTAACACAATCGCTTCGGAAACTTTACAGATTTTTCACTGATGGCTCTCGCTCTTACAGCTACTCCTTTCTCAGTTTCCCAGATGCGCAAGCAAAATTCGACCTGCAAATTTTACTCTCAACTGGTCAGTGGGTCTGTCCTGGTGCACATAAGACTCACCATATCCCCATCTCAGTCAAAAAATTCTTTCACTCACTTTGACTAACACTCTGACTTGTCAACCACACCCTGTCAACCTACTAAACCAGACAGATTACAACATAAAACCAAGTGTCTCATACACTTTTCAATATACTCTGGAGTCTTAGACCACACGCAGGGTCCCCACATCAACAACCACTTGGGCAATGTTTGAGCACAAAGCGCCACACACATCTGAAGGTCGACAACTTCCCTACTCTCACACTGCGGAGTACGCACACTTCTTCTACAAGCTCATTTGGAGTACACAAACTCTTAACCCTCACAATTCACCTGTGATTTGCATAACCTGTGCAAGCGTAAAACCATACTGCATTCACACTTTCACTAGAAAGGCAAGAACATCCTAAAACAACCATTGTCAGGCTCCAAGTTTCTGGGAAAGTCATTTCTGGACTTAAGGGAACATTTTTTCTCCAATTAATTAGCATAATTGAAAAATAAAATCCAAATCTCAGTAATAATGGATGCTCAAAAGACCAACTCATCAAGCTACTACTGTCTCCGTTAATCTTTAGGTCTTACTGCTACCGTATCTGGGAACATCAATCTTACTACTAACTCTGTTAATACCTGTTATTCTATACCGGACGTCTGTGATGGGCTATTAAGGCGATAAACCATCTGTCTCGGTTACCATCTCTGTCTGACCTTAATAAGTAAACTTACAAGGGGACGCGAATAGGTCGATTAACCTTTTGACTTGCAATTAAGATGTTCCCACCATAACTCCAGTACATGCAGATCAATAATCAATTATTAACAAGATCATCAATAAGCAATGATAATCAATAGCATTAATAATCAAGGGGGTCCGTAATTGTCACACACCATGACTTCAGTCAAGAATAACCACACCTTTAGTTAAAGTTAGAATATTTATTTCCCTATATTAAAAATGCTAAAGTCACATAAGATAATCTCAAAATAAAATGGTACACATACAGAAACAACACTGGTTGTCCAAATCTGTGAAAGAAACGCAATATAAGCAAAGCTTGAACTATTACACATTCTGAGGTTACAGTGCAAATCAGTAACAAGAATAATTGTGCAAACTATATCACAGACTTAGATTCAGCAAGGAAAGACATCAAACGTTATTCCCTATAACAGACTCATTAGTGAGAATCATTAACTAACACCAGATTAGCATCAGCATGTTGGGCTTCATGCAGAACAATTTAGCAAATACATATTTGGAAAACATCTAACTATAAGCTCTGTCAAAACAGTGCGGTTGGTACCTGGAAGGAAAAAGGCAAACAGGCATAACAAACACACGGGTACAAGAATACCTCTCCTAAATTGGATCTGCAAGCTAAGATAGTGTCCGTCATCAGGACATCAGTCAGTCAGCAAGGATTCAGTATCAAAGTTCTGAAACGCAAAGTCTTTAAGCATTAACTTAAGCACGTCTCTCATCAAGACACAAGAAGAAATTGCCCTTTCGGCCAGCAAGAAAATGGCCAATGGAGCTAGACAAAAGGCAGATGCACACTGGCAAAATGACAAATGCTGGTTTCTTCTCAGTGCAGTCCTGTTAAGTAACATTTTCTAAAACTACTTCCCAAGTCCCTATTGGTCAGGGGATCGCATGTTCACGCTTTGTCCAATACACTAAAACTCCAAAACTATGAATTCTACCACTACTCCGTTCACATGTCGCTGATTGGCTTCTCCTGTAATGCCCTCATCATCTGGCTTGTCAGGTAACAATATTGTTGCAGCTTAAACTCCAGTCAGTGTCTCCACGTTTCTTCTCCTGGGAAAGTCATTCTTACACCCATTACACTCACGATGTTACATTTAGCAAGAACAGCATCTTCTAGCTATCAGTTCTAATGAGAAAGACTTTTAGCTACGAGCACATTTAGATAGTACAATGAAAAATCACAGTTTAATTCTCCAAGACAGCCATTTTATTAAACTTTAAGAAATACAGCTTGACATGAGGCCGAACAACTAAGCCAAGACCTCTGCTAAGTTAGGCCTACAGTTAATAAAGCTAATACATAATGCACAATATGACATATTACTACATTAATCAAACATATATTCAACATTTCATATTAATAAGCTATTAATAAGTATACTTCATGAACATTAGCGGGCACTCATCGCGATCACATTTTCAAATGTGTGCATTACTTTTCTACGTTATTACATTTTCTACACAAATCCATTACTCATAGTACAACACTCAATAATAATTTTTATTAAAAACATCTGCGCTAGCAGCATTTACAATGTCCTTTACGCTGATCTAGAGTTTCAGTATTCAATTGTAATTCTACTCATTATATTCCCGCCCCTACATAAAGGGACCGTCCCATCCTATGCTTTGTCCTGTATTGCCCTCCTGCAGTCTTTGGGTTGGGGGGGGGGAGGAGGTGGGGAGGGTGGGGAGGTGCAGAAGCAGGAAAAAGGCAAGGTATGGTGGCAGGGAAGTATCTCCTTAGCATGTTCCTGTGGGTTGTTTTGATGCTTACCCCCTGCACGTCAATGGTCCAGATGACAGCAGGGAAGCCAATAGAAATGTTGTTTTTCTGAAAAGTGCCTCGTTCACAGCCGTGCCCAGCACACCAGAAGCGCCCAGCAGATCAGCAGTGTTTCATACTGGCTTAGGCTTGAACTACTAAAACATCTCTTGGCTTTCCCACTTACAGTGAGAGATCTAGGAAAGAAGCCTGCTGGAAACGTCAACCACATTGTGACTGCAACGACAGGATAAATGCAGTCAACTGCAGGGGGGCATCAAAGGAAGGGCAAGGATAATGCAAACCCATTCCAGATAATGGTCAGAGCGAGAGTGGAGATCAAGGGGTCAGAAGGGTGAGTCGGGTTGGTGCAGCTACAGGAGAGATGCAACACCAGATAGGCTATGCCAATTATGTTAAAAAAAGATTTATTGAGAGCACAATTACCCGGAGGTGTCTAGGCGCTGGCTCTGCTCAAGAAAAAAGGATCAAACCACTAGTTATAAAAAAATAAAATGTTTTACAAAAAAAATCACATTTTTAGCTCCTTCCTAAATGATAGTAGATTGGGCAAGGACCTAATGTGTGGAGAATGAAGATTCCATATTTTAGCAGTGCATGTTAAAAAAATTCCTCTCCAGTTCACACACTTGAACCTGGGGACCACCATTTTCTTGGCCCCGGAAGAGTGCAGCATCCTGCTGGGCTCATACCACTTAAGGCCCTCCTTCACGAACTTAGGACCACAGTCGTGCAGTGTCTTAAAGGCTATGCAGAGGGCCTTAAACTTGATGCAATTCCTGACTGGCAACCAGTGTAGGTTGTGGATTGCTCAAGAGGCAGATTTGAATTTGGGGATCCCTAAAAACATCCTGGAGGCCTTTTGCGAAAGTCTGTAGTTTATTTAAGTGTTGTTGCTGCATATTTAAATATAAACAGTTGCAGTAATCAAGTTTTGAAAGAATCAGAGCAGTTATCACTTTTTTTGTGCATCTAGTGGTACATAAGGAAGATTTTTTTTTTTATCATCCTCAAGGTGTAAAAAGAGGACTATATTAACCTGGTCTCCGACATTAAGTCTGTTGTCCATAATGAGTCCCAGGTTTCTTGTCTTCCTAACCGGGATAGGAAGTGATCCCAATTCCTTCGGTCACCAGGATGGGTACCAGAAAAAGGTATGGTTTCCTAAAAGAATAACTGCTGTCTTTTCAGAGTTTAATTTTAGGCAATTTTTGCTCATCCAGTCGCTAATGGCTAGCATACAGTTGTGAAACCTAATGCCAATGTTGTTATCCATGTTATATAATTACATCACAATTTGTGTGTTATTGGCATAGAAAGTAAGGGTAAAGCCAAAGGATTTGATCAGGAGTGCCAACACTGTAACACAGACGTTAGTCCAACGTTGGACTAAGGAAGGACCCTTGTGGGACCTCTGCATGGTAGGGAAAAACGTTTGGAGACTAAATGATCAGTTTGCTCTTAAGGAACTTAACAGGCTGAGTGCAGTCACAACAAGAACACATAGTATAGCGGGGGATATGGAAGAAGGGCTCCTGAGCATATTCTGAGAAGTTATCATTCGACTGGAGTTCAGTCCTTTATATGCCTTCACTCAAACATTTATTTCATTAGTGTCTCATGGTGGGGATGGAGCTGCAAGAGGCTACCGTGTAGTGACATATCTTCTGCTCTATATCCAAGCAACTCCTCTACTTTAGCATTTGGATTTGGTGCTCCCCATCATCAACAATCTTCTACCCCTGGCAGATGTGAGAGTTAATGGGTATGATTGTAAACTACAAGCCACAAACAAGATTTTCGGTCATGCAGCAATATCCTGGCCTTTTAGTTTATCAGAGTTTGCTTCAATGATCTGTTGACAACGATAAACGGTAGCTCGGTACTGAAAAGTAGTAAGCATTGCACACTCCTAGAAATGCGATGAGTTTCGAAAAAGAAGCATTCAAATTTTAATCTTTGATAACTAACAACTGTACAAAAAAAGTTTAAAACCATTGGCCAGTAAGCAGCCAGATAATACACAGTGGGCTGCTGCCTACCGGATCAGAAGTACAGGAAAATGTACTGCCTCAGGGGGGAAGTCTACGTTAAGGTTGAACCCAAGCATCTCCGGCTTGCAAAACAATCATGCCAACCTCTTTATAACCCTGCTTTGGTCCCTTTTAAAAACAATCTCATAATGCACTCCAGCGAGAAGTTGTTCCATAAGGTATAACATTTTTTAGTGCTATTAAAAGCTAACGCAGCTTGGACTTCCTACTTTCTCTTCCTGACTCTAGGAGTGTTTGTTAACCACAAGTCAAGTTCTGTGTTGTCAGCTAAAACAATAAACACCACAGCTTAAGTGCTTGGTGGATACATCAGTAATGCTAAATCAACGCTATACAGAAAATCAGAGTGTATTAAATCCCTATTATTAAAATTTAAAAGCCAGTGTGTCAACAAGTTCACAAGCATTCACACAAAACATTTCACCTGCAAAAATAGCTTGTTTCTAATTTTAACGACAAAGTACATTGGGTGGGATTACATGACCTGACCCTATGATACATATTTGCAGCTAGATGGTACTAGCACCATACTATACATTGTACAGAGTTGTCATTTTAATTTATTGGTGGTTAGTATATTAAGGCACCAAATTAATTTTACCGTGTAGTGTGGGTAGCATAAATAC
Source organism: Pleurodeles waltl (assembly GCF_031143425.1). Taxonomy (NCBI): domain Eukaryota; kingdom Metazoa; phylum Chordata; class Amphibia; order Caudata; family Salamandridae; genus Pleurodeles; species Pleurodeles waltl. Next base: position 178,629,726 of record NC_090436.1, on the reverse strand, counting down.
AAAACACTGAAACAGCACTGACCATTACAAAAATAAATGTCACAAGATAGCACATCCTTAGAATAGCCAAGAGGGTCCTAAATAGCATTTTAATGTAAATTTGCATCAGAAGAGAAGGTTAAGTCCCATAGTTACATTGCTGACGCCAAACTCCACGTTCAATTTCATGTTGACAATTAAGAGCAGCATGCTGTCCTATGTACATGGTGACTAATCTCTACACATGGCCTTGGAATGAAAGCTTTGTCATGTAATTATGATGCTGATTAGCATGGAAATGTCCGCAGTCCCCTGCAGCACACTCTGCATGCACTCCACAAAGGGTCTGTTCAATTTTTAATAAAGAAGACACACTTTTTGCGGAAATCAAACATGACGTTGCCTTTTATTAATAGCACTTTCTGGCCAATTTACCTATCAAATATTATATTTCCAACGTACTTTTAATTTTTTTTTTTATAAGCATTTTTCTCAACGAGGTTGTCCTCCATTCTGTGAGCGTCCACAAGGGCAAATCAATCGGCGCAAAGTAAAAGGTTAAATTCTCTTTTGCTTTTGATTAATAAATTAACATTACCATGCAGCCCTTTGCCTTGGTAAAGTAATGGATCCAGAGCAGCACCTACACTACATGCTGCACCTATTCAAAGGAACTGCAGCAACATCATCATCAAGGTAATGGATGGGATGCTTGAATTAATCTCAGCCACTGGCAATCTCTCGGGACCACATCCCATTCTATTAGTTTTCTCCCACCATGCCACCTCAGTCTGGAAGCGAATCACAGATGTTGCAAGCGCGCCACCTACATAACACCAACTTCTAGGCCACGGATAGGAATAAGAATGCCTTCACATTTTTAGGGTCGAGCCTGCATCCGTTTCGCTTGCGAGACGCTTTAGTAGTTAGAAACATGTCACGTTCATTGGTTCGTGGGCTTGCCTGTTAAAATCTGCTTGCTTTGATTAGTGGAAGACATACATACGTCATGCCTTTTCCGGTGGTTAGCCCTCCTCGAGCGCAGCAACCAAGTACTAAAAACATACAAGGCTCGCTGTTTTCCATCCAGTTTGTGGACTACTTTTTATCTTTTTCGCAACGCAATCTTGCTTGGCAGAAGTCGAGCACTTTCCATGACATTGACCCCGTTGCATAGTTAATTGCACTTTTGCTGGTTACGTAGATAATTGCACTCTTGCCGATAGGTTTCACTACATAAGGCATAAACGTAGAAGACATACAAAGTCCTGGATCAACCACGCAAACCTCTCAATAGATTACCATACATGCTTGTACTCATATAGGAAGATGATCCCTCACCTAACTTTGTACGCTTCATCAGTGGGTTCCCAATCCAACAAAGGGAAGCACTGAAAATATCACTGCCAACTAGATGTACAGTCTCCTAGTTCCTTAGATTGGGAAAGGTTACGTTTGTTCTTGCTTTGTTAAACTGGCAGGCCTCTTTAAAAAACGTGTGTTTCGTTTAGCTAAACATGGACATTTAGATATCACGAAGGTTTATCAAAGAAGGCAAAATTAAATTCTTTCTTAAGGAATTAGCATACAGCTCAATCAAATGTAGAAATTAATTAAAGCCAAATATGGTCTGGCATAAACAATGTGAGTATGCTTTCTAAGAATCAGGGAAGCAGCTCTAGAGACTCAGGACTAAAGTCTGCCTCACCTAAAGAATGAGCCTGCTTTTACAGCAAAATACATAGAAAAAATGACGCATTCAACACAACAGGAGCAAAATGATACATAGACAAATCACAATACTAAATAAAATGCAACAATACCTAACAGCAACCCCAAAGGAAAAATAATGAGTCCCCATTTGCCCTAATGTCATCGGATGTGAAAGTACAAATTGAGTTACACATAATAACAGACGTCTAAAATTAATAGGTTTCACTGAACTTCAGAGTGGAAAAACATTGAACAGTAACATTTGCGAGGAAAGCTTCCTCTTGAGTTCACCAAGAACAATATCCTAAATGACAATCACAAACCATGCTGTATTTATTCCTGCACATATTTTGCTGCGTGTGGAGACAGTAATAATTAAACAGCCACATCTGAATTTCAAAATGGAGTCAGGGCCTAGTTTGGGTAATTTAAATAAAGTTTAACAGTGTGCTGCAGGCTGGTTTACAATTGCAAATTATTGATGATGCTGAATAGGCATTATTAAGAATTTGCTCTAACACTACCATAAGTGGTCGCCTTGAAGTCGGGAGTCGCATACAGTCGCCTCTGCGCAGTGACGTCAGTTCTTTTATTTGTGCGCCACATGCTGATCTGGAGAGAGCTACCCTGGTCATTTTTTGACCGATTTCGACACAAAGTTCATGGATGTGTGCTTCAATGGGTTGAGACACTCTCCAAAGGAGCTCCTGTTGGAACAATTTTTTTTTTCTTTGTAGTGATGATGCTGAATAGTCATTATTAAGAATTTGCCCTAACACTACCAGAAGATTAAAAACAGGAGGGTCAAGCACTGGATCCTGCTTTTTCATCAATACGTTTTCGTTCAAAAATCTTGCCCCTATGGAGTCAGCAGCCTTCTTCATGACTACAGGTATCTCACATCAAATATTTAAGCAATATTATCTAAAGTTGAGGGCACTTCTAGGCATTTACTGACCACTGAGGAGTCAGAGGGCCGGAGACGAAGCCCAGGGTCCTACTCCAGCCTGGTCAGTAACTACTTGGGGGTTTCTCCCATTTGAATAATACTGCTATTGTAAACCAGACCCCTTACAATCGGTGGTGAAATTCACAAAATTATTTGCTAGATGGTGTATTTTTCATGGGAATATTTAGGTGGAAGAATACAAGAAGCACACTGTTGGCTTATGAATGAAAAGGGTCTGCCACGTTTGTGCGACTGAATTGTGAGTAGATTTTTCGTGCCAACAGAAATCATTTGCTGGTGGTATAAATACTGATTTTAAGAAACTGTGAGGTGTTTTTAACCTGTGAAAAAGTTGATCTTCAGCAGAGGTTTCCTAATGATCTTTGAGAGACACGATTCTCAAAGAAGTTAGAGCTAAAATGAGGTCATATTTTCTAAAAATGTTCAAATATCCCCGTATCAAGCATGCTGAGCTAAACAAGCACTTCCAACACCAGCAGCAGTCAGTCATTGGACTTCCCAGTGCTCCACTATGGTTACACCAGAGAGAGCGAATGAAAATCTTGACTGCTAACATTCTGCATTCAAAACAAAAGTGAGACAGTCCGGAGTAAGATTCTGATGCAGTAGGAGCTGTTGAATTTAAAGCTTTTACTGTGGAGCAGGTTGACTAAATGAGCATTGATGTACTAACGCAGATATGAAACCAGCTGTGTTAAAATAATTTAAGCAGAACATGGATTAATGGTCATTTGAAGCATAAAATATCTTTATAAGGGCTAAACCAGTTAAAGAGAGAGATCCTTACCCAAGTCCACAATCCCCTTTCCACAATTGTATACGCAGGCTATCCACGGTCTGTCACTTGCATCCCCAGTTTTAAAAATAGTGATATTCTAGTAGTCACTGAAGATTTTTTTAATCTTCCCTTTAAGTGTATGTGACTTTTTAGTGGTGCAGAAGAACAAGTTACTTACCTTTGGTAACGATTTATCTGGTATAGACATTCTAGTTGTTGATTCCTTATCTTAGAATTTCCCCCAGGCATCAGACTGGATCTGGAGATTTTTTCTCCGAGCAGTACCCTGGAGTGTCGTCAAGTGGCGTCGGTCGACTCCATAGGTGTCACTGGCGCCATGGTTGCCTTGATGTTGGGAGTCGCATACAGACGCCGCCTCTGCGCAGTGACGTCAGTTCTTTTCTTTGTGCGCCACACGCTGATCTGGAGTGAGCTACCCTTGTCATTTTTTGACTGATTTCGACACAAAGATCATGGATGTGTGCTTCAATGGGTTGAGACACTCTCCAAAGGAGCTCCTGTTGGTACATATTTTTTTTTCTTTGTAGTGATGATTCTGAATAGTCATTATTAAAAATTTGCTCTAACACTACCATAGTCCCACTGTCGTAGACTCCCATTGTAGTAACAAGGCTGTTGGATTTTGGGCGGCACCACCACCACGGAGTATGGGTCAGCTAGCAGCACCTCACCAATTCCAAAGGTAAGAGTGATTTGAGGCAGCCTACCGCGTTACAGTCTCCTCAGGGAAATCGTGCTGAAACAGATCATTTTCCTTCCTAAAAGTTATATAAGTCTCATACATGAGAAGACAAACAGAAGCAGGAACTTGGTTCAATACATTTTTTATTGAAGCAACTGTGTTCTGTGTAAATAAGAATGAACTGCAATTATAAGGATAATGAAACACAGTTATCACAGCAGTGACCAAGAAAGTGAAACACAAGAAGAGTCCCACCATATTGGCACAATAGTGTCCGTAATATCCCTACCTACACTAATAAGTTTTGACATGAGAGCAAATACCAGCAGCAGTCCAGATCTGCCCTTCTGAACCCGGGAAGGAAGCCCAACCCCCATGCCTGCGATCAAGGATGAAGAAGAGGTCCATTAGTCTGATGGGAGTCCTCCCACGTAGACAAGGAGGAACCAAAAGGTAACAGCAGAAACTGTGATGGCGTGGAGCATGACATGGCAAGCTGGCTAGAATGTCCCCTTTGATCTGGCGTGGGCAGTGTGATGTTTTATAATGACATAACTGTTATTCTAAGAATTTCCCTCTACGTGACAAAACATTTTTCTGTATAGGGTAGACTATGTACTCTTTGGACCAGCAATACCCGGTGAACATTGTGTGCAGCCTTGTGATGAGCACAGGATAAAAATGTTGTGCAAAGAAATGAATAACAAATTCTACACGAAAGGACAATGGTAAAAAGAATTAAAAACATCTTCACTAAAATTAAGCTTTGCTAAAATAACTAGGTGAGAGGACATAGGCCTCATGCACAGGGCTAAATAATGTGCCTGTGTAAATGTTAAAATAACCTCATAACATCCTCCCCATTGTCAGTTCAAAGGTATAAAATAAAACCAAAATTCTTAAATCACCTTTCCTACATTGATCACTAAAAGGAGGCTAAAATATACTGAATGAGATCAAATGTCCATGTCGACAAGCAAAACAAGGCAAATCTGAGTCAAATTAAAACGCTCAATTTAGAATTTCTAAAACTCGAACATCAGTTAAGGCCAAATGTCAGCATATCAACAATAATGGTTATCTTACAAAACAAAATCACCAATATCAACTGTTGTGAACCCCAGGAAAGAACCCACTTCAGCAGATGATAAAGTAACCAGTTCCTTTTCAAGGAAAGTAAAGGAGCACTCATGCTTCTTTGCCTTAGCCATAGGCCCAGCTGAGGCCGCAGTTTCCCATCCAGTGCCAGATGTTATAGCACCAAGATCCACTTGATCGACAAAGGGAGGTTCATAGGAAGCTTCCGTAGCAATCGCAATCTCAATGTTCATGTCTGGTAATGAACCCTCATCGAGAACACCAACAGACCAGCATCCAAAGAAGGCATGAGCTGCATGGTAAGACACACTTTAAGTGCATGTTTGAATGGGCACCACAAAGATCGAGGTTGGGCTGCACGCAATTCAGAACCGGTCTGAATGACAAAGACCAGTTGTACTCCAGTTCTTTTAGGAGTGGTGCTCCAAAATACCCCATTATTCGGTTATGACATAGTTGGTCTAGTGGAAGCACTATCAGTCCTACTTGTTGAGATGGGGCAGCCATTGTGAATGAAAAGTAGCAATGGCAATATGCTGCCAATTACTGCCAACGTAACAGGGAATCCCCCAAAGACACTAAAAAAATAGAGTGCATTGGCTAGGTATCATGCCAAATATAGAGCCGATGCTGACAAAACCAGAACCAGCAGCCTTAGAGAAGTGTACAATCCCAGCAGTGTTAGATGTGTTAAAAATGCGACCTATAAGTACACTGAAATGTCTTGAATAGTTTGCATTTAAAAGGGACTGTTTCTCTGCGGATGTCCTCGCCACTTGGAAAGCAAAGGTCTCAAGGGCCGATGTAAATGCCACATGTTTTTGAAACAAAAGCCTTAAGTCTACTCAGCTTGTCAAAATTTACATTTGAAGTAGCAGTAAGAAGCCCAATTTCTACTACTTTTATCTCTCACGTGGGGGGTTAAAAGTACATTTCCACAACTATGTCACAATTTGGGAGACAAACTACATAGACAATTCCGGCACTCAAACCACAACAGCTGATTTTGTTCAGCATCACATAACTGCCATTCAAGAATGCCAGACGAATCAAAGGGAGAGGGATCCCCTTCAGTTAACAAGCTAAATTTGCAGATGTAGCATTACATGCTCCATGCAAGGAAAGGTGTTTACAAATCATCAAATGACTTACAGAAGTCTAACATTCCCTTCCACTAAGAAAGACCTCCTTCATGACATTGAAACATTTGTACGTGATGGGTAGGTCATACACCTCAAGGCTATAACTATTTCCTAGCTTTTCAAATCTGCCAAAAGGTATGCGCTTCAAACACAAGGTAAATTAAAGTCTTGAAATGGGCAGATTAATAACCCTATGTATTAATCAAACTGTAGATGGTATTTGCGCAACAATGGAAGGCAACTTTTCGATGTTTAACAATATTATCTACAACGGCTAGAGCTTTCTGCAAGTTTCTGATCTTTTTGCCTTAAGCGGGCAGCAGCTTCTTTTTGTGAGAGTTTCCATATTTTGTTATATATTGCATACAAGAAACACTTTGTGCGTGGTTTTCTAGGACCTAACAAGAAATCTTTTAAGTCTGTGTTTTCTGACTAGGTGTTCTTTAACGGCTGTTAATGTGGACGATTTCAACCATTGTTGACATAATTTGCACACACTATATGTGGTGATGATAGAAGTGTTGTGAGGATATGCAACGAGGGTCAGGTTGGCTCGCTCTAAAAACCCCTGTGGAGTTTACAAAATGCGCATGTCAACCATGTGTGTCCACCGGCCACAATCCCCACTCGTTGGACCTGAAAGTACTGAGTTAATTGTTCTATTTTGGACCCACTCATTAAGCTGTTCTTCAGTGACATTTAAAATATTTTGCCATTTGTCAAATTTAGCAAGTGATGGTATACTGGGCGCACTGAATTCCTTAATTTGTGCCAAGCCTAAACAACTTGTTTGATGTACAGTTTAATTTAAGAGAATTAATGAGTGAAATCTTTGTTGTTTAGTTAATTAAAATCATAACAATATTGTGAAATCAAAGGTAAAACTGTGGCACTTTTCAGCAATCTTGAAAAGTCTAAAATTGTCCGTTAATAGCTATCAAATTGATCTACAGTAAAAACAATTTTTCATGATTAGCTCTCGTTTTTAGTTGATTGAGCAGTGAATTATAAAAACCCATTCACTTATCAGTCATAAACGGTCCAAAATCGGTTGTTAAAATATATCAAACCAATCTACAGTAGAAAACATAAATCATAATTAGCTTACTTGCTCTTTAATTAAAACGTATGGTGGACATCACAATACCGAAGAACTTCACAGTTGTGTTATTCCAATTGCTTTTAACAGGAATTTCATCTGTCTACTCGATTTGGGAAAAGCTTCCTATGCCAGCGAGTGAAGCTGATATGGTGCTACTAAGAGTGTCATTTAAGAGTATCATTTTCAACGGAATAAGGCATGCTTTAAACAAAACTTCCCACCCCTGTATTTGCCAATTTCTAGTTCCCCACACACTCTAAGTCAAATGACTTCAACCAATACTCAGAGCCTTCAATAGCCAACTGGGAAACATAGAAATCAGAATAGATTAATTTGGCATCTGTTAACAGGACATTCTGAAATTTCATAGGAGCCAATTAAAAATAAAAAGACTCAGCATTTGTGACATCATGCCAGGAAAAATATGCATACTTTTCTATATACTTTTTTAGAACTCCCCACTGGTGGAGATGGACAATGTTCCCATTGTGTGTAATGGTAGTAATTTCTCGGGTGCTGGCTTTATCTATATATAATGGTGTCCGTAATGATGGTAACAGAACATTTCCCCATAATTTGCTGTTGTTTGGTAAACATCTTCACTTTCAAACATAGTATAATATTCAAGCTCAGAAAGCACAGAATCAACTGTTTTTACATCCTAATCATCAGAAACGACCCCAGGTGTTATTGTATCATTCAAAGAGACTTCGAACACATACGGAATTTGAATCATTTCTGTCTGTGTGAATATATCAAATGATACTTCATCCCAAACAATCCCATCAGAAATTAGTATAGCTGAAATGTTTATTAGGGACAAGTCTGCAGACCTATGTGAGGACAGGTGAGGCTTCAAAACCTCATCTACCAGTTCAACAACCGAGCGTTCAGGAAGATAATGACCATGCATCAGCAAAAAAGAAAACAATGTCAAAACCAATCAAAAGGAGGAAGGCAAGCACAGTTAACAGTACCCATAGATAGTCCTTGGACGAATCAGACAGTTTTAAGCCAACTGAATAGCCAATGTGCTCCTGATACAAGCGTACTCGAAGATGCCAAAGAGTTTGAAAAATAATTGTTTATGTCAGCAAAATATCCAGAAGCTGTTTGTGCAAACACCTGAGCTGGTATTGGAGAAGGAACACTGGCAGATGTATCCCTTAGTGGGTCACGGTAAACAATTCCATCAGTTTCTGATGAATTTGAGTACTATTGCTCAGAAATCTGGACATTTCTTGTTGTAGCTGTAGAGACAGGTACCAACAGTTCATTTTTCACTCTCCCCAGGCTTGTGAAAGTCTCATCACTATAGGCTAAACTTGAGAGGCACATATTTATTAGCAGTTAGAGGGGTTTGGGAATTGCTCTGGGGCCCTCGTGGTCTACTGTGTAGGACCAGCCACATGGTATAACTTGACACTGTCAATTGAAAAAAAGGTTTTCTTTGTAACTAGGCATAGGTGGTCAAATGACTGTTCTGGTACTGTGTATTCCCAGGACTGGAACTGGTGTCAGATATGAAGGGCCAAATTCCTTCTTCACAGCAATCTTTTCACGCACTAGATCACCAACTTTTAGAATCCAGCCAGTAGACATTGTTGGTGAATCCCCCATTCCCATGTTGGCAGCACATGGAGATGAGTTTTCATCACAGAACTGTTGCAATTCCTACAAGACAGTGACACGTTCATTTATGTTAAAACAAAAAGTGTCTGCCACCACTGCTCCATAGCCATCAAGATCTGGGACATCCAAAGGTATGCCAAACAGAACTTAATATGGGGCGTGCCCTTCCAAGGACCTTCTGGGCAGATTATAAAGCGATCACAGGACTCCAAATGGTGGTTAAGCCAACTATGACCTGAACCGAATACTCCATCTATTATGGATTGCTTTAAGTCTCAGTTCTTCCGCTCCACAACAGCATTTCCCACGGGATGATATGGAGACAGGAAATACAGTTGGATCACACTGTCACCATGGTGTCCTTGGTTGCCCTGGAGGCAAAGGCAGGGCCCTGGTCTGAATGGAAAGCCACAACGGCACATGTCCCGATAAAGGTGTGCAAATCTTAAGTAACAGTTAGAGTATCAGCTGATTGTTGTGGCCATAGCCATGGAAGTCTGGAGCAAGAATCAACAGCGACTAAGATGTTTTTGTATGCACTATCAGGCATTAAGGGACCACAATGGTCCCCAGGTACACACATTGTAGTGGTTTGATGGAAAATAAGTTGGGTGTCTGTGGTGGGCATTTAACAGTGAACTCTCTTATTTCTTGACAATTGTCACAACAAAGGACATATTGTTTGGTCTGTTTGTATAGACCTTGCCACCAATAGTGATTCTGCAATATTGTAATTGTTGCCGCCCCACCTGCATGGGCTGAACCAATCCCTTAATGTGCAGCTTTTATTAGATCTAATCTTTGCTCTTGGTTAGGGGCCACACGATCACCCGCTCCTGGCATTGTTACGAATGCATCATTTTGAGCATTTAAATGTTAAGAATATTTGGCAAGATACACTTTTGGCAAGGGCTTGCTGTAGCTTTTACAGCAGCCAGTGTTTAATCATTCAACCTCGTCTTGGAATGATGAATCACAGCAACAGATTACTCTGTTGACCAAGTTTGTTTTGTTATCCCATGTGTGCAAGTGTTTTGTTTCAAGCACGCCCTGTTGTAATGCAATAAGGATGCATGTGTGTTCAACTGTATAATATTTACTTGAAACATCTGAATGTATAAAGTCATAAAGTAGTTTTATGCATTGTGCATAACCTGTAATGTAAATTCTGTCAAAATTTAAAAAGACCAATAAGGACTGCAGCTTTTTGATGGTGTTTGGTGGATGTTATTGCGCACACTTTTCTAGAAAATGGGTCTCCACGCTCTTTCCTTCATCTGATAACTCATATCCCAAAAACAGGACACTGAGAAAGTAAATTTTTATTTTCTTGAAATTAAATTTGTAGTCTCTTTCAGCAAACCCCACCACAATGCAGTCCACCAGTCTTAGATGTGTGACAAAGTCATAATCGGTTAGGTAGCTGTAATCTACAACATCATAGGATCAATGTCTTGTAATATGGATGTTATACATGCTGAGATCAATCCAGGACTGTTCTTATACCCTTATGGGAGTTGACAAAATTTCCTTTGTGATCTTAATGCGCAAAAGGCAGTCAAATCCCTGCTTTCAGGCGCTATATTTTGGCAGAAAAAGAACAGCTGGAAATATCCAACGTTGTTTTATATTTTTGCGCACTAAACTGTTGATGAGTGCTGTGCTGTGTGCATTCTGTATAGCAAATGTGCGTGTGTGACTGTTTAAATGTCTGTAGTCTATGACTATTCTATATGAACGGTCCGGCTTAGCTACAGGGAACAAAGGTCGTTCACTGGTGATATGCAGGGTTCTATCACACCCTGGTACGCAAGTTTTGTGAGTATTTCTCTCACTGGTGCTTTGGCTTCATGTTTAATGTGGTTTTGTGGTTGTGGTAATGGCGGTGATCGTACCGGTATTATATGGTAGGGTAAGTCTTTGTCCCATCCTACATGGTTGTGATACGGCGCAGGACTTAGACTTATGCAGTAGATTGGGCATTTGCCTGTCTTTATTCTTCAGGAAAAAGGACCGAGAAAGATGGCATAGTGACCACTTTCCCTAGTGGGAGTTTACAGCCAAACTCAGGAGGTCAATGTTTTTCTGCCAATAGGATGTCATAACAAAGTTAGTTTTTTCCAGAATATAACTTTAATTGTGCGCTTTATGTCTCCCTCAATTTGTATCTTCATTTTGTAAACCCCATTGGGGAGGAGACTCGCATGTCCCGTGTTTTGACTTCTAAAAAGTTGTTAGTCACTTTCACCTCCAGAAGCTCTTGAAGATTGTCGAACTATTGTGACCTCTCCTGCGCTAACAGAGTCCGTGCCCACGTCCTGTTCTTCAGTAAAGCTCTCATTATGTGTAGCATTTCTAACCAAAATTGCAGCCATGTTTTTCTTTTTAAATTGTGCTTTCTGTTGTGAAGGTTTCTTTTCCTTTTTTCATAGAAGGTTCAGATGAGTGCTGTGAATCTTTTTGTGGTTTCACGTACTCATTTCGTTGTTTGGAACGCCGCCTCTCTCCCTGGGTTTATCCGGTGAGTCCTGAAAGGAAAGAGTTTCGTGTGTATCAATATACTGGTATATAGCAGAAGGTTTTAAACTATCTCGATGTCTCAAATTGTAGCATTTCTCAGAAATCTGAGTGCGGAGATTCTCTTCTTCGTGTTCCATTATCTTTATTGTGTTTATACCCGCAATTTTTAGAGCCTTCTGCTGCTTGTTTAGTAGAATCCTTATTGGTCTGGGCCCCAGACTATCCCGACTCATACTTGAAAAGGTCTCAGCTCTAATCTTTGCCAGCTCATGCTCCTGATCCTGTACTGGAACACTCCGGAGCTGTTGGCATACTGCCAATGCTACAGCTTCCCCTTTAAGGTTACTTAATATGATTGAGGACACACTGGCAAAATTGCCCATTAATTGCATCCCCAGATCTAGGACTGGGGCAGCCCCATATTCACAGTGAATTTGTTTTAACACTACCGGAAGGCTTGCAATGGTCAGTGTGCCATGTGCAGTAGTTTAAAATGCAGCGAATACTGCACCCCAAGTGGCGCAGTTGTCCACTGAGGGAACCATCATGAATGGAAAGAAAATTGTGAGAATTCTATGTTGAGCTTGGGGTCCTATATGGAGAAATATGGCTTCCAATGTGCTAATTTTCTGTGCTAACCAAAATGGAATCTCCTCATGTTTGGTGGGTACTTTACCCATAATTGAACGCACAGTAGTAGGATCAACGCAGCTGTAGCCAAATGTGGTTGCACTGGAGCAGCCCTTGCTGGGGCGGTATTCAAAATCTGCATTATGAATTGTATTTATCATCTATATATCTCTACTAAATTAGTATATAGGCGGCAGACGTCTGATACAGCCATTGCTCCTATGTTAGGATGTGGTGTATAGATAGCCAACTCTGGCAATGTAGGTCTGTCATTACTTAAAGGACCTAGTCTAACATTTTGTGTAACGTGGGGTAGGGCACTATCAAGCCATTTACTGGAGTGTAGTGATGAAATGTGTGTGTGGTCCCATCTGCTGCTGCAAAAGTAACTCAAGAATAAAACATTTCTGTTCTGTATGCGTCGTGAGCTTCAACGACAAATGTAACCGCTCCTCCCTCATCTGTGAGGCCATTATTTAAGAGATGCGTTTTGAAAGGAAGTCTCATGTTTACAGCAATTACGACCCTGTTTTGGTCCGTCATTTTTTTTTTTTTCAGAGGATTTTAATTGTTCAGTGATAGAAACAAACTGGTGAATCTTTTTAAGAGTTCAAGCTTGAACAAGCTACAGCATCAAATAGGTACTATCTAGCTCAGGAGAATATTCCCTAATACCACGGATGTTTCCCTATAAAGTAGTTAGGGTTACTTTGCATGAAATGAGACCTACTTGGGAGATCTGTAAAATCAGTGCCAAACCAACACTGGCAGGGCAATGTCAGACTCCCGTTATATTAACGAGACTGCTGGATTTTGGGTGGTAGCAGCACAGAGTATGGGGGACCGAGTCTGATCCCACACCGTGTGACAGGTGTCGGCCTAACCCTTCCAGCTACCTAGCATCACCTCACCAATACCAAAAGTAAGAATGATTTGTGGCAGCCTATCGCATGACACTCAAGACTCCTCAGGGAAGATGTGCTGGAACAGATAAGTATCACTTTCTCTCAGTAATAAAAGTCTCATACATGCAAAGACAAACAGAAGCAGGATCTTGGTTCAATACATATTTAATTGAAGTAACTGCCTTCTATGTAAAAAGTCAATTGCGATTATGAGAATAATGAAACTCAAGAGTTATTACAGCAGTGACCAGGAAAGTGAAACAGGAAGAGTCACCATATTGACCACAATAGTGTCCCTAATATACCTACACTACTATTTTTCTACATGAGAGCAAAAAGCAGAGGTAGCCCTAATCCACCCTGGTGATCCCGGGAAGGAAGCCCCATTGCTGCGTTTAGAGATGAAGAAGAGGTCTGTTAGTCTCCTGGGAATCCTCCCATGTAGACAAAGAGGAACCAAAAGGTTTCTGCAGAAACTGCGACGACTTGCAGCGTAAGATGGCAAGCTGGCTGGAATGTCCCCCCAACCTGGTGTAGACAGTGTGATATTTTATAATAACATATATGTTACTGTAAGGATTGCCCTGACTTCACAACACATTCTTCTGTGTAGGGTAGACAATGTACTCTTTGGACCGGCAGTACCTGGTAAATATCGTGTACAGCCTAGGATTGAGCACAGGATGTAAATGCTGTGCAAAGAAATTAATAACAAATTCTGCATTGAGTGGCAACTGATAAAAGAATGAAAAACATTTCCACTAAAATTAAACTTTGCTAAAATAACCAAAATATAACTAGGTGAGAGGGCACGTGCCTCTGTAAATGCTAAAATAACTTCAAACACCACTTCTTTTTGTCAGTATTTGCATCTACTTGTATAAATGTGCGCTAATATCAAAATATTTACTGTGGATTATACATATGGAAATAATAAAGCAAATTGAAAACTATACATGTATTGCTTATGAAAACAGTAACTAATGTATAAACAACTGAATTCAAGATTAATGAACTAAAACATTAACCTTGTAAATCTGACAGAAAACAATGAACCTCCCATTTTAAAACTGAAACCGTCATGAACACAATTTTCAGAGAGTCTGTACAATCTGAATAGGTAATACAAACAACTGCAAAGGAATTCTATAGGAGACTAATTTATTTCAGGAACCTGTAGCATCAGAGATTAAAAACACTTTTAAATAATATGTTTTTTCACGTATAGTGATGTACTTGTTACCTTGTAGGTATTGTTATTTACATCAGCCCAGCCACAGCCTAAGTAACCAGGCACCCGGGTGCAACCCTTCTCAAGAAGGTACTGAATGCATTTGCATCAGGCACTGTGTAGTCTCAGTCTTGGTGCTGCAGCTGTTCAAAGTCTTGAGGGTCCCCAATGGCCACTGGTGGGCCTCGTGGGGCAGCCCCTGCAGCATGTGCTGCACTTGCTCAGCCAGGGCACATCACAGGGGTGTTGTAAATGCACCACCTACATCATACAAACCCAAGAATGGGATCAAGAAAAATGGGTGACGTCATTCATTTTCCTTTCTCTGCGACTCTCGACACGTCTAACTGCTGATGCTGTCACTGCTTTGGTAAATAAGGTCGTTTAGCACTTGTGTTTTCAAATGAGTGTTAATGTTAACCCATTAGCGCAAGATGCTTTCATTTGCATCTGCGAGGCTATCTAACCCACTGGACCGTATAACCCAGCATTGTCTAGAGGACATAAAGGCAGAAAGCCAGGCACTACATTTTATTTTATATTTCACAACTCTGTGGTTTGGCACTATTGCACAGGATACCAACATGTATTTTTTTCAGCCCAAAGCAAGTTGCACTGTGGTTCTTGCGGTTTTGCTTTTAACAGTTTTATTATCCGCTTAACTCCCCAGTATGCAAAGTGCTGTTGTCTAAAATACCAACATTAGTTGGATGTGCTATACATGACGTGTTCCCTGTATTGAGAAATTGCACTAAACTAGTAGGTTGGTGCTATTTGCAGCACACTCACCACAGCCCAGGCAACTATGCTCTATACTGGCACAGAGGTGCCAACCTCTTCAAGAAGGTTTTGAATGTATGTGCATCTGTCTCTGTGCAGTCCCAGCCTCGGTGCTGCACCTGTTCAAAATGTTGAGGGCTGCTAGTGATGTTCTCAATGGATCTGAAGTACAATGCTTTGATGTTTTGTGATTTTCGACTCAGTGAGCTAAACAATCATGCAAGCCAGCTGAAGTTTTGCCATGTTAATTTACCTAAGATAGTAGAACTTGGACCTTGCAATTTGCACAATCACGTTCATTGGAGCAACATGTCAGACCATCAGTCTCTGAAATGGCTACAGTGTCTCAGCTAGAAAGGTCCCTCTCTCCTCCCGCCCATTCTGCATCCATGGAAGATCTGGCCTCTGTTCTGGGGTTGATAAGTCATCTCACTGGACAAGCTGGAGCCAGTCTGGAGCAGCTATCGTTGTCCATAACCAATGCAAATGCTCATCACGCAGTCTCTGTACACCCAGAGGCTGGAGGAGCCCCCAAGATTAAAAAGTTTGAAGAACTACGGACTGCTGAGATGTGACCATAAATACTCGCCATCCTGACCCAGTACTTTAGCCCCCAGAGGATGGAACAGGTGACTACACCTTCTTAGCCAACACCTTTGCAGATAAATATTCATATCTTACCCCCAGTCCATAACCAAACGGTACAGCACCTCCAGTTTTCCCTCGGACCAGTAGTTTGTAAGATAAAAGGCCTGAAGGCATGGACTACATCAACTTACATATTACTGTTCACCTGCACAGGAATCAGCTGTTACCCCAATGACTAGCCAGTGGGCCACTCACTAGATACTACCCATTGTCCTTACGCCTTCAAAGTTTAACATTTTGGTTTAACAAGACAGGATGGGTGCTTAGTTCATTTGGGAGGTGGTCTGAAGGCAGCCCTTTGTGTATGTAAGGGTTTTCTGGCAGGGGCATCAAAACCACATTAACATCCCTGAACCAGTGAACCAAATTCAAATCTCAGTTTGAAATTGAAACAGTAGTGAAAAGTGAACCTTTACTTGTTTGAAGAGTATTTTACGAATATCTTTTTTGCCGTTTTCCCAGGCCTTTTTCCAAATCGACTGCGGATTGTGCACGAATGCCAATGACTTGGGCTTTACTAATATCCATTACATAATACTGTCTACAGGCTCTAGCTGTAAAAAAAACTTACTGTGTAAAGAAGAGATGCAAGAACCATGGTGTTTGCATCTCTTGCCAGGAAGCATAGACTTACATTTCCCTCTCCTACCATCATTTTCTGTATCACATATTTTACATGTGTGCACATGAGCACTTTCCTTATATAAAATAAAGTGACTGAACTGGTAACCCTGTTGAGTGTTAATGTTGCACTAACCGTGTCCTGAGTGTCTAACCCAGGGGTCTCCAACGTTTTCTCTAGTGAGAGCTAATTCTGATCAGTGAAAATCATTGTGAGCTACTGAAGGCTAAATAGCTCGCACATTATTACCAGGCATTCCTTGACTGTAAGCCCAAGCCAGATACTATGGTTTGAACAAAATACTTTGTCTTTTTTTTTGGGGGGGGGGGGGAGATGGGGGTGTGTCTTTCTCTCTTTCGGATGTATGAACATGTGTGCATATGAATGAGATATATGTGAATGGGTAACTGAGAGCCTGTGTTGTATGTACTTGTGTCAAAGGACATACCTTTTGCCATACCTGGCACCGTTAGTTGTATAACACAAACATACAGCCTTTTTTATGGGAAACATTTAAAGTGCAGAAATATTCAGAATGTGCAACTTTATTTGCACTATGAATGTAAATTTCTCCCATTTAAAAAATTACTATTTTTCAGTTATACATATGGCACAGTGTTCTACTGCCCACTGAGAGCAACGGGTCTGTTGCTTGTAAAAGCAACACTTTGAAAAAACATTTGAGAGTAGTAAAATGAAAAGTTAACTTAATTATAAGGTAACTTTTCATTTACTTTTCTTTGATTTCAAAACATTGAGAAACATAATTTTGTTCTCACCTCCAATATTGAGTTGACAAGGACTTTTATTAATTTCAGAAATAAATACTTTAGTGCTTCAATTCTTCACCTCTGTGTCCTAGTTCATAAATCTGAATACAGCACTGCTCCATATCAGGCCCTCCTATTTGCAGCCTGATAATACGATAAAATAAACACAGCTTTCCCTTAACTTTAAAAGGAAAAACGTGACTCTGAAGAAGTCTGGGAGCTACAGGTAGCTCGCGATCAACTGGTTGGAGACACCTGGTCTAAGCCCTCCTCACTGATTGAGTCAGCCCTGGACAGGACAGCCACACTACCATGAGAAAGGCCATGTTTAAAGGGACCATTCAGTCATCAAATAAATATAAAAGACAATCATTCACAGAGTCAGAGCTTCTTCTGGAAATCACTTCTGCATACGTTCGTCGTGGATCGCAGTAGGACGCTCTCTATATGCAGGGTTACAGTTAGCCCGAGTCTGTACACAATGGAGAGATATGTGCTTCTGCATGCTGAGACTTCCTCCCTCAAGTTTCAGACACAGCGCACTGAAGCATCCTTCAGGCTGCATCAAAACACAGAAGACAACAAAACTAAAATAAATGCTTCTGACAGGGTATACCCGCAGGCCTGGTGCACATGGCCATGGAGGAGCTTGGTCGTTATAAAAATTAGATATTTCATTCGCCAGGTAGGGTTCACTGAGGTGTTTGTAAGGGGGTAGAGCTCTATGGAACGGGAAACGTTCAAGAAGGCTAAAATATTTTGCTGTTCCTCACTATCGTCAACGTTTTGGGTCACTGTATGAATGATATGTGCCCCTCACAGCTCCCTCGCCCCCCAGGGAGCCCTACCGCTCACCGACCCATGCCCAAGCTATAGCGAGATGGAGAAGGTATCTGACGCACTCACAAACAAAGCGCCTTGGATTACACACAAAGGGTTCCAGTGAAGGATTTCCCGTATTGCTCCTATATCTAGCAGCACGGCCTGCAATAAAACATTTGATTAAAAGTGCATATTAATAGCTCTGAAAGCAGCTTTGAGCAGTTGTAATTCTCCTCTGAAGCTTATGACATCCCTTTGTTCACAACATCACCTCTATAAATTACTTTTAATTTCTGACGATCGTTTTTGTATGACGGGAGCGTTGCTATGGCGAAGTTGTGATTTTTTTTTTAAAGCCTTCGAGTACAACACCTGAAGATACCACAGCGCTGCCTGCGGTGGCTTTCAATCAACCTACATGTTTTCCCTTATTTTTCAGATTTTGCTATGACTGGATGGCTAGCCGACAGCATGAATTATCAGCATCAAATAGAACATTTATTTAAAATATGAACGCAACACAGTTGCTTGGAAACAACTGTTGTGATTCAAAGCCAGAGGAGTTGACTGAGTTTTTCTCAAAGTTTTTTTAAACGCATAAGCCACAGCATGTCGCAAACATACTGGACAGATAAAGGAGGGGAGATAGGAGCCTTGTTTCAGAAGACTATCAGACCTCTGGAAATGATATAGCGTTTAACTCCCCGAGCGCTATCTTCATCAAATACTAAAGGGCAAGTTGTTTAGCGGTCTACAAAAAGGCCTTTCGTGTTTCGGAGGAACAAATTAAATAATAAACTTAGCAGTACATGGCATCAAAAGCCTGATTGGATATTTAATGAAATCCGACTTTGAAATACACTGATAGACCTCTGAACAACTTGTATTTTAATAATGGATAGCTACACTAATCTTCGTGTTATGTTAATCTGAGTGTACAGCGCATTGCCGCCCACAACGGGGCTTCCCAGCGGTACAAAGAAGGCTGCAACAAGAAAGAAATCCAAGCAACAGGGTTAGAGAAGCCAGGTCTCAGGCGTTTTCAAAAGATCTATTGGCTTAGACTGACAAATCCAGTAGCAGTGTGCTCCATAGCTAAGGCACAGGATATCTGAAGGCACCATGACCCTCGTATGAACGCTCCATCCTAGGGACTTTGTCAAGTTTAAGATTAGATGATCGTAATGTACTGGGCGGAGAGTATGGCTAGATGAGCTGCCTAAAATATACGGGAAAAGCATTTGCAAAAAACCTGGTAAGCGAAACAGAGGGTCTTGGATTTTATGCGTTGGCCCACCAGCAGCCAGTGGAAGTCTTGCGAATGACAGGATATGGAAAGGTGCTTGAGGCTGTGGTAGCCATGCAGCTGCATTTTGGATTTTATTAAGTATCTTTAATATAGCCTGTGTGGAACCCAAGTAAACACATTGCCATGGTCCAGGCGTGATGTTATAATGGCCTGGACTACGGTGTTTGTGTAGAGGTGGGAAAGGCCAATAGTATCTTTTTTAAACACCTTAAGAGACTAAACCAGGCATACGCTGTTCTGATTTGGTGGTATAAGGATAAATTGCTGTCTATCCAGACACGCACACTCTTTACACATCTGGGTGCTGGGAAAGGGCCTAGGGCTTCGGCCACATTCAGGAGCACAAACGTTAGGCTGGTCATCCTCCGCTAAACTATTTCTCATACAAATATATATATTTTTTTAAGTGCACCTTACTGCACCCCTGCCGTTTCTATGTGCTGTAAAAAAGAGATGTTACTAATAACCCATATATGGCACAGACTATGGGCGCATGGAAGGCAGAGTCGGCATTGCAGGGATTCAAGTCCATGAACCGCTCATCACTACTCTGTTCTACTGGCGAACATTTAGCTATCACTCACACTCATCTGAGATTAGTTTCCCCCTCAGGGACCTCACAAGGCTCACCCATCCCATAAACCGCCCTCACACTTCATATTATGTGTAACCTCCACTGATCCACCAAAACCACTCAATCCATCCTTTAAGACTTCATAGGTTGAGCGGTATGGTTTTACACATCTTTGGGGGCAAACGCGATTAACCTACTACAAACTTGCACTCACAGGTGTAATAGGGCAATCCACAGTCGCAATACTGTCCACCTGAAAATCCAGAGAAAATGAAGAAAGGGCTCGAAATCTGGAATTTCCCTGCTACATGGCCAAATTCCCATCTTGGTACACTTTACTTCTCCAGCTCAAGAAGTATCTAAAACAATCATTTCACTCAAATTATTATTCTCCCACCATTTTTTGAAGACTCTTCACTAGATGTATCGTTATGACATGGAAAACCTTCACATCGCTCAATCAATCCATGAATTCCAAAATATTATTCCTGCAACTATGGAAAAGTCTTGTAACCTCAGTGACTCTTTACAAATGTATTATGTTCAATCTAGGCAGTAAAAATTCAATCAATGTAACAAATATGCTATCTATGTAAAACACATGCTTCCCCTATTCCTCTGCATCATCCTCGTTCGTCTTCGGCCACGTTCGTATTTAACAAAGACCATTAATTAAAAATATGCAAATAAAAAACAAATGAGTCACCCAGGTTTGCAAATGTGGCTTACCCTGAAACACTCACTATTGTACCTTAAACCCATACAGTTATGATGGTGAAAAATCTTCCACAATTGTTTTTTTTTTTTACATTATTGTGAATGTCCATAACAAATAGAAAATTCAGCAAATGTTGTTTAGGATAAGGAATTTATAATCAACTTGTTTTTGATCATCTAAGTAATAAGATGCTCAAAAGTACCTTTTGGGAAAAAAAAGTGTGGGGGGGAGCGGAGGGGGGGGGGGGGGGGGGGGGGGGGCAAAGACAAAATTGTCCCACAGCACCACCATACAGATCTTCTTTCTGCTATTTACACATTCGATTTCCACTCCGTTTTGGCACTCTTTTGTAATATAAGTTTCGGACCATTCCATTTATGGGGCATGGGATATTTTTCGATATAGTCATACTCACAAATCTGGATGGTGGCCCCTAAAACCTAGTGAAATAAGTGGCAATAGCTGCTCAAAGCTCCAAGCCATGTGCTTGCACGGGTCTTCTCTGACATACCTAAGACACTACCCCAGTTCCAAACAGTAACTGTCTGGGTTACCCATGCCAAGGCCTCCAGTGAGTTATCAGCAGCGGGTCAAGGTAACTGATCATGCAAGAACAGGCATATTCCCCCACAAGTAAGCAGACTACAAAGACAGTTCTCACTAGACACACAACAGTTCGCATCGGGTCCGTGCAATCCAGCGCATGTTAAAAGCCACAAGCTTGCATCATCAAAGTCTCCAAGTCGCTATCCCATGAAATCTAATTTAGCTGACTGCCAAACTATATAGAGGGGCATGCTGTCAGGGCGTCTGGACAGCTCAAGGAGCACAGCTTCCCACGCTACACACACAGGACCCCATTTAGTAGCAGCAGTCACAGCAAGAAAGAGTAACGCTGATAGGGGTACAGTTAATTTAAACTTATTCCTGCGCATCTTCTGTATAATGTGGAGTCCTGCATGATGAGCATTCCGAGCCGTCGCTATTGATTCTGGGAGGAATCACCCACCCAGTACCTGCCTTTCCTCGACACCAGGTTATTCCATACTCCGTCCTGATGAATAACTTGTTAGATGCAAAAAAAACACACACTTCATAAGAGGGTAAGCATTTTACATGCTACCTGTACTGAAACCCCAGCCTTAGCACATTCAAGGACAGATAAACATGAGTCCATTTATGAGAAACCATTAAATGGATACATTGGGCAGGCCTACTGAAGAATTTGAATTGTTTTGTGTTCTTTTACGTATTTGTACAGTCACTTTTTTCTTTGATGCAGTGCATGAGCATCTTTCCACTCAGCAAGTATGCAGCACATTGTCTGACTGTATGGTTTACTATTAAATTATTATTAAATATATACCATACACTCAATAACTGTTGCTCGGGCCTACATGCCTTTGGATGTATTTCCTCATGAATTAACCATATAAGCATTTGTACAACTATTGGCTTTGGTAACTGATAACAAAGGTTATTCGACAGAGCCACTTTTTTTATGTACTCAGGTGATTTATCAGCAGCGGGTCAAGGTAATGTATTATGTAAGAACAGGAGTATACCGCCACCAGTAAGCAGACTGCAAAGATAATTCTCACAGGACACACAACAGATCACACCAGGTCTATGCAATCCAGAGCATGTTTAAACCTGCAAGTATACATCCTCATCTTCAAAGTCTCCAAGTCACAAACCCATGAAATCTACTTTATCTAATTGGCAAACTATCTCCGAAGGCATGTTGCCAACACATCTGGACAGCCCAAGGACCACAGCTTTCCACGTCAATGTCGGATCTGCAGACATCAGGCCACTTCTCCCTCTTAACAATGCTTTCAGTGCTGTTTCTCCAACAGAGGGTCGGGTATACGAATAAATATCCCAATCAGCCATCATAAGAAGCAGGGGGGGCACTATTTCCATATTATAACAACACCCTGTCACTAGCATGCACATTATATCAGCGACCTCGGGCACACATCAGTAACCTATGTTATGAATATGATACGAATGACTGAATAACATTAAAAGTAGCATTTTCCACATCACGGATGAGGTGCGGTTATTGTTAATTTTCTGTTAGGCAGTAAGTACGTATAAAGAGCAACAGAAGAAAAAGTCTGGATCTCCCAAAGCCAGCTTTATGGTGTGGAGAACAGGCAGTCCGAAAGGCGTGTAACCTTGAATGAGGCTTAAACTGATTCAGCATGCTGAGGGCACGCGCAGTAAGCCAAGTGGAATGGCTAGTGGAAAGGAGACCATGCTATCCTAGCAAAGGAGGAAGAACCGTCTCCTTTCATAGGAGCAGATGCCATTCTTTACTACAAAAGACAACAGGTTTAAAAAACCGTCTTCGGTGCCTTGAAACTATTACACATTCCATAGGATTTTTCCAGTGTAAGTTTGGTAAACACCTTGTGTTCTCTACCAGTAAATCAAAGGTCTTCTCACACCTCTAGACTCAATGTAAGTTTTTCTCTGGTGATATTTTAAGCAAACAGGCAGATCAACGTACAGAGCTCTAAATGGAATTTGGAAGCCAGTTTCTGAAAGCAGGTTGGGTGAATAAAGGGTGACAGAAAAACAGCCTTTCAACTCACAAATACAGATGACCTCATAATTAGGGCGGCAGTCTTACAAGTAAGACAGTTTTTAACAAAATGGTGGCATATACTCGAGCAGATTCTGAATGAGGTGAGCCAGGACAAAACTGATGCTAAGGAGTGGTCTTATATTTTGGGAACTGGAGAAAGTCTCATGGTAATAGGGGGGTGGGTGACAGTTTAAAATGTAGTCCACAAAGTTTACAAACTTGGTAAATGATGATGTATGTTGTAAACTTAGCAAAACTTCACACTGCTAAAACTTCCCCTAAAAGTGTGCTTGTGGAGCTTTGGTTTCCACAATATATGTGTGGGATTTAACTTTCCTAATGTTTAAAACTTCAGAACACTCCCAAAAGGTATGTAGCTTGTGGACTTTAAAAGAAAACGGCAAAGTTTGTGAAAAACAAACGGAATCTTGGCACACCGCTATAACTGATATGCAGCACCATAGGAGACCCTCTCTTGCGTCAGTGATCAACAAGGACCTCGAAGAAAGGCAGCACGGACCAAATGTTATGACCTGAACTCAGGTGGTTGAAACACAAATCTATCCCTCTCCTCCCTTGGATCCTGGGAGGAACAATGTCTAGATAGCCAGCATCTATACTTCCCTTTCATTTCCCTGATTATGCTCAAGGTAGCAGGAGCTCAAAAGAGGAGGCAATTGATTAAAACATCAGTAAAATGGGCAGTTTTGATGCTGAAAAAAACTTTGGTAGCGCATCTTCTGTGTGGGTGCATAAAATATTTTTTTGTAGATCATTATCCTTTGGAGCACCTAAGGCCAGGCAAGGAGCAGACTGCAAGGAGCAGAACTTAACTCTCACCGAGTAACCTGTACTGAGCTGCCGTTTAGTAAAGTATTGCCACAACTCAGAACACCCCAAAAACATTGAGTGCACTGTATAGTAACCTGGGTACTACAGACATCGCTTCTAAGCCTCAACTCCTTTGCAAGACATTACTTCGGATCCTCCCACAGTCACCAAGCATCTGAGTTAAGGTGTAAAAGCTCAGATGTCTACCCTCACACAGTAAATTAAGCCTCTGGAGCAACTATCCGAACAATGACCCTCCCTCCTTTAGCTAGGTCAAAGCTGATCTAGCTGTCAAAGACCTGACAAAGGCAATTAAAGATTGCATTTATGTCCTTGGAAAACCATATCTGCACATTAAATCGAAGCTGAATATGACACGCCACAAATATAGAGATTCTTAGAGAAATCAAATCCCGCTGAAAGGAGACTGAAGGCTGTTTTGCAATGAATGAGATGCATTTGTGGCTGAGACAGTCTTCCCTCTTCGAAGCTCATTATCCACCAAGAAACAGGGAGGTGGATAGAGGATAACTGGATGGTATATAGCGGCTGTGGGGTAGCAGTGCAGTGGAGGGACAAAGGACTCATTCTTGCTCAAACCCTTTCCTTGAAATCTTCTAGACAAAGTTGTCAGTGTGGTCACCAGCACTGCTTCCCTCAAATACATAATAAGAGAAACGTGTGAAACGAAGACCATGACTGACTTCTGCAGACCTCTGAAATGCAGGCAAATCAAGAAAATGTTGTAACTTTCTGCCTTGAAGCTGAGATCCTGTAAAATGAAAGTGGCCACGGGATTAATATCTGCAACATATGAACAAAGATTAATTTGTAAGGCTGGAATGTGTGTCTTCAGAGCATAACAATCTTTTTCAAGTTACTTATGGAAGCCTGGCCTACTTGGGTCACCGGAAAAATGTTATGGCAATAACCTTGGAAATTAAAAACATCCCCTCTAAAGGGAGCATATAATAGACCACAAGTTCCCTTTAAAGTAGTCTGCAGTAGTAAAGCACACAGTAAATTATGGCCTTGATTCCTTAGCATGTCAGAAGCTCACATCTTGAGATTGAGGGCGAGACTGGAAAATCAAGAAACCAAATAAAACAGTTCTTTATTTGAGACAGCAAAGTCATCTGGATGAATGATTGAAGTCTTGCTTAATTTCTGAGAGTAATATAGTTCAGACCTACATAAAAATAATGATTGGCTAAGGGAAGGGTGTTGAACCTAGCTGCAGCTCTCTCCAGAGGGAAAGGAGTGCCTTGTTAAGGGGACAATTTAACGGAGACTCAAGGGCCACATAAACTGTATCACTATCTTGTGTACGAACATTGGTAAAAGGAGCGAAGGTGCACACGGCCGAACTGACTGGATTCCTCAGACTGAACTCCTCAGACTGAAAAATCGTCATGGTTTATTTTCCAAGGGACTGAAATCTAGCGCTAGCACCTTTATCTGACTTGCATTTAGGATAATTAATTTCGTCTGGAAGACTGGCAGGAAGGCTAGAGCTCAGCAATTCACAGAGGTCAGTGAAGTGTATCTTGTTATATCACAAATAAATTTATTTCACATGGACATTGAATCACTGGGCTAAACATGACGTCTCATGCAATCATCTCATTTAACAAAGTCCTTGATGAAGCCTTCAATGAAATCTAACCTTTCTACATCTTCATTACTTCCAGCACTCATTCACAATCCTGAATCTCATACTACTATGTCAAACAGTGATGAGCGTGCACGCCTACCACAAACAGTGGAAGACAAGTACTCCTAAAATCAGGGGCGGCTCCTCCGCAAAGGCGAAGAAGCGTCGCCACACTGGCTGAGCCAGCATGTGTAGGGAGGGTTGGGGCTGGGCCATGGGAGGAGGAGGAGTGGAGTGAGTGCACTCAAGTGCGCATGTTAGTCTGGCCAGCCATCTTCGCCTGGCCAAACAGAAATGCACATTTAGGTTTCTTCAACCCAGCCGTGTTGCACAGCCGGGTTGGAGAAACAGCACAGAATCCAGTGCACTGTCTAAGCGGCATCCAATAAATGCAGCTGGTCGTGCACCGATAGAATACATATCCTCCAAATTTGAGTCCAAGTCCCAACTGTATATTCAAAACCACGCGTTCCAGAGAGCAGTGTGCTGTTTTTTCAGCACACCACTCTCTGTAATGCACGGTTGCGTGACCATGGAGATGTGAGGACACGTATTACGGTGTTCACCGGTGTGGCTTAATGGCCATACTATGCTTAATGAATAAAGTACACATTCCGAACATATCAATTGTTGGCATATACAGAACACTGAGGACCTAATATGGTGAGATCTAATTGGCAGGAGGTGTCATAGTGGAGTCTTTACTGACTAGCGTCCTGAGAAGTTTTACAGGAAGTAAACAAAACACGCTGGCTGTGCTGTTTTGTACCATTGATGAAAATACTTAAGTTTTGAATATACAGTTGGGACTTGGACTCAAATTTGGAGGAAATATATTATATTTGGTGCACTAGCAGCTGTGCTTATTGAATGTTTCTACCCCTTTTGGGGGGGCATCCAAGGAGCATTGTGTGCTTCAGGTATTGTGCATGCATTGGTACTTCTTGCGAGATGGACAAATTGGGACAAAGGGGGGGAGGTGTGGTGTCATTAGAGGCATGCTTTCCCATTTCGGTTGTCAGTCATTGTCTGAGCAGCAGACCAAGCCACTCAGACCAACCCTGGTGCTACTCTCATGCTAGGTACAGCATGAAAGCAGAGTCAGGACTGCATAGGGAGCCTGTGCTGGTGTCTCAGGGACTGCTGGGACACCACAAGGAGAGAAGAGGAGCAAGCAGCCGGCAGAGTCGGGAGAGGTAAAAAAATGTTCTCACCCCCCCATCCTCCCCTCCTGCTTCCCCCCTTTCAGATTTGTGGCAGGCGCCACTGCCTAAAACACACAAGACCTAACATTTCTCCCCTCTATACTCAACTCTACGTAGGGTTTTGTCAAATACCTCTCCTTCCAGAGAATCAACCTAAACACAAACAAGCATTTCGTATGCACAGACAAATGCCCATGTCTCATCTTATTTGATGGTGTGCATCTCTCACTATTTCATATCTCCTCTCTAGGTCTCTGTAATGACTTGTATCCTTCTCTACACCTCACAGAGGTAGTGACAGTAAAAATTATAATGGGCCATTCAACTTAATAAGGACAGGTGGTGCTCCTCCTTTGGTGGAGTGACCACTGCCCAATGAGGGACCTAATAGAGTCAGTACAGCCTTTCCTGTCATCAGCCCTCCCTACCCACGCACTCATTGGGTTGTGAAAGAAGGAAGAGAACGGCTGGGGAGTTCTGCAATTTTATGGTGGTGTTCCCATTAATGCTCTCCTCAATCAGTTTCGTACCTCTGTCTAGACGCCTGAAGTTCCTATTTTAAAGACACCATCATCATACACAAAAACCTGTTGAACGCAACATCTCTCTTGCTCTAAAACCCTTAAAACACTTATGTGAAACTGATCAGTACAGCACTATCACCAACACCCACAACACATACTCCATTGAGAAAGCTCTCAAACACATTCTTAAGTCCAAAACCTCCATACACCACAATTATTTATTCTCCAGCCTCCTCCATATAGGTCTCATGTGAGGTCATACCTCCTAATTAAGAACGGTGATCCAAAATGTTTACAGTGTGAGTGCACACTGAGCAACATATGTTAATCCTGAAGCCAAAGGGTTTGGGTTTTAATACAAGGGCATTGGCCCACGTCGTCTACAGTGTTATACCAAGATTAATGGAAGCCTACAAAATTACGTTAATCAACTGCGACCACTGGGCTACTCAGATTTTCAGGGTAACCAGTGACAATATATGTAATTCACTGTAAATGTATAAAATGTGGATACCCTGAAAAGCCGTGACTTTAGCCTTCCTGGACCAATGCTGGACACCCCTGATCGATAGTCATTACTTGACCAAGATCATCTTTCCATAACTCCAATAGCAGTCCCTCTGTAATCCTAAAGCTCTAATGGCCTCCAACCTAGCCCTGTCACCTTGAGCACTATTCAGAATAGCCCTAAAGCGTCACCTCCGTCAACCTAAAGAGTCTAGCTTATCTAGTGCCATCTGCACGAGACCACACACTTCCTGTAACGAAATGTAACCTTTCGATGTTGCCACCATAGTAGTGACAGATGGCTGCACGCACCTTCATCGCTACCAAATAACCCTTTCTGTTAACGCCCACGAGTGAACTGACAACTAGCAACGTAAACTCCAAAGCATTTCAGTGTACTACACTAAGGCACATAATGGTGTTAAATCCTAATAAATAATGCATATTAAAATAGTGCTTGAAACTGCACTTATGCTTCTATCTGCTGTAAATAACAGATCACTATTACCAGACTTAAAGGTACTCAGTTCGAAAGGATGGAAAGCGGATCGAGTTTCTCCAGTTTAAATCACAAAGCCTAAAACCTTCAGATGACCATATATCTCAGTGGTGAGTATTTAACTCATAGAGCCATCTGACTGCATGTAATAAAGAAATATGTCTTCTCTTGTTCTACTCGGTTGTATGTCAAAATATTGTTGGCAAAATATAGGGGATCTAATTGTCTACAAAGTTAATGCACATACAGTATACATTTAATATATTTAACTACAGTAGTTGAATATATATATATATATATATACACACACACACACACACAAGAAACATACATGTGGAGTTAAGTAACTCTATACTTCTCTGTATACACTTAACTTGTCAACATTTTGCCCACAATATTATATTATGACACAACACATTGAAAGCGATGTTCTTATGGAATACAATTCTATTCTCATTTATATGTCCTTTGCTCAGAAAAAGGCCTACTTATATTGTGCACAGCCTCTTCCTTTCTTCAGGCCGCCGAAGACCTTTAAGAACTGACACTGAGGGAAGGTTCCAGCGTCAGACAATGCTTTTGAATGAGGCACAGATAGTAAACTAAACACATCTGGGCCATACAACATCCTCTATGGCATGGATAATGTTCAGGGCCATTATTTAAAAGATATATTTACATAGTGTTCGATATGAACTAAAGTAGAAAGAGAATAGAGGGTAGTTTCCACTAGGGGTGCAACACCTATTGTGCTAAAAGGGATGCAACTGTGCTTGGCTGTGCCACTGTTGGAGCACACTCACATCCTTCAACAAAAAATGTTGAATATTTATATATAATGTATTCACTCTAAATATAAAACAAATTCAAGTTAAAGTAATTGATGGGCAATGCATTCTTTTATGCTATGGGACAGTTCAATTGGTTAACGTGATCTCTGTAGATGTCTGTGTGTGTAATCAGACAATCACAAACTGCATCCTGGTAATTGCATGACAGAATAGTGTATGTGCATTTATAGTGCTGCAAGGCCCAGGCCTGCGACTAAAAGCACTATGAATACCCAAGCCATCATTTTAAAATTACATTAAACTACAAGTGGCTGAGTCACAGAAGGCTCAAGCCAATCGCTTGGCTTGAGGTCCTCTTGAACCCTCCAGCACTAAATGAGCTGAGCTTTCAAATGTACTCAAACCTCACGTGCCAAGAATTAAAGACAAAATATTAACCTTCGATGTTGAGATAGAAAAAATACTGATCTAATGGGGTAATTCCACTATGAAAAAATACTGATCTAATGGGGTAATTCCACTATGTGAAGCCAGAAAACCTGGTCATGGCTTCCCCACTTGACCAAATTGTGTGATCATACAGATATATTTTATTTTGCTGTTCTTCATACTTGCATCCGAGAGGACTCTGAAATACATGACCTCAGGATGTGTGCTGGACAAAAACCTCGACTGATTTAATACTCTATAATGTTGCTCCATTTGTGATAAATGTAGGTCACATTTAGGGCGCATGTCAAATGACTTGCATCTTAAGGCCTGATTTAGAGTTTGGCGGGCGGGTTACTCCGCCACAAATGTGACGGATATCCCGTCCACCGTATTACGATGTCCATAGGATATAATGGAGTTGTAATACGTTGACCTAGATATCCACCAAATTCTAAATCAGGAACTTAGTTGGGGGGGGTGGGAGAGGGGCGTTAGAAATACATTTTTCTAGATTCCCCTTTAACAACTATCTATTGTAATATATGTGCCTCAAGGCAGTAGGGTGCTCTTACATATTTAAGTGAAATGCTTCAGCTTGTTACCAAATATATATATTTTTAAGTTTCTAGAGACTTAATCATAATTTTACACGATGCCTGCTGCACGATTTACATGCCAAACATTTTCAGGGCTCAGCTTGTGCACCGGCTCTTAAAGCTAAGCCAGTCCCTCTGCTCGGCTTGATTTGGCTAGGACTCTGCTCTCTGTGTTAATTTGTTGGCTTGCCCTCTATATTACACACAGTATAATAGAGGCTACTGCTTCCGAAAAACATTTTCAGGTACAGAAGTCTTTGCTTATTGTTTCATCGGTTCTCATGTCCCATCGTTTTGCGCTCTATCTGCCTAATCAGCCCACGTGCAAGTTGCCCATAAAAGACAAGGGCACGGATTGGGAAATGTGCGGAGTGGAATTCCTGGGTGGCAAACCCGGCAGGTAAAATCACTGTGGAAAGCCTGCTTTGACCCCCGGACTCCATCTATAAGCCCTGGCAAAACCTCAAACAAAGCAGAGGAGGAGCATTACAGGCGCCCTCCTACCAGCATACATTCTCCACCCCTTCCTTCACCCCAAGCTGCAACTGCTGCAAGTTTCTAGAAAGATCCATTATGAGGCACTCCACTTTGCCCACAAAGCCTGTTATGAAAAAGGACCCATGCTGCTTATGTGTTTTCTTCCAATTCTAATTAACGCCTTCAGTTAGGTTTTTCCTTCCTGCTTTAAGCCTCCCGATTTAGAAAGACTTGGTGATTGTGTGTAAAAGATGTTCCTTGTCTTGTTTCAAACGCACTCATCTTGTGCTGCACAAAATACAGAGCCATTGTATGTTTAGAAAGGCTCTTAAAATGCATCTATTTTATTGAATGTATTCATATATTTTCTGGTGTTTAGTCATTTCAGACTTAGGGCACTTTATCATTAAGAAATCATCTCGTATCTTGCATGTATCTGTTTGATGCATTTAGTGAGTGTCCTCAATCACTAAACACAGGGGTGGTACCAATTTTAGAAGTCCCCAGAGGAGAAGATATTCTTCATATGGAGCCCTGTGAAGGTCCACCGTCAACACCCCACACCAAACATGACCTTTTTGTTGCATAAATATGATAGGGAGTCAGGCTAGGTTGTCCCCATCTTGAGAACCTCCACAAGCATGTTCTTGCCAAGTTTTTTTTTCTTCTCCAGTTTGTGTTGTTATCTAGCCATTGCACCAAGGGCTGGAGTTGTGGTGCCACGTAGTAAAAAAAATGGATCAGGAAGGTTGAGGCTTCCATTCCTCTAAGGGAGCTTGAGCATGTCAAATTTGACGCAACACCATCTGCCAGCCTAGACCACATCCCCCTACAGTTTATCCAACTGTGCAAATGTGGAAGAGGGGGGCACATCACGTTCTGCAACATGTAGAGGTGTGGTGGGAGGAAAACCATCTTCACTACTGTGATCTGCCCTATCATGGACAGCAGGAGTCTCTTCCGAAACTCAGACTGTGCCAGCCCACCGCCCCATCTTACCCACGTTAAATATGTAGTAACATTGATTCTTAAGTGGATTTGACAATGTGTGTGCTGCAGGCTTCAGAACAGATCTAAAATCATAGATGTTGTATTATAACATATACTTTTAAGAGGCATCATTTGCCTTGAAGTGACCTCTTTGGAGGACATTGCCAATCAGCCACATTTGCTATATTTTCTTGACTTTGAAGGATACTTGCATTCTAGAACACCATGCATGCTAGAACACCATTTGTTGCAAAGTGTTTTCAAGGCAACTACCTTTTTTGCCTTTGCTTTCAGCCTCGTGGGTGTAGCTGCATCATCTCATATGATACCTGCTCAACATGGGTGCTAATGAGAACTATTATATTTTAATTTAAAGCTGCACAGTGTATGAGCAGAATAAATAACAGGTGTTAATGCTGCCATCTTATTGGCACAGACGTAGTCAATCTATGGAGCAATGGAAGATGCACTAGGAATGAGACCTAAGACTTGCCGGTCACAAATCCCAAAATCAGGTAGTTAACCTACTGAGCTCAATATTCTGAGATGTGTACATATGTCGGACTTAAAATAAGCATATGTTTTATTGTCCCAATGAGCAGACTGAAAATGTACCTTTTGTCAGTCAGACAGGAGGGTTTTTCTGAAGAAGAAATTCAAAAATGTAATGAATGCATTGTCATTTACCTGAATAAATTTCTGGAGAATTGGCAAAAAGGGCCACTGTCTTATAATAACTTAGCAAAAACTGGCTCTTCAGTGCCTTGTACTTAGATCTGTAGATGCTGCTGTTTAGTTGCCAAATAACGTATTGCCCTCTGAAAAGATCTTTGTTAGTTACCTATAAACATTCTCACATCCACTAAAACATGTTTCTTCCTATCCTGCCAGGTTTGATCAGTATGTTTAAAATGTACAATTTATCAATCTATTTTCTTGTACTGGGTCCAATAATAGCTGCGCCCCTCAGTTAGACGTGCGACCCCCGCCTCCAATGGTTGACCTCTTTGCCCGCCCCCTCCATCTCACCCCACACCCAAGTCGGGTCTAGCTGCCCCTCTGCAACGCAGTATACTGTAAAGTAGGGTACGAGCCAGCCAGTAGGATAGTTTTTTGATAACCACCTTAAACTAGGAATTCAAGGATTCAGTTAACATTTAGTTGTGTGGGATAATAGTATTTCATCCCACTGGACCACAAAAGGGGGGTTTCCGTTGCCCCCTCATCCGCCTCAGAGCAAGACTCCCTGCCTCACATTTACTAGCCAGCAAAAGGTCATTTACCGAGCTCACAGCGGTCATTAAATCTATTATTAATTTCCATAGATCATATTGTGCGCTTTCCCGTTCAATGTTGAGTATTCATGAGACTAGTGATTCAATTTGGTTCAACTGAAGCCAATGAAAACTACAACTCCCAGAAAACACTGAAATGCAAGACTCACGTCGTGCCCTAACATGAAACGGTTTTATAATCTTAGTTGCGCAGATTATGGTGTAAAATCTAATACTATAATAAATATTCCTGGACGAAAAATGGATAAAATGCGGTGAACAAAACAAAAGCCATGAGCCTTTAAAAAATTATTTCAGCCGACATCTGATTTGATATTCAGGCTAAGATTGGGACAGTAACGCAAGAAAATTGAAAATGTATCAAGCCCCACTCGTCAACCCTGGCGTTTTTCTGCCCATTAAATCGTGTGCAGGTTCCCCCGGGGAACACCGCCCTGTTCCGAGGCATCTCTCACCTCGGCATCACTGCACAGCACTGGGGAAAGCCGTAGAAAATGGCAGTGTGCGGCCCGGCGGCGAACAAAGACGAGGCTTCCGGGTTTACCTTGTCAGAGAGTCCTCGCCGCGGGAGCGCACGGCTAGCGAGCGCATCCCCGCCCCCGGGGGCACTGCGGGGCCGACCAGCAGCTCGGCGACCGAGGGGATGGAAGAAAGCGCCCCCCCTGCGGCGGGTCACGGGGGGAGAGGCCGCCCGAACCGCTAAGAAGGCTTTTAGATGTTCTGTCTGAGGACTGCACAGACGTGTGGGAGGAGAGGCAGCCAGGGAGGGAAAAAAACACATTTGTAGAAACGTGTCTCGTGTACTAGATGCGCTAGGGAAAAACACGAGTTTATTTTAAGCACCACAACCATGTCATGGTACTTCCGGCAGGTAAGAGAATGGGAAGTATAGAAGGGACGAACTATACTCAACAGAAAGTCACCGCACACCTACCAGGTAAAGTAGTGGCGTAACAAAGACCCCGACCCCCCCCCCCCCCCCCCCCCCGCGGGGTGGGGATCTACACAGTGCACGGAGCACGGGCGGCAGGCCTCTGACTGGGTCCAGGTGGGAGGAAGGCCCCGCCAGGTACGTTGCAGGGACCCCCCCTCAACTTTCGTTATGCCACTGAGATCAAGCGGTACTAACTGGACACACCTTGTGTTCTTTCCAGGCTGTCAGGCCAGCTGAGAACAATGGCTTCCAAAACAGCGCTGCAAACTCTGCTGGAGCGCCCACTGACACATCTCGTATTCATACAGCTCCGGCAAGCCTCCTACTCCAGTCACTTGTGGAAGCTATATATTTAAATTCCACAAACAGAGCAGAGTCACAGCTGACAACTTGCATGATGCTACAATCTCCCAAGAACCTCGCATTGTTCGGATGGTGAGCGGGGCACCCTCACAGTGTGACGTGGCTGGGCACCGACTGACCCAATGATCTGGCTAGTCCATGAAAAGTTGGACAGCCTCCTCGAAGTCTCTGATGGTGCTGTTGAGAGTGGTTTGAGTCCGTACTGCAATCTGTAAAGTATTAAACCAGCAATCGAACAGTAAAAAAGTGAACACAATACAAGAAAAATCCCCCAAACAAATTAGACCATAAAGAATTAAAAATAAATTATATTTTACTGAATAAAATTACACCAAAGACAAAAATCCAAAGAGTAGGAATAGAAGTATTAGTTTTTAAAGTTTTAGGTGAAACTAGCATGAAAAAGTACAAAGCTATTTATGGTAATCTGATCGCACTGGACCAGGTGGAAGTCACAAGTTCAGGCCGACCGCGATGGCGCGTGGGTCAGATACAGAGACCAGGTTTGTCCCACTGAACAGTTGCTTCTCAAGTCTGTATGAAGCTCTACTATGCACATTGGCCGGGGCTGTGAGGAAGTCACTGGTGTGAGGAGCAGTTTGGGAAAAAGAGCCAGTCGTCACCGGAGCTTCGTGTAGGCAGTCTTTGCCGGCTGTCAGTGCGAAGTGCAGTCTTGCAGGAACCTTGCAGTTAAGTTCATCTCTGGTGGTCACTGTCGGCGCAACGTGCAGGTCTCGCTAGAGATTCATGTTCGGTCGTCATGGATGGGTCTGTTCAGTGTGAGGAGTTCACAATGGGTCGCAAGAAGCCTATACTTCTGTATTTTTCACCTGAAGTTCAAGAGTACATTCTGATGCCAGCCAAGGGCCAATGGTAAATTGGCGAGCAAGATTTGGTGTCCCCTACTGCGATTTTTGATCATCTGGCAAAATTTCTCCTACTTGGGCGGTTGCGGTGAGAAAGCTGCCTCAAGTAGAAAATGTACTTGAGTCAGCAAAATCAACTTAAAAAGCAGCACCCTGTGGCGTGCTGTGTGGTGCCATTCGCACTGATTGTGGTAGGTGGAACAAGGTCCTGCCACTAAAAATCAGTGCTAGCAACGCAATGTGCCTAATTCCGCCCGTTCACAGAACTCTGCGGAATCGTGTTGATTTTTCATGTAACTACACGGAATTCCATGGAGTGAAACTCTGAGTTCCGCCCACCTCTAGAAGGAATATACACAATACCTCTGGAGAGCCATGCATGCTCACATGATCCTGGACACACACTGGCAGAAAGGCACATTTGGTTTAGGCAGAAAAAAAAACCCACATTTGTAGGAAAGTTTCGAAAAGTCAAATTTTTATAACAGTAACTTAAAATACAACTTTACCATTAAAGATGATTTTAAATTACAATTCATTTGAGTGGAATAGCATTCTCTAAGTGGCCCCAAACTAAAGTTATCACTTATTACGTTTTATAAGGTAACTACGTGCAAGTCTATGAGAGAAATAGCCTTACAACAGTGGAAAACGACTTTAGGAGTTTTTCACTACCCAGACAAGTAAAACTTAAGCACAGGTATAGGCAAATTTTACCATCTTTACAAGGGAGAGCACAAGCACTTTACCACTGGTCAGCAGGTAAAAAATGCATAGAGTTTTAAAAGAAACAGTTTCAGCAAAGCAAGTCAAAAATATGGGGTGACCCTGCAGAGTGTGTCCGGTCCAACAGAGTGCCTAACACAAAAGAACAATATAGTGCTTGAAAAGCAAGCAGTGAAAGCAGAGATGCAAGCCAATCAGAGACAGTAAAGAGGCAATGGTTCTTGGTATGGACAAACACAAGATTGACCGGCTGAGACATGAATAAGAAGCAGGCAAATGACAGGAAAGCCAAGCCCCTCTATGTTCTTGGGAAACCACAATATGCATGCACTGTCTAGTAGACTCAACCTAAATATTGAACCAACCAGCAAAAAGATAACCTCTTAGAGTCACTTTTCAGCAGAAAAAAACAGGCAATTGTGCAATGATATACCATTTTATGGTTGTGGTGTTTTTTTGTTGTTACTTTTTAGTACTGTATTTTTTTTCTGGCTAATACACACTGCTTCCAAGTTTCCACGTCTCTGACTTCCAGCCAGCCGTGAGAGGCATTCTGAAGCTGGTAGTTCCACCTTCCGGTTTGTATGCAGAGGTTCCAAGGTCCAAGCATGCTAAGCACTGAGGGCTAATAAACAAGGACCCTGCTAGACTTAGTGCCCCGATTAGGTAGGTGATGGTGTCCCGCTTGGCAGCTATGAATATTTTATTGTTGGAAGTTAAAGCTAGCTGCAGTTTTCGATGACTGAGTGGATGTATGAATGAATGAATGAATTAAGTTAATGGTAATGAAGGACCACTCCCTGCCCTGAATCACCTGAGGCTCTTCCCAGTAGAAGGATTACGAGTAAGGGACTAATGCAGTAAGATCTGCTTTTGGCTTTTCGGGCGGCTACGTTGGTAGCTTTACTTGTTTATGAGAAATGGATAGAAAGGTAAAGAGATGCTAGTGAGTTTGAATGCAGAGGGACAGAGGTTACATCAGCAAACATGTCAAAGAACATCCCATAATGAAGAATAAAAGAGGACTTGGATGCTGAATGTCTGCCAATCCCTTGGATTGGAGAAGGCTCCAGCATGCTTCGGGTACGAGTGGGGCGTCACTCCATCAGCCTCTCGTGTAAAAGGTCTTCATTACTACAATCCATCGGCATTGCTGCGGTCCACGGAGGGTAGTTAATTATGAGGCACTGTAGAGTTGGCTCCTAGAACATTCTGTACACTTGTGCACGTCT
Source organism: Pleurodeles waltl (assembly GCF_031143425.1). NCBI lineage: Eukaryota > Metazoa > Chordata > Amphibia > Caudata > Salamandridae > Pleurodeles > Pleurodeles waltl. The sequence continues at coordinate 178,592,562 of NC_090436.1, read as the reverse complement.
GATCCAGAGTAATGCCCCACTGTACGTTAGAAATGTGTAACACGCAGACAGAGGGCCCTAGTGGATTAGGCTAGCAATAAAAGACACCATGTTAAAGTTACAGCGTCTAGGGAGCGAGCGGCCAAAAATAGCTACAGCTCAGGGGGGAGGGGGCAGAGGAGGCACGTCCATGACAACAGGAAGGTTTAAGAAAGGAGCAATCTGCATCTCGCTATCTTTACACATGTTATTACCATTCACCGGGAGAATACATCAAGAATGTGTAGTGACAACCCATGTGCCGAGGTAGGACTTGCAGGGCTGCCAGAGCACATGCCATGCAAGACAGCAAACCCCTGGTAGAGGATGCCCAACCCGCCAGGGAGAGCAAAAAGGCCCAACAAATGCATCCGGGATGCAAATCTGTCTCAGTGAGACTCTTGGTTTTTAAGCCCATACTGCACATTTTTGGGTCTCACCTAGTTTTTAGTTGCCTTTGCGGAAAGACTACTTATGGACCATTTCAAAAACGTAGTGAACTTCAAGCCAGATCATTGCTTATCACTGGTTAGCTTCTTCTTTGATATCTCTCCTTCCTCTTGTGTTTGTCCCTCTCTTGTAGCAGATTCTCTACCACCCTTTTGATTAAATGGCTTGTATCCTCCGCCTGTCCACCAGTTTTTCGGCACTTCATCACATGGGGTACGTTTGCTTGCTCTCTCCCTTGTGCGCTACTTCCTCAAATACCCGACACTGCGCTCTCGCTGTTATTCCCCACTTCTCCCAGCCTGCTTCTAAGAGCTCAGCAACGACTACAGAGCTAAGACTGAAGACCAAATAGCTGGAGCCTTTGTGACAGTTCTGCGCTCTGAGGAAAGTAAGTCAGTCCTTAGCGACAGTTTCCCTTTGAGTTCACACATTTCCTTGATTTATCCTAAGTGAAAACTATTTGAAAAATAAAACATGTTATTAAAAAGCGTGAAAATATTGAATTCAACGAATTGTTCAGATATACATTAAGATGTGCGTTTGCTTTTCGTCCGGTATTTTGAAACGAACTTTAACAGATCTTTATAAACTAGCATTGGCAAAGACAATAGTTAGGCACGCACACTGTAAAGGCAGCACTTACTGGATCTGCCAGTGCTTGCTATTTCTGTATGTAGAGCACTCAAACTGCGGACGATCAGTACAGTTCTATTTATTTGCCTGGCATTCCAATAACTGGAGATGTATAAATATGTTGCAGTTACTTCAGTCACTCCCTTCACGGTGGTCTCTACTGCAGCCTTCAGTGAATGAAGCATCTGCCTCTGGGACAGGAATAACCACTTGGACCTTCAAACACGAAGACCCATATAAATGGTTGACTATATGATGTCAGCCAGTGTGAGGAAGGCCATCAAACTGCAGATTTTAAAGCCAAGGGCAGCAAAGATTCAGGACCATATGTCACCTCTCTCTCTGACTTTTGTCATCATAATATATACCAATCAAGGAAGCATTCAAGCAGTAGCCGATGCCTATAAATGCATCAATATGTATTTAATCATGAATATATTTGGAAAGCAGTAATCCGGCTACAGAGTATCACACAGCAGTTTAAAACAAGGACTGGCAAAGCCAATCCCTCTTGTTTTTAAAATTTGCCAATGCAGACCCACTGCTCTTGCCAGCTGTTTTTTTGGTCAAATCTGCTCGGTATTTGCAAAAAAGAGGGCTTGGTGGATTCGGATACGCACAGAGAGACTGTACTAGTGTTTCACTCATGGAGAAAATATTTATTCTGTGGCCTGTTAAAAGCAAAACACAATCTACTGATCAATCCTATCATCCTCTTTGAGGTCTCCAGCTAATCTGCGTTTCCAGTAAAGCAAGGACTATCGTCTGTTTTCTCTTTTTATATCCCTTGCTTATTTCGATTCCATGTTGTCCTCTCTGTTTCCCTCCTGTCCTGCCTACGTCCTCTTTTCATGTGTCCCTCCCCTGTTTCTTAACCCTTTTCCCCATTTCCTCTTCCAGGGTATGGCACGAGACTGAAGCGAGACAGGCCATGCAAGACCAAGAAACCATATAAATTCTGCCCACTGCACCACAGAAAGAAAAACTAGTTAATGCTGAACAGTATCGACAAAAATGGTGTAATGATGCATGCATAAGTAAGACATCGCTGTGACACCACAGGACGCCATATACACACATACAGTAATATTGGAGCAGTAAATCTCAGCTAATAATATGCAGGAAAGCACATGAAGAAGAAAGGAACAGCTTTGTTGCAAGTTGTAGCTTCTGGGCCCACCAAAAAGCATAAGTGTAAGGGAATGGGGGGGGGGGGGCACAGTGAGGGAGCAATGGGAAAAAGGGGTTGTAATAGTGAAAAAATAAGGGGGCCATGGGAGGAGACACTGACTAGCAACAGAGGAAAAACAGATCGGGGAAACTTGAGAGCGAGATTCAGAATTAAATGGAGAGAGCATGAAATAAAATACACTTCCCAAGGGGTGCTAAAAAACAAACAAAATGGTAGTTTGATGCAAACCTTGGAAGGACGCAAGTAATCCAATAAGAATATAGTAAATAAGTACTCCGTGGGCAAGACAAACAATAAGGAGGGAATTAAATATGAAGCATGGAAATGAGATAGACAAAAAAGCCATTCAATCAAGAGAAAGGGACTGACCAAAAACATACTATATGTATATAATTTAATGCAGTGGTTCTCAACCTTTTGACTTCTATGGACCCCCACTATCATTACTGAGACCCGTGGACCCCCACTAAATCATTATTGGAGTCCGGGGACCCGCACAGAGTCACTACTGGAAGCCGGGGAACAGGCCTAAACATTGCCGATGACTTGAACCCCAAAACAATACACAAAAAAATATAGAAAGAGCATTCAAACACAAATAACACATTTTATCTAATTTGCAAACAAATGTGAATAAAAAAAAACAACTGTAAATTTTAATAGGAAGGTTGGACCGTTTCTAAATTCAATTGAAGCCACACATCATCCAGACTATATTCTGTTAGATGCACCTGCACTCCTCCCACAAATCAATCTGAGAATACTAATGTAATTTTTAGCCTCCAATTTCAAATTCCTGGACATTTACAGTCCATTTTAAAATTTAAAAATTTTCATTTGGCCACTTTATTTACACTTTATTAATCTGTTCATATTAGTTCATTTTTTAAGCAGTCACACGCTCCCTGAGGATGCACCGTGGACCCCCAGGTGTCCCCGGACCACAGGCTGGGAACCACTGCTTTAATGTATCAGAAACAATAGTTCTTTGATAATACAGCTAAAGCTCTCTGTGCGCAAGGTTTGAAAAGAGCTATGTTAAAGAGCAATGCTCATCTTTAACCAGGGTAACATTAGCAAACAGGATTACACAGTGAGAGAGTCCTGGATTACAACATAAGGTTAAGAAATAAAGAGCCTGAGGTCGTTCCACTGGCAGGGTATTTCTAATTACTGGAATAAAGGTGGAAAAGATTAATTTAGGTTTTAATGTTTTTCACTTTGGGGATAACAAACCACACACAAGTTTTATTTTATTTTATTGCTGAGCCAAGAGATAGAGTGAACGGCAGGTTCTAGGGGGCCCATGGGGTTTTCAGATACACCAGTTCCAGTAGTGCCTTCATCAGTGCAGAACAGGATAAACAGCTGTCAGAATGAATAAACCTTGGCAGGTAACATGGTTTCTGTGCATAGTTTATCTTCCTAAGGGAATCTTAGGGACAGTTTGAACGAGCTTAGGCATGGAAACCCGGTTTGGGAGATGAAAAATATGGTTATTTGGTAGAATTGTGTTTGACTTGCAATGATGTGTTTCAAGATACATGCAACTCTGCTGAGTTTTGCTAGAGACAGAAAGAGGACTTCTATTTTTTCACTATGAGAAAACAATCTTTGATGGGGAAATACTGTTAAGCATGAAAAGATGGACCACAGAATCATTAATTCCTACTCTGCAACGGGAAACCTGTGCATCGGCACACGTGAGGATAAAGTGACTGCTGAAGATGTTAACATTCTGCATCTGCCTGCTGGACAGTCCTATATAAGAATTACTTCATAGATGTCCGAGAGTAGGTAAGGCAGCAAGTGACCTGTCCACTAGGAAAATAATATGCAGCTTGAGGTTATAAATGAATATTGCAAGGAAAAATGCATGTTAAAAGCCAACCAAATGTTCGGAAACGGACAGTCTGGGAAACGCCAAGGGAGGAGTGGACCGATAGATCTTCTGCCAGAGATGTTTTTGTGACAGGTGGATCAGTGGAGTAGGTCAGATGCATTATCTGTGATTAGGGGAACATGAAGGTAATCAAACATTTTTAGTAATTTCAGAGAGTGAGTGCTCAAGGGACTAAAGGGATGAGAGAATGGAGAACTATTGCAGGCCACTCGAGATTCTTTTAATGTAGGAGTTCGCTACCGTGCAGAGTGTGAGTAGATGGAGGTAGTCAGCTCTTGGACTTTCAGATGACATAGAAGATGAGCATCTAGTACAGTATAGAGGCAGCATGGTCAGAAGGCTGTTTTCTCAGTGCATACCCTATGGTTCTGATGTCCAGGTACGATCCCAAGTAACAAGTTAACAGCACGTCTAGCCTTTAATGACATATTTTATGGGCAGATCAAGCAAGAAAGGTTGGAATTACTAATTTAAGTAAAGAGTTGTAATTTTCCTTCTGTTAAATTACGCTGTAAAACAGAGGGTGTTGATTTAGACTAAACACCACTACTAACCTCAGGTAACCCAATCTAGGGATAGGGAAGCCGGACCTAGAAATAATACTTCCCCACCTTGATCATGTCAATACCCCCCCACGGTTCACAAGGTGCCTCATGAAACACAATGAAACCTCACTAGCACACAAGTCGCTCATGAGCAGCCATCAACCACTTGAGCACGGCAGTCCAGTGTCTATGGTACTTACTGGCGGTGACATTGCCGAGAACCATGAAATGTCACAGGAACAGCTAGCTCAAACACAGATGAGCATCATCCCCACATCACAAGAGATGGGCCTGCTAATATGCGCAGAGGTCACGGGATGGGACCGCATCATGTCAAAGGCTAAGCAACAAGCGCGTCACATGAGCGGTTGCACAGATGCATAGGCAGTCATGTGCACAAGAGCAGCAGCCGTAGCATAAGCGGCCAGGATATAGTCAGCAATCTTGGCATTTTTGAACTACAGTACTGGTAGACCGATTAGCTCTAGTATAACTGGGCATCACCACAAGCACACAAAGGAGCAGCCCTGCCATGCTGAGACACTGAGCAGAACACTGACTATCAGCAGCAGCATGGCATATTCTGTATATCTGAACAATACCAGGGGTACAATGAGCAGGACTTGGCGCTCAGCAGCACTACTGCCGGTTTCAGAAGCCTGAACACTTAGCAGCTCTCTACTGCTACCGACAGCACAATGTGATATGTGTAATCATCGACATTAATACAGCATTCAGGATAGTTGACCAAGAGCCTCGCGTGCTACTGCTGCCCCTGACATGCTAGGAGCAATGCTTATGGTATTTAATTTCAGCGAACAGTCATTTTCGCTGGCGTTTCACTGAGACTTCGACAGTAGATTTAATCTCTTGAAGCGTTATTTCCAAGGAGTGCACAGTACTGGCACCGGGTTTGCGCAGATCCCTTTTCCACTGGGACACATGATCACACCTGACAGCCCAGTGCCTCTACCTGCCACGCCATCTTCCGACGGTAAAGTGTTACTGCTGAGCCGCAGGTACAATGAAGGAGGCTGCGCCTAGAGGGTCCTGTATTCCACGAACTACCCATCAAACCTGCCTCCACAATCTATAGACGGTTTAGCCAAAATCTGGTGTAAAGATGTTATTTAAGTGCATAGAGAGGTCCCATTCCCAGAGGTTTGTGCCGAGGGGACAGGGATGAAATCGGCTCCCAGCACACCCTTGCGCACCCCGTGACGCCCTCCTTGAAACGGCTCGGGGTTATCCCTATGCTGAAGCAGTGCCTGATGGAACAGATTTAAAATGTTGCCCATGGTCCCTTCCCCAAGTCATGTGTGGCGTGGAAGCAAGGCTTCTCTTAGCACTGGCCTTATGGGTTGTTTCACTTTATGGAGTTTTACGGGGCAGACTAACAGATTATTTTAGGATTGCTGCGATTGATTGAGGATGTAATGCACTTGTAAACTATGATATATTCAACTGATTGGGACTACTGGAATGTATACACTTGTACTCACTTGCCACGGAATGGTAGGTACGTATGACAAATCTTTAAAGTGGCTTAATCTGTTGGTGCAGAGAGTAGGTTTGGGGTGCCACAAAATATGAAGCTCAGCTCTGCAATAAGCAAATCAAGAATTGCAGGGCTAAGGAATTCTGAAAGCCACCTGCTAGAAGTACTAGACGGTAGCCGGGCTACGGGTGCCGGGAAGCACTCGTTCAGCGGAAAATGCCTCCAAGCTAGAGAAACATTCGATATGGATGCCAGAATACTGAGCAGCATTAAATGCCAAGAACGTCAGTACAAGCAGACGCTATAGTTTTATGCACAACGTGTGCAGTGCACACCAAGGTGGCATTAACCATACCTAGCCACCTATGATGTATTTTATAAGGTCCATACTACTCTCACCACAAACGCGTGATCAGGTTGTACCCAGAATGCACTTCTGTCACAGTAGATGCTGGGTGAGAAAGTGACCCAAACAAATGCTTACACTAAGACAGGAGATCGCGAGCAGTGGGGGCAGCAGCGCGGGGGCCTGCAGCTCAGCCAGTGTGACTGCGAGGCACTAGAATGCTGCTGTGCGCATGGTTTGAGAGTGTCAGTTGGAATGCGTGGGCTGAGTAGCAAGGATGCTGCTCCTGGTGGGGCCTTTCTGCTACCTTCATAACATCGTCTACCTCTAACCCGAGACTCCGACCTTGTGACTAAATCTTATTAAGTTTCACCTACACTACCGTTCACCTCTGCATCATTTATCACAGAAGGCGTTTCAATAGGGACGCACTGTCCGGAGGGTAGGTGGCGCTGCAGCTGGCAACTCAGCAGGCTCCGTCAGGTCTCCTAAGGCAGACACAGCTTCTCCTGTAGGACCACTGGGGATATTTCTTGGTATAGGAGGAGCCTCCTTTATTGTACCTTGTCTGCAAAGCCTCCAAACACTGGCCCATTAACGTTTCAAAGAGGTTCCTCCTCTTGAACCCACCCTCCTTCTGCTCAGAATTGACAATTATGTGTCAGACTAATGGAGCACTTTTGCAAACTCCTTCATAGTGGTCTTATTTCCCCTACTTTCACCTCTTGTAGGCCCTAGCCAATCTTTTTTGTGGTCCTCCCCAGTGCATTATTGGACATCTGGGTGTTTATCTACATAACATATTGCCCAAGCACCTTGTGGTCAGCAAGCTTGTAGTCCAGCAGAAGTTGATGCAACTTTAAAACAATTACTTAAAATGTGCTCCTTCAAGATGAAACTGTATAGTACACCATAAATATTTACTTTGCTGCCCTTCAACCACCCAGCCCTCTAGAAACCCTCCCATTATTAGGGCGACGGTTAGGGAGTGTTACTTAACTTCCTGAGACACTTTTTAGTGGTAAGTCCCAGCTTCTTCAGAAGACCTACCTTCATGCTAAAGTATAATTTAATTTCTTTCTTATATAGGTTCAGGGCTGGATCCAACCCCTTTTAATAGGTAACCTCTTACAAATAAGTGTACCTGAATGTTTTTTTTTTATCCTTTTCATGCACTTATCATACAGTTTCAAAATATTAAACCATTTATGTGTCATCAGTGTCCACAAAGTAAGGCAAACATAAATGGAAAAACTCCCCGAAGTTAACTAGAAGCAACTCTTTCAGCTTCTCATTAAGACGAGTAGCTAACCAGTATTAATAAAGATACCTATTAGGGTTGTGATCCAAAAACAGTGAAATTGTTCAGAGGAGCAGACGGCCGAGCACAGCGTCTTATGAAAGGCAGGCTGACCAGTGTGATTAGAGAGCTGAAGAATCACAAGGAGAATGAGAAGGGGGAGATCCCGGTCAAGGCTATGCCAGTTAATCCAAAAAAGAAAAACGCAACAAGTTAGCAGATGTTAATAATAGAAAGCTGCAGAGATGTAGGGGCTAAGAAGGATGAAATAAATGCAATTCAGGTGTGTTGTGGCAATTCTGTTAGACACATAAGAGATGATTAACTTTCATGAATTAGTCAACAGAGTTCTGATTGAAGGGAATAATTAGGTTGCATTTGTAAAGAGATCAAGTTTGAGGTGGTTAAACCCGACATTCCAAGGTTTTGGGGATGGGAAGCAGAGTTCAGGGGATAGCGAATTGGTGCATCTGGGTCTGCCGTAGGTCTTTCTAGTACAGTTATGATGGACATTGTGAAGCAACAGGGACATGCATCAGAATCAAGTTAGAGATCTGATAGGTGAACTCTTTCACTCAAGTGAGTAGCCACAGGCAGTGTATGAAGGGCTGGCTGACTGGAATGAGCTTCTCCAGAGGCAGGGATAGCATTGAAGAAGCTGAACGGGCAGTAGAGAGCGGAAGGATAGAATGAAATCAAGGTAAAGTAGAAACGCCTGGTGTATCTTGGATGGGAAATACGAGAACACATTAAAAATGCATTCTACATACATTCTACAGACCTTCACACAGATATGTCAACAGAACTGACACTTTAAAGCTTTGAGACTCTTGAAAGATCATTATGATGCCAGCATGAACTAACACACTGACAGCATGGCTGCATAAAACACGAGGTATATAAACGGCATCTCTGTATAAATAGTGTGCTAGTCAAAAGCGTTATTCAGAAATAATTAGGTCACTAAACATGACAGCAAAACTTTCTAATTAAGCAAGCGTACAAGCACTAAAGATTTGTTTTCCAACCCACAGAGATTATTCTTGAAATTCTACATTTTTATTTCTAATTCAAGGTTTCATTATGCCACAAAAATCAACAGCAACCTCAAAACAGCCTAAAGAAAGCAGTTTAAGTAAATCCTACTCTTCATATTAACGGAATACTGAAGTGCATTTGGAGCACACTTGAATGGCCACTTCTCTTGATGTGAGCAAATTCAACATAAATGGTAGGTTAAAGGAATCTAACAAGAAAATAAGCATTGGCACCTATTGGCTTTGTATGGTCGTCTTTGGAACATATTGCCTTTGCCAATGGCCTTTATCCATGCATTAGAGCATACCCGGTGCTGCGCAGCATGGCCAAAGAAAATCAACAAGAAGGCGCTATGATACAGCATTTGGGTCATTTTGTAGGTGCATGGAAAACACACATACACATCTACAAAATGGTTGAATTATTATTATTATTATTTTTTTTTAATTCACAGATTTGGAGCTGTAAATAAAAAAGACTATAGTGCAAGAACATTTTTTTCTAATTTTTTGGATCACGGGATCAACACAAAGGACACAGGTGGGGCAGGCATCACAAAGGATGTCTGAAGAAAACATGGAAGGCACGGATCACAAGAAGCAACATGGAATACATAGGTGGGGGGGCAACATGTAGGATGGGACGGGACAACACGAAGGGTGATGCATAAGGGAAGTAAAAGGCGAGAAAGAAAGCGAAATGGAGTGGGCAAGTTAGAAGAACATGGGCTCGAAAGCAACATAGGGTATAGATGTACACGAGGAAAAGAGCAACATAGAGGAGGCAGGAGAAAAGCACATGGGTGACAAGGTGCAACACTGTGCAGGCAGGGAGATAAGTACAGAAGGGAGACAGCTTAAAAAAACAAAAACACAAGATGTCTCATGGAGTGCTCAAGTGAAAAGAAGAAAGTAATGCTTGAAAACCAAGCAGTGCAAGGACACAAGTAATGCGTCCATACACAGTGAGGGGAATGAAACAAGAAGAGGAAAGAGGAAGGAAAGCTCACACAAGCCAACAAAAGAAAAGCAGGAAAATGCCTACTGTAATCTGGCAAAAGAGTTTTTGCCAACTGGGCAGCTTGCATGGCCTGGTAAGCGAGACTTAATAAAAACGTAATTTGTTCTACCACAAAGAAACAGTAAATTGTTAAACCAACATCATCTTTGAAAAGCTATTAAATCTCGTGGTGTTGACACTCACATTGACTGGCAACCATCTTCATTGAGCGGCAACCATCTTCATACCTAACTAAATAATGCCAGCGAAGGGCACCTAATAATGCAATGAAGCAGTCGTGAATTAAAAACACAACCACATTTACTGTTGCAAGCCTATGCTGCGAAAAGTCCTCGTTGATTCTCCTGCCTGTGCCTGCTGCTAACAAAGTGTCTACCTCCCTGAGAAGAATGGTAATTAACTATGTGGACTGAGGATGCTGCAAAAAAAAAAAAAAAAAAAAAAAGAAGAAGAAGATTAAAATCACAACACAATACTTGATGCAAGGTCCATCAATTTCGGGATTCCTTTTAGTCAGTCCAGTATCCCCGGGGACAACAGATAAAGATTTACTGGCCTTGTGCTGAAAAAAAGCAGGAAAGATGGCTATTAGTGAAATGCTCTCTCCTAGCATCTGTTGTGGTCTTTACAAGACAAATTAACCCACCAGGTGAGCTCAGCAAGCCACCAGGGAGAAAGAAAGAGGGAAAGTGCGTGCGCAAGAGAGGGACAGATATGCCCTTCTCTCTCTGTAATCCGTTTAGCTGAAGGCCAAACAGTAATGCCATTTGCAGGTGGTATGTTTTTTCGGCAAAATGTCATGGTAGGACGAGATTGTGCAAAGGTCATATGCAGCACAGCTAGATACGGACACATCACATTCCCTCAATTCCCAAATTGATCATGCCACATACAAATATTTGGACGTAATCTATTTTCTAAAACATCAAAAGCATCGTGAAAGAAAAAGTCTGCAAAATATCTCTAGAACAACCAGAGAAATTACTAAAAGAGATGCTGCATTAACTTTAATACACTAAATACATATGAGTAATTTATCATATGTATTTTTGGTTTCATATATAGCACAAACTGAACCTTAGACAGGTAACATAGTGCATTAGATAGAAATGGTGGTAAGGAAATATGAACTATAGGTATCAGAAAAGCAACGGCTTAGAGTAAACAACTATCCCAGTTCGTCCACAGATGCATAATTACAAACTTTGGTGGGTTACTCCAACTGATCCAAAAGGTAGTAGCAGTTAAAACTGTATGGATAGGTCTGAGGGAGGATTTCATGCCTTCAGCTACTAATCTCCGAAGTAATACTTGACAAAGCCGATGACATATTCACAATTCATTTAAAGGCCATGAAGTGCGGAGTGGTTCTGATGAGTGGTGGGGGTGCTTCCGCAGGCTGTTTAAATTGTTTAAATGTTTTTCCACTCTTGAAGAAAGGGGCTTGAAGAAGTAGATTGTACGGCTGTGTAAGGAGCGACATTCTTCATACATGGTATATTTTTCAACTAGACTAAGTTGGCTGCCGAAATTAAATGCTTGTGCACTACCAAGGCCAATTTAAAATGGTCTCTGGCTTCTACGGGTAATTAGTTCAAGGTGATTAGAACTGGTGTGGTGTGCTCAAACCTGTCTCGCAAGGAGTGCTGTATTCAGAGGGACAAGGTGTACTTCGGTATGCCTATCTGAAGAGTTTCTGCAGCCATTTTGGGACCGTACCAGGGATTGTACCACCGTTTCAAATTTGGTGTTGGGCTCTGATAGCTAGCAAAATTATGTGACTTAATAGATTTCGGTTTTCGTCCACCTTAAAGCCCAGAGATTTACAACACGTGTATGGCCTGCAGTCAAAAACACCTAGACCAGGACTGTATGTGAATACTTAACTGAGGTGGGGTACATGAGGAGGAGCTATGTTTTAGAAGGGCATGATTATAAGAGATGAAGGGACATCTAACACTTGGGGTCTACATGTACAATGTTAATGATCCGAGAACGCCAACACACACCAAACTTTCTTCATGCTTTATGAAATGTATACTTACCTTCGGAAACAAATTATCTGGTAGAGACGTATTTTAGTTGCAGATTCCTTACTTTAGAATTTGGTGTCAGACTGGATCCGGAGAATTTTCTCTGAGCAGTACCCCTACCCACCGTCAGGTGGTGTTGGTTGACTCCGCGTCCGTCGTTGGTGTTGTGATCGCCCTGATGGCATCGCAGTAGGTGCCACCCAGCATGTTGACGTCAACATGGCCCTGAAAGCGTGTCCCTGTCCCTAGAAAACAGTTTGCAGAGTGCGGAGGTTGGGTGGGTTGATAAGGAATCTGCTACTAGAATATGTCTCTACCAGATAATTTGTTACCAAAGGTAAGTAACTTGTTCATCTGATAGAGACTTAGTTGCAGATTCCTTACCTTAGAATAGATACCCAATCAATACCATCCCCGGAGGTGGCTCTGCGAACCAAGATTATACTAAGATGTGCTGAAGGATGGAACATGGAAAATAGCCATCCCTGCGGACTTGACTGTCCAAGCAGTAGTGTTGAGTGAACGTGTGCAAGGATGACCAGATGTCCAGGACTAAAACTCTGTGTGGTAATGCAGTGGTTGCAGCATTTGCTCTGGTACAGTGAGGATGCAAACCCTCAGGGGGTTGCTTATGAACCAAGCATAGCACATTTTGATGCAGAGAACAACCCATCTAGAGATGGTCCTTTTCTGCACCATCCCTCCTTTCTACGCACCACATTACCAACAAAGAGTTTATCATCCACCCGGAAGTCTGAGGTACGACTGAGGTAGAACGCCAATGCTCTTTTTGGATCCAGACAGTGGAGTTGCGCCTCTTCACGAGAAGGATGTGGGGGAGCATAAAAAGTAGACAAAGTGATGGACTGGCTTACATGTAAGGGCGTGAATACTTTAGGGAGAAAAGAGGCCCTGGTGCAAATCACCACTTTCTCAGGATGGGCAGAGATAAAGGGTGGCTTCAAAGAAAGAGCTTGCAGCTCACTCACTCTACGAGCAAAGATGATGGCTTCAAGACAGGCTGTCTATAAAGTGACAAGTCGGAGAGGACAATTATCAAGCAGCTCAGAGGGAGCACACATGAGGAAAGTGAGTAACATATTCAAATCCCACTGGGGCATTATGAACAGGGTAGGCGGAAACTTGTGGGTAAGACCCCTGAGGAACCTCCCAACAAGGGGAGATTTAAGCAAGGAGGGTTGATCTGGTTAGTTTGCGAAAAGCTGATATGGCAGACAGATAACCTTGAAGTGCGCCCAAAGCAGAGCCCTGCTAGGCAAGAGAGAGTACAAACAAAAGAACCTCAGACAGAGGTGCAGAAGGGGGAATCAAGACTTGTTGGTACACCATGCCACAAATGTGTTTCAATGACAGGGGTGCACCATTTTGGTGGAGGGACGCCTGGCTGCCAAGATAAAATTACAGACTTCAGGCGGAAGGTCGAAAGCTATCAACTGCCACCGATCAATTGGCATGTAAGCAGGTGGAGAATGGACAATTTCAGGTGTACAACCGTCCCCTGTTGCTGCTACAGAAAATCCTCCTGAAGAGGCAGTCTGAGTGGAGGATCGATGGCCATGCTTAGAAGCTCAGGATACCATACTCTTCGTGCACAGTCTGAAGCCACATGGATTACGTGGACCCAGTCGTTCTTGATTTTCTTGAGAACTCTGGGCGTAAGTGGTATTGGCGGAGAGGTGTATAGGAGGCTTAAGTTCCACTTGAGACAAAAAGCGCCGCTGAATGAGTACCGCCTTGTAAAATCCAGTGCACAAAACAGCTGATACTGTGCATTCTCCGCAGAGGTGAACAGATCTAACCAAGGCTCTCCCATTTGCTGAAACAGACCTTGTACCACCTCCAGATGGAGACGCCATTCATGATCGACCAGGCACTGACGGCTGAATTTGTCCACTCTGACGATCAGGGAGCCTGCCAGATGTTGAAACACCAGGGATGCGCCCTGACGTTCCAGCCATGACCAGAGGCACAGAGCCTTCTGACAAAGGGTCCACGACCCCATACTTCCCTACTTGTAGGGAGTCAGGAGTGTCTTTGGTACGTTTTATAGTGAACCCCAGCAAATACAGGAGGTCTGCCGTAGGCTGGAGGTGAGAGACAACAGCCTAGGATGAGCCCGCCTTCAAAAGCCAGTCATCGAGGTACAGAAAGACTGAAACCCCTAGTCTGCGCAGATGAGCTGCAACCACCATCACCACTTTTGTGAACACCTGCCATAGATCCCAGTGGAGGCCTGAGCTGTTGCTGATAGGAGAGATGCAGCCAAGTTCACGATTCGTAGTGGACTGGACACAACCGACTCACTAGGCAGATTGGTTTTGTTGGTGGCGGCCCTAGAGGCGCCACACTTGATTGAGGACGTCTGGTCCAGCAATCCCATATGGACATGCTCTTCGATGGCACCTGTCTCTTCGGAGACATAGCTCGAGTGCCTTAAGGAGTCCCGAGCTACGGCCTCGCAGCTGCTCCTCACCCCCTCAGTCCACTTCCATTTCTGTGCATGCTGCCCAGCCTCTGCGTGGTTGCGGATGTGTTCGTAAATCAGGGAGCCAGCGGTCAGCCCGGTCCACATCCCAGACCCCTCCCCCCTTCTCCTGCAGCATCCAAAACCTTCCTAGTCCTTTGCTCCATCACCTACCAGTTGAAGGGTTTGCCATCACCTGCCCCAATGGGAATTCATCACGACAGACAGGTGGGTTTTGCAAATCATCCAAAGACCTGGAGAGTGGTCGCAGGAAGAAAGAGGAGGAGAAGACGTGGAGTTGGACTCGTCAGACGTTGGACGACTGCCAATTGGATGAAAAGGAAGTCCTTAGTTGATGTCGTTTTCTTTACTTTTCTGCTGTCTGCTGGGAAAAGTAGTTTGAACGTTTGCTTACTTGTTTAATGCTGCTGTTTGGAATAAAGTGAAGAAAGAAAAGCCTAATCCTCGCCTCCGTGTCCATAACAGAATTGAATCTTTCCGTTATGATAGCTAGGAAGTTTTTCACTCTCAGGCGTGGGGTGTTGGGTCCGAAATTAAGGGTCATTAGGCGCAGGCCTATGGCAGCAGGCAACTGTCCTGTTGACAGGAGCCCCTGTGCGGGGTTTAGACCACATCCCCAGCAGGACATCAGTGAGGACTTTATTAAAGGACAAAAGGTGTTCAGACGTTGAAGCCCCTGGCTGAACACCTCAGTCAGGAGGTTAGCCCTGACAGCCACGGAAGCCAGCTTGAGGCCCAGTTCCTAAGCCCAGTCCATTTCAGGATCTTCCAGCTGGAATTATAAAGGGTCCAGCAATCCCTCCATACTCTCCCCATACCCATAGGCATAAGGGTCAGGATCCAATCTGGGGAGCACAGTCCCAGTGGAAGACTGAATCGGCATTTAGTGATGTTCCAGCTTCAGATCAGAGTCGGGAATAAGTATGGGATCAAAGATCGTGGGCCCGACCAACATTGGAAGCGTTGGTGTCTTTACCGGTGCTGGGGAAGGTTGCGATGGCATGACCGGCACGGATCTGGTAAATGATCCTGGGGTACCCTCTGGAGCAGAGGTCGAAGCTACAGAACCCGAGGGGGGCCCCCCTCCGACATTACTGGGCCCAAAGGCGTCACAGTCGGGTCAGTCTACCGAAAAATGAGGCACACAGTCTCGTAAAGCTCTCTCAGTTGGGCAGGGGTGGCTCCGGCTCCCAGAAACTCAGGGAGGCGCGGAGCTGACCCAGAAGCAGGGTCTGAGGACGGAGGCCTAGAGCGTGAACGCTCCTCCTGCATTGCCTATTCCGATCGACTGGGTGAAGTCGAAGGCATTTGTTCTTCTTTGACGTCTTCTACTTGTGACCCAAATGTCCCGACGATTTGGGTCACAAGGACGAGTGGTGATGGCTCCGCGGGCAGTCTCATAACCTTTCTCTTAAACGAGACCTGGAGCGACACGGAGTCGAGCACCGGCCTGCCATGAGCTTTAGGGACCGCTCCAACAAAGCCTTCGGGTTCATGGCCTGGCACTCAGACCACGACTATGGGTCATGGTCGCGTTCCAGGCACCACAAGCGCACGAGGTGCATATCAGTAAAATACATCATGTGGTGACAGGAATCACACGGCTTGAATCTGGTCTTGCGGGAAGACATCTCGGCGCAGCAAGTAGGTCAATAACTTCGATAAAAGGTCAAAAGGTCAGTAAAAAAATAACTGAGGGTAGTTCTTCTCCGAATCTGCGCTTAGGCCGGTGAGGAAATAAAAGAACTGACATCAGTGCGCTGAGATGGCGCCTATATATGACCACATTATCACGACGATCACAACATCAATGACGGACACAGAGCTGACCAACGCCTTCTGATGGCGTACAGGGGTACTGCTTGCAGAAAAATGTCCAGATCCAGTCTGACTCTTGAGGGAAATTCTAAGGTAAGGAATCTGCAACTAGAAGTTTCTATCAGATAATGGGTGTTAATTACTGCTTATCTCAATGGCTGGTTTTATCTACTTCATAAGAAGCCAAAAGTGACTTAGCCATGCAAGGACTCATATCAAACTTTGCAGTCTACATGCAGGTTTTCAATATCTTGCAAGGATTAGGACTTCATTAAATAGCTGTAATCCACTCATCTTAGCAAGATTTGGACATGTGCCCCAGAACCTACAAGTAATGAACTGCAGCAGACATGCTGAACCTTTGAGCTCTTATATGAGGATTTAAACACAGGTCACTGTCCCACATAGAACATTAGACAGTGTTAAACCTGACTGCCTTTGGTGTAGTCTATTACCAAACATTTTGCCTTCTCCCCTAATGTTTTATGAATTTAGTTTCTGTTAGCATTAGGACCATGTGTGCACTTTACCACTGCTAACAAATGCTAACTTAATATACTCTTTAAAAGTAAATTTGGCATTTTTGTGTCTTAATCATTTGGTGCCTGCAGCCTGTCTCATGTTTGAATGGTCAGCAGTTGGCCTTTGTGTATTCCTCCCAGACAGTGAGACAAATGATGACTAGATGTTGGCAGAATGAGCCATCCTGCCAGGATGGGCAGGGCAGTTTCCTGCCTCAAATAATTTCAAAGGGCTGGCTCCAGCCCTTTCACAAATGAACTTGACACCAGGTGTCACACTAAATTACTTGGAGCCTGGGCAGGGGAAGAAAGGGAATTTTTTCAGAACTAGATGTGAGGGTAGCCCATAAGTCTCCCCCGACTTCAAAAGCTGGCACCAGTATAAATATTGGACCCTCAGACCAACTCTTCAGTACACTTTGAATGACAGCACTGTACTTCAGAGGACTATCATGCTGCTGGAAGCCTGCTTTGTATCTTGGAGGATTGCCCTGCTGCTTGAAGCTTGTCTTGCCTGCTCTGAGGACTGCCTTGCTGCTTGATCCCAGGACTACCAGAGTGACTCCAAGGAGTAGTTTGCTACCCTCCTTCTGTGTGAGCTACAGAGTCATAACAAGCTCCAGAATCCTCACTCTGTGCACCTTGGCTCTGCCTGGAGTCCTGACCCCTCTGCAGGTGGCGCCCAAACTGTTTTGGACCCTTGGAATTTGTGCTAAGGGTGTTCCCCAGATGAAACCTGAAACCTGGGACGTAGAAAACTTTTCACTAAAAAGCGGCCTAAGAACTGACAGCGGACCAGGACCCACCTGCTAACCGATCCACCCAAGGTGCCTTGCCAGTTGACCTGACTTTCCTGTAGCTCCCACTACGTTTTCTCCACAGCAGCAAATCATGTTCCACAGGATCGCTCAGAAAGAAAATTTGGCCTCATGGAGCACTTATTGGCTACAGAATGCAGGTTCCTTAGACTGTTTAAGTGCTCTTGTTCCCTTGAAGAAAGGGGCTTCAAGAAGTAGATTGTACGGCTGTTTAAGATCTGTGTGGAGAACCTTAAAAAAAGTAGCAAAGTCTGAACACAGAACTCTGTACCTCAACCTCATCCAGCGGCTTCTCGGTGGCTACGCTTCCTCTTCAGATCCTTCCGGCTGCCTTGCCATGCCCTGCTGAACTTCACCTTCCCAGGAACTTGTCTTCAAAATGTCTTCAAAGTCCAAAGGCAAGCCAAGACCAGGCCCACTCCACCTCCAGTAGCCGAACTGCACTTCTTTTCATTCAGCATTAACTTTAGATTTTGCCCCAGACTCACACAAAAAGATAACCATGTGTAATTATATGTGAGTTTTGACCACTGACTCTACGTTGCACTTAGCCTAGCAGTACACCGTCACATTAGTGACCACCAGATTCATTTTGTCTATTGACTTTCTTTTAGCATTAGCCACTGCCACTTTAAAAGCTGCAAGTAGTTTTCCACATTGTACAATATGCACATGTTTTTATTTTTTGTGTTCTTTCCCACCAAGGGCCTAGGCTGATAAGAACGTACTCAGACGGCAGGGAATGGTCTTGTTTTGAATTGGCACCTTGGGATTGTGGCCAAGTCCCGATGTGTTATTTACAAAACTGGCCTAAAGGAATCAGCATTTTTTGAATAAATAAACTTCTGCAGTGCGAGGGATGTTCTAGACTTTTCCTCTCTTGTTTGTTCAAAGTATAAGAGGCAGAGACTAGATGAACTGGAAACAGAGAGTGTTTGCAGATCTTAGGCATTTCCAGGATGCTGGAGTGAGAATAATTGATCTCGCTCTCCTCAATAGATTCTTGGATCTGGTGATAAGATGCTGAATAGGAGGGAGATGAAGCAGTGATGGGGATCCATATTTTTTCATTCATTATTCGCTTTGCATTATAATATAGATACATATATTTTCTGTGTATATTGCAGTGGAGAATCATTTGTACATGTTTTCATTTCATTGCTGTGACCATTTTTAAACGTGTGCTTTCAGCATGCTAATCTCCTTTAAGGACCCTTGCGTAGTGAAATAATAAATGTCTTCTTTGGACTAAGAAGCGCATTGCGGAGATTTTTGTCAGTACATGAGTGTTTCAGCTCGGTCGTTAGTGAAGCAAAACACCACGGTTGGCACTTTGATTTTTTTGCCTCTATTTTCACTTAAAAATTTAGAAATTCATAACTCCGGTTCTACTGATTGGATTTAATTCATTTTGGGGTAATTTTATTAAAATTATACCTGTTCTTCTAAATTGATGTATTTGTGTTGTGTTCTTACTTTACTACTGGTTGCATGCTGCATAAATACTTTACACAGTCCCCCTAAGTTAAGTCTGACTGCTTTTGTGCAAAGCTACAGAGGGTTAGGTACAGGTTAAATCAGTCACTTTTATGGTTCACTATGAGAGGGATTGTGGTTCCTGCTTGAGAAGGGTCTTCAAACCCCTCAATCAAAAACCCAATTTTCTCCAGACAGCAAAGCAAACGCAACAAACTAAGTATGTGTAGAGCAAACACTGATGGGTTCAAGCAGTAAATGCAAAGGAGCAACCCATGACATCCTAAAGTGTTCTTAAATCTTTAAAGCAGGCTTTTCCAATGGGTAGCTGGCTATTTACCGGTAGCTCTTCAGCTACCTGTAGGTAGCTCTCCTGTGTGCAGCGCAGGAACTAAATAAATTAGAAGCTTTTGCTTGGCTGGATGAATTTATGTAATGGATACCAAAATTGAAAAGTACATATTTGAAACACAAATGTGTTTATTTTCAGTATTCATAAGTTAATGTTTGTAGAAAAATGGGTTAAGTTTCCAAAATATATTTACAGCTGATATTTGAGTCCAAAAAATCAAATGACACTGGAAAGACAACTACTGAAATTACTAACTTGGTTCTTGGGGCATTGCAGCTATGGTTATAATGTATTAGTCATATGAAGGCATTCCATGCTGACAAAGCATTTTTTACAATACTGCTGGCAACCGTGCCTGACGCACAGAGGTGATTACAGCAGGTACCCTTGCAAATGGTGGCCACTACTGTAATCTTGCCTGATGTAGTTACTACTACATCCCTAATACTATCACCATCTCTGGATGATTTCCATTGTACATAACTAGATGAAGAGTTGAGGACCCTGCTTTAAAGAAACGTCTCGTCAAGGGTAGTAAGCATTGGATAAATACCATTTACAATTACATGCCAAGCTCATATTACAAAATCCATGCAAAAGAATGGCTGTTATGCTGCAACCAATAGGAAGAATGCAAGGCATACTCTACATTACTAGAATTTGTGTTTCATTGCCTGTCCTCAGCCCTAGTGATGGGTGCACACCAAGCACAGGATGACAGGCTTTACGCCTTGTGCGACTATTCCCGCTGTAAAGGAATGCTCTAGTAAGGGTCAGTTTACGAATTTTTCAAACACAGAATTGTAGCCCCCCCCCCCTCAATTAGGCCACGCCTCTTTTCGGCTTTGAAGCAAGACCCACTTAGATAATATTTCAATATTCTTGCTTACAAATATAAATAGCAATCATTTTCACAATCAGTGGTTTTGCTGAAAATGTGCCATTTCTCCAACTCCTGCACACAGATGCAGTCTACGCTGTGCACTCCCCGTGAAAGAATTCGGGCCATTTCATGTGAAATATTTGGATACGGTTTCTGGAGGAGGCTTGGCGTGCGAGTCCCGGCGCTGGCATTAAATAAAACATGACATCGCGCGCCATGTGTGCGGAGAGATGACTCGGCTTCCGACACGCAGGCAGAGGTACTTGTGTTTCATCATTAAAAGGTCACCGCTGTCTCGCATGCAGAGCGCCTGTCATTTTTTGAAGACTACTATGTGAAACAAAGAATGCAAATTGAAGTTCAGACTTATGAATATACACTGCGGCAAACATTTACAAATTAAGGGAAAATTGCATTATTTCAGTGGACTGACAGGTGCAAATTTGGTCTACTAAATTATAGCCAACTAACAGCCTTATTAATATAAAACAAATGTTTTTATGCATTTTCCCATTACCCAAGACAAAACATCTATTACAATGCATTAAAAATATGCGGGTGAAGTAAATACTGTGATTAAAATGGTTATTTTCCAAATATAAAATTGAATTATTCCATTATATGAGTCACATGGAAGAAGACAGGCCTTAAAGCCACACGGTTACATAAATAGACAATAGCTAGGTCACTAACTGCCCGTGCTACACCCCACTCCAGAATACAATGTAAGGTCTCTCCATCATCTCTGGCAACGCTGACCTCACAGTTTCCCCAGTTTTACACGTGCCCTCCCAAGGAAAAACACACATTCCTAAAAAAATAAATACAATAAAAAAGAGGGCCCCATTTGTCAGGAGGGCTGACTCTCTCACAATCTCACTTTAAAAATAAATAAACATTTTATAAGAACAATAATACATCCCACTACCACTGGAAGGATAGCCATTTCACCCTGGTGCTTCTTGAGATAAAAAGGTTAAGTTGTGGCTTCTGGAATTTAGTTTTATATTGGGAATTGCCCAGCAGCTCCCCAACAATAAAGTTTTGAAGTAATGTGATGAAAAAAGTGTACTGTGACATTGGGTATGTGGCAAGGTGAGGCAATCCTGTCGTTTTTTGTCCTTTTATAGTGCCTTTGGAGAACCTGGAGATTCACCAAGTAAGTATGTTTCTGTTTTCTTTTTTTTACTGTTGCACACATTTCAGAGACACCCTCCCTCCCCGAATGATTTAGTGATTTAAAACAATACTTCTGCCTTCTA
Organism: Pleurodeles waltl; assembly: GCF_031143425.1. Lineage (NCBI taxonomy): Eukaryota > Metazoa > Chordata > Amphibia > Caudata > Salamandridae > Pleurodeles > Pleurodeles waltl. The sequence goes on along the minus strand of NC_090436.1, from coordinate 178,570,950 downwards.
TGTAGGATAGAGTTTTAGAAGGAAGGTTTTAGCCAGTCAACAGAAATGGCATCTCAGTTGATGCCTGCTGCACAGTCCCACACTCTGGTTATGGAGGACAGCTGTGAGGCAATATCAGAGATTGAGACAGCATCTGAGGGAAAGGAAAATGGAGCAGAATCTGGAAGTGATGTTTCAGTCGGCAGAGTTCCATCTGACGATTCATCTTCCCAGCAATTCTGAGGAACTCGGTGATGGCAGTCATATTGTCCCTTCGTAAGCAGACTGTGCATCAGGAAGACCATAGCAGGTTAGACCAACCCACAGAACAGGCAAGAGCGTCGGCTAGCACAAATGCAGTGCTCTTTTGGCAGGCCCCCAATTTATTTTAGCCCCAACTCCACCTTTAGTGGTGATGACTGATATTAAGTCAATATGACCAACTTTTTGCCAGTTGACTACTTCCATCTCTTTTTGGATGTTGACTTCCTTGAGCAAATTATGCAAACAAATTAGCATGGCACACAATTTCTAAAGGAGATTGGAGGCACTCTAGGGCGCCATTCTACAGTACACAAGTGGACTCCCACTTCACTTTTCACTTGAGGCGATTAAGATATTTTTGGGCCTTACACTCAAAATGGGGTTAGTGCACAAACCAACCTTGCAATGCTACTGGTCTACTTGCACGGTGTGGGTAACCACCCAACTTCGCATAGTACATGAGCAGAGTTAGTTTTTGCTACTGCAACGCATGCTGCATTTCATTAAGAATTCTGCTGCATTGCCCCGGGACAAACCAGACCATGAAAGGTTGTTCAAAATTTGACCTTTCATGGATCATTTGTCTGCTAGGTTTCCTGAGATTTGTACTCCTGGAAAGAATATAGCCATTGATGAGTCCTTGGTCCTGTACAAAGGACATCTGCTGTTTAGGTAGTACATTGAAGAGCAAAATAGTTCGCTATGGCAGCAAGCTGTACATGCTGTGTGGGAGCTCAACTGGCTGTGTGTACAGCTTGAGATGAGAGTGTACACAGGGAAGGACTCCACTCTAAACCCCGTAGGTTGCCCTCCCACACTAGAAGTCACAGGAAATATTGTATGGGAGTTTTTCCATCCACTCCCTCACAACGGTTATAACCTTTATGTGGACAGCTTCTATACTGGAGTAGAGCTGCTCGGTGAGCTGTACAAAGCTGTCACTGTGGCCTGTTTGTTGTTGCCACAAAAGATTCATACAAGAGCTAGTTTGTAAGAAGCTCCAGAAATCCCAGAGCACTGCGATTTGTTCCAATTAACTACTCGCAGTCAAGTTCGTGGATAGGTATTATGTGTACAAGCTCACTACAATTCATGATGAGAGCACCTCCCTAGTCACGATTTGTGGTCAGATGGCTGAAGTTCATAAGCATTTCCTTATATATCCAAATTAGTGCAGACAACTAAGTGCTCAGATAATGAACAAGTATTTACACAACAATATAAAACCTTGGGATCTGTTCAGTGTCTTGTTCTATGTTGTTGCATAAATACGTGTTCACTGAGCACCGGGTTGTCTGCGCTAACTTGGATATATAAAGAAATGTATATTGTCCTTATAATAAAAGTGTGAAAAACAATCCTCATACAAGATTGTGTCTGGTACCCTTTTTGAATAACACTGGTGTGATCACACTTTCAAAGCAAAACTAGAAGTGTCGGTGAATGAGTCCCACAGGACATCTGTTTGTCTTATTACTTTAGGGAACTTAGTCAGTACTCCTCAGCATGTTTGCCTTGGTTGGTAGATATGCTCCCTCAGTTCGAGGAATGAGGCCTCGGAAGGCATACTCCGACACCTCCAAATTGCATCCACAAAAAGGAAGGAGTAGGATTTAGCACAGTAAGTGCCCTGAAGGCACATTAAGCACATGTTTCCTTGGGCTTCAAGTTGGTAGAGATGGAAGGCGTTAGTATAGGTTCAATTGGCAAGTATACAGGATTAGTCAGGACTCTGATGAGGACAGAGGCATGAACGGGTAAGAAAAGCTACTGATGTGTGTGGTTTTTCCGGGATATTGCGAAGGTAGAAGTAGATAGCAAAGGTAGTAAAGATACATGTGCCATCACTTCATCTTCATCTACAGATTCAAACCCATTGAAACATATTCTTAGTCTTACATAGCACTGTCCCAGCATACCTCAATACCGCCTTACATTTCAGAAACCTTTCCTCGGTATAAGCAGCACCAGAGCAAAGAGAATAGACTTCTCCTAATTGGCTCCAAAAGGTTGGAATGACCTGCCTCTACATATATGCGCCATCTCTGAAATTGGTAAATTACACACAAAGATGAACACTTGGCTCTTCGACTAAGATACTCCATGGATCACCCCTAACTGCTCTTTCCTCAGGGACAGGATACCCTTTCGGGTGATAGTGCGTATTACAAAAAATTCTTACCATTACAGAGAAATTTGCACCAAGGCTGCACGGGTTAAAATGATTGACCTGCTTGCCTTGTTCATCCTGCGTCAAAACATAGTAGGTGTTCAGTTTTCTGTTTGATAAGTGCATTATAGTCACAGCACTGCATATAACGGTGGATGGGACATATGCTGCTTTCTCACGGTCTACCCTGCGTGATAGTGACAGTTTATGATGTTCTCTTTAGAGAACTTCAGCACTATTCCCTAGCACCTTTGCCGTAGTTTCAAAGGTACATATGCTCACTCAATATGAGGAATAATACCTCAGCAACCAGTATAAGTGGTAGACTAACTTTAAAAAAAAAAAAAAAAAAAAAAAAAGAGAGTACCAGATTTATATCTGTGGCAGTGAGATGGTCCTTACTAAGAACTCCTTGCTTTTTTTCCCCCTCATTATGGGTAGCTGTAGATTTTGGGCCCCGACTCAGCCGGCACCTAGGCAAACCTGCACATTTTTTAAAACTAGACAACCAGGGGAGTCCAGAGGCGCATGACTTCTATGACTCTGACCAAGTAATATTACCCAGAAGTCCTTATCAAATGTCAAACTTTGGTAAGAAAGACATTTTCATAACTTTTCTGAGACGGAAAGACATGGAATCTGTATGTAGCCACAGGTTTCCTGCCAACCTGAGTTCCTGCACCTCTCCCAATAAGAATAGTACCCCACTTGTGTGGGGGGGCCCAAGAGAAAAAAAACACAAAAGGCCATAAACCACTATGTTGAAAGATAAAACTAGACAACCATGGGAGCCTGGGGTGGTGTGCCTTGCATGGATCTCACAAGGTTTTCTTAGCCACAATGCTTGACAAACCCCAACTTCTGACAGAAATCACACATTTTGCTTCCATTTCTGTGTTGGAAACTTCTGAAATCCACAGGAATCCACACAAGTCCTACCACTCCGCACTACCCCACTTGTGCTAATAAAAAGGCTGCCCCACTTGTGTGGCTGGGCCTAGTGCCTGGTACAAGAAACAATTCAAAGCAAGGTCAACAGGAGCCCTTGCCAAGGGACTCCCCCGAGTTTGGTTTGAGCAGTTTCTGTCACAGGCACTAGGCCTATCCACACAAGTGAGGAACCATTTTTATCCTGAGACTTAGAAAAATGCTGGTTGGACAGAAGTTTGTAGCTCTCCACACATTCCAGAACTTTCCATCACAGAAATGTGAGGAAAATATGTTTTTTTTAGTCAGTTTGCGATTTGCTATGGATTCTGAGTAAAAAAGAAATAACCTGTGAAACCTACAAACGTCAGCCCACCATGGATACCCTAGGTGGCTAGTTGTCAAAAATGTACAGGTTGGCTTGCGGTTTCCCTAGGTGCCAGCTGAGCTAGGGTCCAAAATCTACAGCTACTCAGACTAACAAAAAGGGGTCAGTTTTCGGTGAAAAAATGTGATGCGTCCATGTTGCGTTTTGGGCAGTTTCCTGTTGCAGGCACTAGGTCTTCCCACAAAAGTGAGGTACAGTTTTTATCGGGAGACTTTTGGGAACATAGAATAGTAAAGGCTGTGTTATTAGCAACTGGATTTTGTGGCATTTGTGCCCTTCAAATGTAAGCCAGTGTATGAGAAAGAAGAAAAATACCATCTAAATCATACACTAGTATGGGTACCCACAAATTCAGAGATGTATAAATGACCACTGCTCGTAAACTCCATATATCTTGTGCCACATTTCAGAAATACATAGGTTTCCTTGATACCCATGTTTCACTCTGCCGGTTTTGCTATATGAATTGGTACTCTGTACTCAAGGAAAAACCAATGTACAGTGCAGCTCAGTTATTGACTCTGTGTAACTTGGGTTCTCGGAGAACCTAGAAACCCAATATATCCCTGCAACCCAAAGGTTCTAGCACTAGTAAATGGTATAGTGCTTTTGTAAATTGGCCATCGTGACAAGCATTTATGACATTTTCATTTGTAACTTTGTTTTTTTCCTACTAATTTTTAATATTTATTTCAATTTTCCTTGGGAAAACCTAAAGAGATCTACAAATATGGCCCCTCGCTGAATTTGCAATATTGTCTACTTTTCAGAAATCTATAGCCTTCCTGGTTCACCCATGGGTTTCACACTGGTTTTCACCACAAACGAAGTAGGTGTAGAGTCAGCCCCGCATGTTCTTGAAAACTGGAAAGATGGTGACTTTAGTACAGAAAATCGTTCGTGGATGCTATGTTTAGGAGCACATTTTCCCTATTGTTCTAAAAAAAACTAAAAGTTTTATTATATTTTCGCTATTTTCTGGTGCCTCCAAAGGAAAATCAACAAACATTGAGTACCTCTACAACACCAGGATGTTGGGGAAAAAAAGGAAGCAAATTTGTGTGGATACCTAATGTGGAGAAAATTCATGCAGCTCTAAGCGTGAACTACCCCAAAAAGCCAAAAAAATGGCTCAGTGCAGGGGGTTTAGGGGAAGCAGTTAAGGGGTTTAAAGTCAGTGGACCATTAAAACAAACGCATTTGCACAAAATCCATAAAGCAATAAACCAAATAATTGAAATTATCAAGCAATTTACAGGCAGGGAGGGACCAATCATTATGAAGACCTTGGCTGGGGTTTCCTTGTTCGCTCCTGATAGGACTAAGTATATTGAAAAGGACCTGCAAAATAAGACTGTGCCCCTGCCCAATTTCCAGGGTGATGGAGGCAGAAGAGATTAGAGCTCCCTACCTGATCACCTGAACCTCAGAAGAAAATGGGATAATGGACTCTAGTGGATCCTTCAGCTTGTAACGCACCCTCAAAGCAGTAGACAAGAAGGATGGAAGCACCTAGAGCATGCCTTCGCGGGGGTCAACTAAACTGTAAAGCTGGGTGATGGGGAGACCACTCTAGAAAACAGCTTACAGAACATTTCTGCAGCACAGAGTTTACTGGGGCCGTGGCAATGCAAAGGGCTCAGTATCAGTGAAAATCAGAAATAACACTTGAAGAACTTAAAGTGATAGCCTTATTGGGGGCCATGTGGACTGAGAAAGCTAACCCAGATGAGATCCAAGTGTATTCTGTCTGCCAGGGATGGACAAGCCTTTTATTCTATTACGCATTACCCAGGTGGGCTGGAGCCCTTTGAGGACTGTTGTCAAAATTCAGGGCTTCTCCTGGTGCCTCAGTCACCTTCCCAGGTCCCTGAGGTTAATGGAGCAGGCACGCAATGTTTCAAGAGAGGCAGAGAGGAAGAAGATAGAGGGAAAGTGATCAGAAAGAAGAGGGAGAGCAGAGAGGTTCGCCAGTCCAGCCCTGCTGGCTGTCTTCAAGAACTTGATGAAAAAAGAGAGAAAATAATAACTAAGAGTGATGACTGGTCCAGAAACAGCAGACAACAGGGATGACATTTTGAGGGCATATGATCCTTAGAAAGAGGAGGGAGAGTACTCATATCCCCTTACTCAGGCTGACATACTCCAGAAGTACTGGAAGCTTCAGTGCATCCAAAAGATATTTTCTAGATTTACACAAGCACTGGCAAAGCCAATACGTCCTGTTGTTTTGCTTTGTTTGCGTAGACCTACTGACTTTGCCAATGCTGTGTGGAAAAAAAAAACGTACACATGCACGTAAGAGTCATAATGCCAGACGAGTCTAGCATTACTACACATTGGGAAGATATCTGATTTCTGTTTTAGTACATCATTCAAAGATAGCAGACACCGGCCCAGTAGAGAGAAATAAAAATAAAAAAAATACACAAGTTTTGGCAAAGTCAGAGGTCTTGCCTTTCATAAGTGCCATTTTGTAGGCATGTACAGGAGTCATTTTTTTATTGCATGGATCAGTTGATTAAAAAAATGAAAAGGAAGGAGCAGAAAAGTGTTTTTTTTAAAGATGGGAGACCCAATAATTTTCTGCCTGCCACCTCCCGCCCCCTGGAAAAAAAAAAACATTGAAGAAAGTGGGTCAGGAGAAACTGAGGAGCAGGTTTGGGGAGGGGAGAAGCAGCACACAAGAAGCACGCAAGCAACAAAAAAAACATGGGAAGCAGGGAGTTTGGTGAGGGGAGGTAGCAACAGGAGGGAGGACAGCATCAACAGGGTCAGAGCAACAAGACAAAGACAGCAAAGCAACACAGAGTGCAGGACACAGGTATTTGGATGCAGGAAGGAGAAGCAATTAGGGAGAGACCTGGATAACACATGTACGCTCATGGAGTAGTTAAGCAAAAAGAAAAAAGTGGTTCTCTAAAACAGTGCAGTGGAAGGTAGAATTCCTCCAAAGAAAATCATAAATAAACATGTGCATCCTGACATCAAACCAGCTATCCTTTGAAAAAACATGTATTTCATTCAAGAGGTATAGGAGCATTAGGGACATCTTTGTCCACGCCAGACCTGCAAAAAGGAACCTTACTAAACAAAACTCTGGAATCTCCCTAACGTTACAAGTCATTATCGCTGTGGCCAATGTACAGCCTGCCCTCTTACTAATCACTCAAACACTTTGGACTCAGACCGATGAATGCCCTGGGAACAATCAATACACACTAACTGCAGCTCAGAAAATGTCTATCTGATTGAGTGCGCCTGTAAATTACAGTACTTGGTAAGAACCACAAGAAAAAGTAAGATCAGAATCATGGAACATCACAGCATCATCTGCTATAAAAAGACATCAACTAGATTGACTTTTAGAGAAAGAAATGCAGTGGGTGTATAGATTACAAACTCCTAAAAAAGGCCTTAATGATGAGATTCCGTAGAATCAACTAAATTCCTTAAATTGGTCTTCTGAATACTTCTAGATACAGAAGATATTTGTCCATTGTTAACCATGTATGGAGAGTATGACGTACTTGCTATCCTTGGTCTAGAAGCATTAGTTATATAAAACCTATGTGGTTCGCTGACTAGATGATCCATCTAGTGTATGGATGGATGTATTGGTATTTCGAATCTCAACTAACCAGCCAATTATCACAGATAGCCCCAATAATTGTTGTCACCATAATACCAGCGATATTGTTTTGGCAGTTACTATATCTTATAACTTTGTACTCTGTTTAAAGCATCTTCAGCACATTTACCTGTTTTCTTTCCCATACTTTTATGTGTGACCCATCATAAGGGCTCTTTGAACCTAAAAAATATATTATATGTATGGCCTATGTCCCTTGTTGAGCCTTCCGAAGTACTATCTACTTTTGTTCAATCTAGAAGGAATAGAGTTCCCAAGATGAAGAGGCACAGGACTACATTTCCCATGATTCTTACCTCGCCGCGAACATCGCCACGTCATCGTGTATGGTTATCTGTGGAACACTCGAAAGTGCAGCCAAGGAGCCATTTATACCTATTCTCCTCCATACTAGTACGGTGAGCCGGGTGAAGGGGGGGGGGGGGGGGGGGGGGGGGGCTTTACAAGTAGGTAAAAAAAGCATCATTCTACCATTTACAAAATAAGTGCAGCACCTCTTGCATTTTGGGGATGGCTTTCTGCATTGCATTTTCTAATATCTTTCCCATTTTCTTTGTACTCCGCATAACATGGGGTTTCCATGACGTTCTCCTATCGATGCTGCAAAACACACTTACAGTGTGTACCTACAAGGGCATGCGGCCCCGCATCCCATGTGGCTGTGTAGGCTTCCAGAGTAGGGTAAGTCCCACTAAATGAGGGAGATCACACCACAACATGAGATCACAGCACAACACGACATCTGTAATACTGATCATGGTATGCTGTATGCTTCTTAGGCTTGAAACTAGTAAAGCACAGAGTGAGACTACATGAAGTATTCACAGACTGATAATTGCATGAATACACCATATTTACATGACATGCATGAAAAAAGTGTATCAGAGAAATTACACAGAGTGAGAAGGCATGGCTGACCACCACCAAGGGTGTACGATCAACAACAAATAAGATTCTATGCTTTCTTCTAAGACATCTTGTTGCTAACAATACAGATGTTTTTTTACCCACAGGTATCAAGGCCTATTACAGCAACTGAAAGTCGAATAATAGCTCCTTGCATGCAAGATAGTGCTGCATGCCTTCTGAGTGACTGGATCCTGTGTCCAGGACAGCGTGTTTGTGATATCCTGATAAAGCCCTGGCCCCAAGTGGCCTTCGAGTAGGAGTTGAAACATCGACAAATTATTAGAGTCAGTGGACAATAATTTCTTCACCCAAACCCCCTACCAACGCGCCAAAGCCACCCTTCCCCTCGCCCCACCACAGCACCTTAAGATTTTTTTTTTAACCATACTCAAACAGCATTAATAAACGGTCTAAGGTATTTTGATCTTTTTAGGTACAAGGTCAACAAAAATATCTGAAGTGCTCCCTGAAATACAGTCAAGGCCACCCTGGTTTTTAGCGACCAGGATGAGACTATGACAAAGCATGCCACTACGAGAGTGGGTGAACATCTAACAAAAGAAGAGGAATCTTTTCCTTTTCCCTGATAACGACAAGGTACTGTTTACAAGGAAAGCCTTATATTTAGGCATGGGATGCCCATTTGTATTGTTTGAGGTAGAAGCCAGCCAGTAAAAGAAATGGTAAAGAGGCTAAGCTCCATGGGAGGGACAAACACAAAATTGACAGGCTGGGACAAGGAAAGCTACTGAATCAGAAGAAAGCAAATAAAAGTCACAATAAAGCCAACCAATGGTACGCAATGGGGGTGCTCTAAGCCCCTCTAAGGTTCTGGTAAGTGCTTAATACGTTTTTTGCAACCAAACAGCCTGTACCTGTCTAATAGGTTTGAGTAGGTGCAAAAATGTGCACCAAGGCACATTAAAATAAAATGAGCACCCTGGCACGGAATTGCAGCTACTCTTCAATCCAATAAGCAAAAAGAATGCTACCTGGCAAATGGTTGGTAGCAGTGGTAGAGGAGGCAGGGATCAAGGAGTTAATAGGTGCCAGTGAGCTGTGTGAGGGTAAGAAGCAAAAGACAAACTGGGAGTGTGTTGTGAAAATAAATCAGGTATTGGGGGGTATGCAAACTGCTCTGTCATTCAAGCTAAGGAGAACTGCTTTTGTATGCGGTTACTAGCAGTTCCACTACAGACCTCACAAAATGCTTGTTAGGAGAAATTAGGGCTCACTTATTTAGAAGACAGCAGCTTATTCTATTGTGGCTATTGGGTTGGCCTGAACCAGCAGATCATTAGACTCCTCTCCTGTGACAAAGGCCTCAGTATACCGTGCTTCACATGACTGTTAGCTCTTTAATGTTAGGGCGTTGTTTCTTGTTCAACCAACCATTGTCTGCTCATGTAGAAGATAAAACCCAGGTAAATCCTTAGTTTTTGGAGGTTTTGATCCATACTCGGGAGACAGTGAAGTACAGAAAACAGACTGTAAAGACCAATATTCAATAAAAAAAATTCTTTGGTTTAAAGTTTTATTTTTCTGTGGCCCAAGGTAAGCGGGAAAGATCATTATTGTTTCGGTTTAGAGCAGGAAATATTAGCCGTGACTGTGTAAATTTCCTTTCTAGTTTGTGGCACAAGACTTCATAGCCCTGCCCTTTCGAAGTAAAAAGGCTACATACATCTTGTAGAGTGCGTTTAGGAGACTGCTTAATCGGTTTCTGTGATTAAAATTTTGTTTAGAAACTGTCTGCTTCCCCTGCTTTTTGCCTTAAAAAAGCCACATTTCAGAGTGCTCGACAAGCAGTATTTCAGCGTTTGTTTTAAACAATCTCTCCCTTACCTGGAAAGTAGACTCTGCTAGCTTGGAAGTGTGGATTCAGCCTGTCTGTATCCAACGAGATTCTTAATAGAGCAGCAGCTGCCTCCTCCCTGCCCACAGGGACTGGACTTCAGTTAACCTGCCCCTTATATAAGTTCCTATTGGTTGTTGCATATGTTGTTGTGATAGGTTGTTGGGGGCTGGTCTTTCCATTGGTTTAGGGACTAGGGCTGGGGCTGTGATTGGTGGATAGGGTTGAGATTCTGATTGGTTGCTGGTTCTAGGGCTGGGGCTGTGATTGGTTGTCAGGATTAGGGTATGAATGGTGATTATGGCTGGGTTTCCCATTAGTTGCTAGAATCAGGTTTACAAATCTGATTGGTTAGGGTTAGGACTAGGTTTCTATTGGCCAGTAGGGCTATTTAAGCCTAGGACTCAGGGCGTCTCATCCCGGGTGGAGAGGACAAGGGCAGTTGCCCGTTTGGGCCTGTTCAGGACTGGTAGGGACTAGGGCCAGAAATGCTGCCCAATTCTCATTTAACCAGAAATGATTTCACTTCCTACAAATCCATCAACATGCAAACACATTATCTGCAAAGACCTCCAATTCATGCATCACAAACTGACTGCAGACAGATTGCAATGTCCCATCATCCAACACAATACCCATTATACAACACATATACACATATCCTCCATGTGAGAAAGTAGCCTCTTTCTAGCCTTGTTACCCCCACTTTTGGCCTGTTTGTGAGTGTATGTCAGGGCGTTTTCACTGTCTCACTGGGATCCTGCTAGCCAGGGCCCAGTGCTCATAGTGAAAACCCTATGTTTTCAGTATGTTTGTTATGTGTCACTGGGACCCTGCTAGTCAGGACCCCAGTGCTCATAAGTTTGTAGCCTATATGTATGTGTTCCCTGTGTGGTGCCTAACTGTCTCACTGAGGCTCTGCTAACCAGAACCTCAGTGGTTATGCTCTCTCATTTCTTTCAAATTGTCACTAACAGGCTAGTGACCAATTTTACCAATTTTCATTGGCTTACTGGAACACCCTTATAATTCCCTAGTATATGGTACTGAGGTACCCAGGGAATTGGGGTTCCAGGAGATCCCTATGGGCTGCAGCATTTCTTTTGCCACCCATAGGGAGCTCTGACAATTCTTACACAGGCCTGCCACTGCAGCCTGAGTGAAATAACGTCCACGTTATTTCACAGCCATTTTACACTGCACTTAAGTAACTTATAAGTCACCTATATGTCTAACCTTTACCTGGTAAAGGTTAGGTGCAAAGTTACTTAGTGTGAGGGCACCCTGGCACTAGCCAAGGTGCCCCCACATTGTTCAGGGCCAATTTCCCTGACTTTGTGAGTGCGGGGACACCATTACCCGCGTGCACTACATATAGGTCACTACCTATATGTAGCTTCACAATGGTAACTCCGAATATGGCCATGTAACATGTCTATGATCATGGAATTGCCCCCTCTATGCCATCCTGGCATAGTTGGCACAATCCCATGATCCCAGTGGTCTGTAGCACAGACCCTGGTACTGCCAAACTGCCCATCCTGGGGTTTCACTGCAGCTGCTGCTGCTGCCAACCCCTCAGACAGGCATCTGCCCTCCTGGGGTCCAGCCAGGCCTGTCCCAGGATGGCAGAACAAAGGACTTCCTCTGAGAGAGGGGTTACACCCACTCCCTTTGGAAAATGGTGTGAAGGCAGGGGAGGAGTAGCCTCCCCCAGCCTCTGGAAATGCTTTCTTGGGCACAGATGTGCCCAATTCTGCATAAGCCAGTCTACACCGGTTCAGGGGACCCCTTAGCCCTGCTCTGGCGCGAAACTGGACAAAGGAAAGGGGAGTGACCACTCCCCTGACCTGCACCTCCCCTGGGAGGTGTCCAGAGCTCCTCCAGTGTGCTCCAGACCTCTGCCATCTTGGAAACAAGGGTGCTGCTGGCACACTGGACTGCTCTGAGTGGCCAGTGCCACCAGGTGACGTCAGAGACTCCTTGTGATAGGCTCCTTAAGGTGTTGCTAGCCTATCCTCTCTCCTAAGTAGCCAAACCCTCTTTTCTGGCTATTTAGGGTCTCTGTCTCTGGGGAAACTTTAGATAACGAATGCAAGAGCTCAGCCGAGTTCCTCTGCATCTCTCTCTTCACCTTCTGCCAAGGAATCGACTGCTGACCGCGCTGGAAGCCTGCAAAACTGCAACATAGTAGCAAAGACGACTACTGCAACTCTGTAACGCTGATCCTGCCGCCTTCTCGACTGTTTTCCTGGTGGTGCATGCTGTGGGGGTAGTCTGCCTCCTCTCTGCACTAGAAGCTCCGAAGAAATCTCCCGTGGGTCGACGGAATCTTCCCCCTGCAACCGCAGGCACCAAAAAGCTGCATTACCGGTCCCTTGGGTCTCCTCTCAGCACGACGAGCGAGGTCCCTCGAATCCAGCAACTCTGTCCAAGTGGCCCCCACAGTCCAGTGACTCTTCAGTCCAAGTTTGGTGGAGGTAAGTCCTTGCCTCACCTCGCTAGACTGCATTGCTGGGAACCGCGACTTTTGCAGCTACTCCGGCCTCCGTGCACTTCCGGCGGAAATCCTTTGTGCACAGTCCAGCCTGGGTCCACGGCACTCTAACCTGCATTGCACGACCTCCTAAGTTGTTCTCCGGCGACGTGGGACTTCTTTGTGCGACTTCGGGTGAGCACCGTTTCACGCATCCTCGTAGTGCCTGTTTCTGGCACTTCTCCGGGTGCTACCTGATGCTGAGAGGGCTCCTTGTCTTGCTCGACGTCCCCTCTCTCTCCTGGTCCAATTTGCGACCTCCTGGTCCCTCCAGGGCCACAGCAGCGTCCAAAAACGCTAACCGCACGATTTGTAGCTAGCCAGGCTTGTTGGCGTTCTTTCGGCGGGAAAACACTTCTGCACGACTCTCCACGGCGAGAGGGATCCGTCCACCAAAGGGGAAGTCTCTAGCCCTTTTCGTTCCTGCAGAAACCTCAGCTTCTTCTGTCCAGTAGAAGCTTCTTTGCACCCGCAGCTGGCATTTCCTGGGCATCTGCCCGTCTCCGACTTGCTTGTGACTTTTGGACTTGGTCCCCTTGTTCCACAGGTACCCCAGATTGGAAATCCAGCGTTGTTGCATTGTTGGTTTGTGTCTTTCCTGCATTATTCATCTAACACGACTTCTTTGTCCTTAGGGGAACTTTAGTGCACTTTGCACTCACTTTTCAGGGTCTTGGGGAGGGTTATTTTTCTAACTCTCACTATTTTCTAATAGTCCCAGCGACCCTCTACAAGGTCACATAGGTTTGGGGTCCATTCGTGGTTCGCATTCCACTTTTGGAGTATATGGTTTGTGTTGCCCCTATCCCTATGTTTCCCCATTGCATCCTATTGTAACTATACATTGTTTGCACTGTTTTCTAAGACTATACTGCATATTTTTGCTATTGTGTATATATATCTTGTGTATATTTCCTATCCTCTCACTGAGGGTACACTCTAAGATACTTTGGCATATTGTCATAAAAATAAAGTACCTTTATTTTTAGTATAACTGTGTATTGTTTTTCTTATGATATTGTGCATATGACACTAAGTGGTACTGTAGTAGCTTCACACGTCTCCTAGTTCAGCCTAAGCTGCTCTGCTAAGCTACCATTATCTATCAGCCTAAGCTGCTAGACACCCTATACACTAATAAGGGATAACTGGGCCTGGTGCAAGGTGCAAGTACCCCTTGGTACTCACTACAAGCCAGTCCAGCCTCCTACACTCCACAACTACAACAGTCAAACACCTGCATTCTCACAACACTACTCTGTCCACTCCCACTAACACAACCTGCCATCACCCACACAACACAAAACCACCCTATACATTTCTTTCAGCCTTCTAGATACACACTCCCTCTGTTCATACAAACCAATACTATCCTCGGTTTGCTCCACACAGATCACCTTTCATCATAACAATGCCCAAACCCAGCCTTCCAACACACCATCTACAAACACCCTTCCCCTCTCTTGACCAATTACACACAACCATACAATACCCACACATATTACCTCTTCCAGTCATCACAACTAACACAAACTCCCCTGACACACATCCATCCCCTCTTACACACCTCATACATTCATCGCCAAAACACATCAACACCCCTGTAACACAAATTCCACTCACCAGCACTAAATCACATACAAATCCCTCACCGAAAACAACTACATCTATATCCCCTCACACTATTCCACAAAAACAATACAGACCACACACAACAGCACATCAAATCAACACAAACTTTCATTATACTTATCGTCACACCCACTCCCACCCTCAGGACTACACAAAGAATACCCTTCCTATCTTTACCCCTACCTTCTCACTCTTCACAAACACCTACCACAAGCACCCCAACCCAGCAACTTTCATTCACTTGCCTCGCCTCCATTGCACAATTTAGAGCCTTACATCATGATCCACATGCTCCTCCACCACCCCTAACCCATACTCCATCCACACTAAACAGACGCATACAAAATAAACAACATGCCACTCTTAACAACCTCGCATCCCGTTGTCTATTACATAATAAGACTACCCTACAAAAAGCAGTACACTCTTCATGTCTCTTTCAGCCACCAAGTCCACCACCCACACACACAGACAGACCCAACAAAATGCCTCCTTAACCTGCTGGAAGAGGAACACTATATTCAAAAACAAAAGAGCCTCACACAGTTATCACAACTAACAACACACCTGCGTCAAGCTCAAATTATACTGCTTACCCTTCTCTTAAACAAAACAACACTGCCACTAACACACCTTTTCTAAACTGCCAGCTTATAAATGCTCGATCACTCTCAAAAAACAAACATCACATCTACGACCTGCTCACAGACACACAACCTGACTTACTATTCATAACAGAATCATGGTTGGGAGATGACATGGCCCCAGGGTTGCACAAGGCCCTTCCTCTGGGCTATCAAACCATCACACAAAACCGTATAGGCAAGAGAGGAGGT
Organism: Pleurodeles waltl; assembly: GCF_031143425.1. Classification (NCBI taxonomy): domain Eukaryota; kingdom Metazoa; phylum Chordata; class Amphibia; order Caudata; family Salamandridae; genus Pleurodeles; species Pleurodeles waltl. Next base: position 178,555,802 of record NC_090436.1, on the reverse strand, counting down.
GGACTAGCTATTATATTCAAACAGGCAATTAATCTCAGTAAAACAGGCAACATTTCCATACAAGGTTGTGAAGCCCTCCTCACCAGATGCCTCCCTACCCTAACTTCCTCCTCTAACTTTCTCCTCCTTTACAGACCTCCACCTAACTCAACATTCCCAGATGTTTTTCTAGATACAGTCTCAAACCTTATTACACTATACTACAACCTATGCATTCTTGGGGACCTAAACATTTGGTTTGACAAACCCAATATGCCCCATCCAAAAGCTATCACCACTGGCCTAGTCAGACCACCATTTGATCACTTTCCGACATAAAACTTCACAAATCACCACACCCCACAACTACTTATATACATGCACCTATCGACCATGGAGCAAACTCAATTTGTATGACTTAGAAACAACTAACAGCCAACATAGATCTAGATACAATTAATTCAGTTCCAAAACTTTATGGTTGGCTACAGGAAGCTTTTGATATCCTAATACCACTCAGAAAAACTAAACACAACAAAAGAAAACCAACACCTTGGAGAAACCCAGAACTTAAAAAGATAAAGCAACAAATCTGAAAGTTGCAGCGGACCTGGCTCAAAACAGTCAAGACAAACTGCAGCTACACAAACTTAACAAAATCTACAAATCATCAATCAAAAAAGCTAAAAAAAGGTACTACTCAGAATTCAAAATGCTAAATCTACAACCAAGGAATTTTATAAAATTCCCAATGAATTTCGAAAACCTACATGCATGGAAGGAAGTCATCCCACTACTCCAGATTTCACAAACAAACTGGCAACTCATTACACAACCAAGGCAGACACATTGGACTCCTATTTAAAACAGAAGAAAACCATCAGCACCAAACCCTTTCCTAAAATACCCTCTAAGAATAAATCAACCCAGCCTCTACAGTCCTTCCAACAAATATCCCAAGGTGAATTTATGGATTTGGTCAAAGCAAGCAGGCCTTCCGGTTGCCTTTCTGACCCTTGTCCACCACAAATCTTCAAGAACATTCTTTTATCTACTTCTGCTGCCACACCTCTAAGAAGAATCATCAACTAACTACAGGAACTTTTCCTTTAGACCTAAAAAAGGCAAACATACAACCGTTATTAAAGAAAACAAATCTGGATCCGCAGGACCCTAACAACTACAGACCAATCACAAATGGACCTTTCCTGGGCAAACTGATAGAAAGAGCAGCATTCGCCCAGATGCCACAATTCATTGAAGACAATTCTATACTCTCAGACTTCCAAACTGGATTCCGCCCTGGAAGAGGCACTATATCTGGGATGATCTTAAAAACACAGTCGACCGCAATGGAGTTGCTGCACTACTTCTCTTGGACCTCTCGGCTGCCTTTGGTACAGCTGACCATGACACCCTAATTCAAAGACTCCACGAAGCCGGCATACAAGGGAGTGCTGTCGACTGGATTACATCCTATCTTCAAAAAAGATCTAATATCTATTCGCCCCCCTTCTCGTCCAAACCCTACCTCACAAAAGCCAGGGTCCCCCAAGGATCAATCATCTCACCTTTGCTTTTCAACATCTACATGGTATCATTACCAGAACTGATCAATGATTTTCATCTCACATGCTACAACTATGCAGATGATACACAAATACTATTTAAATTAGAATGCCCCAAAAACACTGAAAACTCAGAAATCTTCAGTTGCCTCAGAGCCATTGATCAGTGGATGACCTGGAGCCATCTCAGACTAAAAACCTCCAAAACAGAAATACTCCTATGTGGTGACTGGAAAAGTTATGACCCACTGTGTGCCTGGCCTGACAATCTCGGACCAACTCCTCAATTATCCAAGGAAGTTAAAAACCTTGGAATCACCATGGACTCAAAGTTAACTATGAATGCCCAAGTGGACAAATTAGCACGAACAAGCTTCATCACCTTGAAGACTCTACGACGCATCTTCCCCCACCTCGGATTTCCACACAAGGCGCAAGCTACCATCTCGCTTGTACTATCCAAACTGGATTATGCCAATGGCCTCTACCACGGATCAGCTCTATCTATTATGAAAAAACGACAACGTATTCAGAACTCCACAGCCAGGCTACTATTACATGTAAAGCCACAAGCCCACATCTCCCCTGCCTTGAGAGCACTACACTGGTTACCCGTTGCCAGAAGATGCACTTTCAAGCTGCTTTGTATCACCCACAAAGCTATACATGGAAAAGGACCACTTTTTATCAGAAACAAAATAACCAAATACATTCAACAAAGAAACCTCCGCTCAAGATTGGCACCCCGCCTTAGAACACCACCACACAAGAAAAAGACTATAGGTTGTACATCCTTCTCCATTCAAGCAGCCAAACTATGGAATTCATTACCCCCAACTATAAGAGCCACAGATAACTTTCTTGTCTTTAGAAAACTACTCAAGAGTTGGCTCTTTCCTTCATAATCACCATATTCAAACAACTATGGACTGCATATGCCTATGTTGATAAATATGTATAGTTCTTTAGAAAATATGTATCGCTACTATGTCATAACAAACTACACACACACTCTTTATACCTGTTTAAGTATATTTACTCATGGTTTTAAATATGTATATGTATGTACATATATGTGTGCATATGTGTGTGTATTCATGTGTGTATGTATGTATGTGTATGGAACATGTCACTTACCCAGTGTACATCTGTTCGTGGCATTAGTCGCTGCAGATTCACATGCTGTGCACATCCCGCCATCTGGTGTTGGGCTCGGAGTGTTACAAGTTGTTTTTCTTTGAAGAAGTCTTTTTTCGAGTCACGAGACCGAGGGACTCCTCCCATTTCGACTCCATTGCGCATGGGCGTCGACTCCATCTTAGATTGTTTTCCCCGCAGAGGGTGAGGTAGGAGTTGTGTATGCTAGTAATAGTGCCCATGCAATGGAGTGAATGCGTATGTACATAATGAAGTTTCAAGTAATATATTTACAAATGTTTAAGATCTACTTTTAAACGGCTACAGGCTCCCGGGGAGGCGGGTGGGCGCATGTGAATCTGCAGCGACTAATGCCACGAACAGATGTACACTGGGTAAGTGACATTTTCCGTTCGATGGAATGTGTAGCTGCAGATACACATGCTGTGCATAGACTAGTAAGCAGTTATCTCCCCAAAAGCGGTGGTTCAGCCTGTAGGAGTTGAAGTAGTTTGAAATAATGTTCTTAGTACAGCTTGACCTACTGTTGCTTGTTGTGCAGTTAACACATCTACACAGTAGTGCTTGGTAAATGTATGAGGCGTAGACCATGTTGCTGCCTTACATATTTCGTTCATTGGAATATTTCCTAGAAAGGCCATGGTAGCACCCTTCTTTCTGGTTGAGTGTGCCTTTGGTGTAATAGGCAGTTCTCTTTTAGCTTTAAGATAGCAGGTTTGAATGCACTTAACTATCCATCTAGCAATGCCTTGTTTTGAAATTGGATTTCCTGTATGAGGTTTTTGAAAGGCGATAAATAGTTGTTTTGTCTTTCGAATTAGTTTTGTTCTGTCAATGTAGTACATTAGTGCTCTTTTGATGTCTAATGTATGTAGTGCTCTTTCAGCTACAGAATCTGGCTGTGGGAAGAACACTGGTAATTCTACCGTTTGATTCAAGTGGAACGGTGAGATTACTTTTGGTAAACATTTAGGATTGGTCCGTAGAACAACTTTATTTTTGTGTATTTGAATAAATTGTTCTTAAATGGTAAATGCTTGAATTTCACTCACTCTTCTTAGAGATGTGATGGCAATTAAAAATGCAACTTTCCACGTTAAGTATTGCATTTCACAAGAGTGCATGGGCTCAAAAGGTGGACCCATGAGTCGTGTTAAGACAATGTTGAGGTTCCATGAAGGAACTGGTGGTGTTCTTGGTGGTATAATTCTCTTTAGGCCTTCCATAAACGCTTTTATGACTGGTATCCTAAACAATGAAGTTGAGTGCGTAATTTGCAGGTAAGCTGAAATTGCCGTAAGAGGTATTTTAATGGAAGAGAAAGCTAGTTTAGATTTTTGCAAATGTAGTAAGTATCCTACTATCTCTTTTGCAGATGCGTGTAAAGGTTGAATTTGATTATTATGGCAGTAATGAACAAATCTTTTCCACTTATTTGCATAGCAGTGTCTAGTGGTAGGTGTTCTAGCTTGTTTTATGACCTCCATACATTCCTGTGTGAGGTCTAAGTGCCCGAATTCTAGGATTTCAGGAGCCAAATTGCTAGATTCAGCGATGCTGGATTTGGATGTCTGATCTGTTGTTTGTGTTGTGTTAACAGATCTGGTCTGTTTGGCAGTCTGACATGAGGTACTACTGAAAGGTCTAGTAGTGTTGTGTACCAAGGTTGCCTTGCCCATGTTGGTGCTATTAGTATGAGTTTGAGTTTGTTTTGACTCAACTTGTTTACTAGATATGGAAGAAGTGGGAGAGGGGGAAAAGCGTACGCAAATATCCCTGACCAGTTCATCCATAGTGCATTGCCCTGAGACTGATGTTGTGGGTACCTGGATGTGAAGTTTTGGCATTTTGAGTTTTCTTTTGTTGCAAATAGATCTATTTGTGGCGTTCCCCACATTCTGAAGTAAGTGTTCAGTATTTGGGGGTGAATTTCCCATTCGTGGATCTGTTGGTGATCCCGAGAGAGATTGTCTGCTAACTGATTCTGAATCCCTGGAATAAATTGTGCTATTAGGCGAATATGGTTGTGAATCGCCCAATGCCATATTTTTTGTGTTAGGAGACACAACTGTGTCGAGTGTGTTCCTCCCTGTTTGTTTAGGTAATACATTGTTGTCATGTTGTCTGTTTTGACAAGAGTGTATTTGTGGGTTATTATGGGTTGAAATGCTTTCAGCGCTAGAAACACAGCTAACAGTTCTAAGTGGTTTATATGAAACTGTCTTTGCTGAATGTCCCATTGTCCTTGGATGCTGTGCTGATTGAGGTGTGCTCCCCACCCTGTCATGGATGAATCTGTCGTTATTACGTATTGTGGCACTGGGTCTTGAAAAAGCCGCCCTTGGTTTAAATTTATACTGTTCCACCATTGAAGCGAGATGTATGTTTGGCGGTCTATCAACACCAGATCTAGAAGTTGACCCTGTGCCTGTGACCACTGTGATGCTAGGCACTGTTGCAAGGTCCGCATGTGCAACCTTGCGTTTGGGACAATGGCTATGCATGAGGACATCATGCCTAGGAGTTTCATTACTAATTTGACCTGTATCTTTTGGTTTGGATACATGGCTTGTATTACATTGTGGAATGTTTTGACTCTTTGTGGACTTGGAGTGGCAATTCCTTTTACTGTGTTGATTGTTGCTCCTAGGTATTGCTGTGTTTGACACAGCAGAAGGTGTGACTTTGAGTAATTGATTGAGAAACCTAGTTTGTGTAGGGTTTCTATGACATAATTTGTGTGTTGTGAACACTGTATTTGCGTGTTGGTTTTGATTAACCAATCGTCTAGGTACGGGAACACATGTATTTGCTGCCTTCTGATATGTGCAGCTACTACTGCTAGACATTTTGTAAAAACTCTTGGCGCAGTCGTTATTCCGAATGGCAACACTTTGAATTGGTAATGTATCTCTTGGAATACAAACCTTAGGTACTTTCTGTGTGAAGGATGTATTGGTATATGGAAATATGCATCCTTTAGATCCAGTGTTGTCATGTAGTCTTGTTTGAGCAGTGGGATTACTTCTTGTAATGTAACCATGTGAAAGTGGTCTGATTTGATGTATGTATTTAATATTCTGAGATCTAGTATAGGTCTTAGAGTTTTGTCTTTTTTGGGTATCAGAAAGTACAGTGAGTAAACTCCTGTGTTTAGTTCTTGTTTTGGTACTAATTCTATTGCCTCTTTTTGGAGCAATGCTTGAACTTCTAATCCTAGAAGCTTTATATGTTGTTTTGACATACTGTGTGTTTTCGGTGGGACTGTTGGAGGGAATTCGAGAAATTCTATGCAATAACCATGCTGGATAATTGCTAGTACCCAAGTATCTGTTGTTATCTCCTCCCAATGTTTGTAAAATTGGCTTAGTCTTCCCCCCACAGGTGTTATGTGATGGGGATGTGTGACTTGTAAGTCACTGCTTATTTTGAGGACTTTTGGGGCTTTGGAATTTTCCTCTATTTTTTGGGAATTGTCCTCCTCTATATTGCCCCCGAAAACTTCCCCGCTGATATTGGCTTTGGTAAGTGGGCCTTGTTTACGATGTTGTGGTTTCTGTAGGTTGTCCTCGAAACCCTCCCCTAAAAGGTGTTTTACGAAATGTGCCCCTGCTCTGCGGGGAGTAGAGTGCGCCCATGGCTTTTGCTGTATCAGTGTCTTTCTTGAGTTTATCAATAGCAGTGTCGACTTCCGGCCCAAACAACTGCTGTTCATTAAATGGCATATTTAGCACAGCTTGTTGAATTTCCGGCTTGAAACCTGACGTGCGCAGCCATGCGTGCCTTCTTATTGTTATTGCAGTATTTACTGTCCTTGCAGCCGTATCTGCTGCATCCATTGAAGACCGTATCTGATTATTAGAGATACTTTGTCCTTCTTCCACCACTTGTTGTGCTCTTTTTTGTAACTCCTTGGGTAAGTGTTCAATCAAATGTTGCATCTTATCCCAGTGAGCTCTATCATATCTTGCCAAAAGTGCTTGTGAATTGGCAATGCGCCATTGGTTTGCTGCTTGTGCTGCAACCCTTTTGCCCGCAGCATCAAATTTGCGACTCTCTTTGTCTGGAGGTGGTGCGTCCCCCGAGGTACGAGAGTTTGCTCTCTTACGAGCTGCCCCGACAACTACTGAGTCTGGTGTTAACTGGGTTGTAATATAAACAGGATCTGTTGGCAGTGGCTTGTACTTTTTCTCCACCCTTGGAGTTATGGCTCGGCCTTTAACAGGATCCTGAAAGATTTGTTTTGAATGTTTTAGCATTCCTGGGAGCATAGGTAGTCTTTGGTATTGGCTATGAGTGGAGGATAGCGTGTTAAACAAAAAGTCATCCTCAATTGGTTCGGAATGCAAGGTGACGTTATGGAAAGCAGCTGCCCTTGCGATCACCTGTGTGTAAGATGTACTGTCCTCAGGAGGGGACGGCCTGGTAGGGTACGAGTCTGGGCTGTTGTCCGATACTGGAGCATCGTAAAGGTCCCATGCATCGGGATCATCTTGACTCATGGCAGTATGAGTCGGGGAGTGCATCAGTGGAGGAGTTGCTACTGGTGATGTGTGCACTGATGGTGGTGGAGACGGTGGTGGAGTTGTTTTCTTTGCCACCTTTGCCTGTGGCTCCTTGTCCTTTTTTTTTAAAGGCAAGTTTTCTTTTTATTTTAATTGGGGGAAGAGTGGTTATCTTCCCTGTGTCTTGATGAATGTGGAGCCTCCTTTGAGTATAGTCTGGCTCTACAGCTTGAAGTTCCTCTCCAAATCTATGTTTTTGCATTTGGGAGGACAATCCTTGTTCCTCTGTATAGGAACCTGTTTTTGGCTCCGAGGCTGGATGTTTCGGAACCGAAACTTTTTCGGACGTCTTTTTAGGCTCCGAAGATACCTTTGTAATTTTCGGCGTGGTGGTTTCTCGGTGCCGAATTTGTTCAGTGCCGCTCTCACGGTGCCGAAATTTCTCTGAGCCGATATCTCGGGTCCGAGATTGCTGTGTGGCGGTATCTCGACCGGAGTCGGATGACTTCGACACCAGCGTGCCCTTTTTCGGTGCCTTGGCTCGGTCACCTATTTTTTGGGTTAAGCCATGGCCTGTTGGCGGTGGCGTCCCCTGGGCTTTTGTTGACTTCTCGTGAGTCTTATGTTTCGACGTCTTACTCACGGTTTTCGGCATTTCTTCGGCCTCGAGCTCTTCCGAGTCCGACTCGTGGATAGAGAAAGCTTCCTCTTCCTCCTCGAAAAGCTCTTGTCCTGTCGGCGTTGACGCCATCTGCAGTCTTCTGGCTCTTCGGTCTCTTAACGTCTTTCTGGACCGAAACGCTCGACAGGCCTCACAAGTATCTTCCTTGTGCTCTGGGGACAAGCACAAGTTACAGACTAGATGCTGATCCGTATACGGATACTTGTTATGGCATTTTGGACAGAAGCGGAATGGGGTCCGTTCCATCAGCCTTGAAGTCACACGTAGCCAGGCCGACCAGGCCCCGACGGGGGATCGAAAAACCCCGAAGGGCCACCGGAGCTCTTCAAAATTCGGTGTCGATCTGTTGTAACTAACCTGATACCGAACGCAAACAATACCGACGTTTTTTCCGAGATTCTAACTAACTTTCCGACCCGAAACACGGAGCGAAAAGGAACACGTCCGAACCCGATGGCGGAAAAAAAACAATCTAAGATGGAGTCGACGCCCATGCGCAATGGAGTCGAAATGGGAGGAGTCCCTCGGTCTCGTGACTCGAAAAAAGACTTCTTCGAAGAAAAACAACTTGTAACACTCTGAGCCCAACACGAGATGGCGGGATGTGCACAGCATGTGTATCTGCAGCTACACATGCCATCGAACATATATGTGCTTGGCATGTTTGTGGGTCATTGCATGGCTCCTGGATGGGTTGTTATACTAGATATCTATGAATCCCTGCTCTCATCTTATCACACTTATCTACCCATCATCATATGTCATGTCTCTATCAATCTATCCTCCATTCCCACTCTGACTCATCCCAAATCCATTCTACTACTTTCATCTCCTAAATAACTCTGCCTAAGCTCTTCCCTCCGCTATCACATCTAACTCACCAAACCTCACTTTACTACCATGATCTCCCAAACAACCCTACTAAATGCGCCCTCATTTATCTCACCCTGCTACTATGATCTCCCTAACCCCTTCCACAGACTCTTCCCCCCTCCATCCTCCTTTACTAATCCCAAGCCTAAATCCTATTACCATATACGCCCAATTAACACTTCTGGATTCTTTCATCCTCCACCCCTCCATTACTCCAATATAACAAACTTGCATATCCGCGGCTCAAATGAACTCATAATAATACTAAAACTGTACTCATATTTCCCTATACTAATCCATCACTAATTCTTGTTGGGTTCCGGAGTAGTGTGCTACTCGCCGAGAAGGGCTTCGACGCCTCATCAGGGGTAGTAAGCGCTATATAAATACTATTACAATACAATATATATGCCGTATTTTCCGTTGGGGCAACATCAAGATACATCTGCTTATAATTGTCTGTGTGAAGTTGTGTCTGTAGAGTCTTTAATGCATTTTACACGTTTGCTGCAAGTTTTACACTATTTATAGCAAAAAGGTTTTGATCCCCTTTTAAGAAAGCGCAGTTTTTCACAATACAGAAGAGAATTACATTTTTTACAATTACTTAGTGACGAGGAAGTTTTTGTGCGGATCTTCCTTCAAACTGGCTTCACATTCTAGGAATAGAATACCATGCTTTTGTAATCAATGCTGTGATTGGTAGCTTTAGACTGCACTTGAAAGAAACCGTAACCTTGTGATCACAACAATACGAGACTACACGGAGAGAATACGTTTATGTATACAGTATGATACCGGTCACTTATTAGTCTAATGGTTGCAATCTTAACTTTACAACATATGGCATACTTCCATCATCTTCAAATCCTCTGTACACACTACTAATCCAAGATTAGTCAATTCATTTCAGGATTAGTGTGAACTGTCCAAGATAAAGTTTGACTTCTGGGGAGCTATACCTAAGAGAAAAAGACAATGCGTGTTTAGGTAAAACGTTGCTTCTGATTCTCTGTGCTTGCAGAAAACTTATGCACATGTGAAATAAATTTAAAATTAAGAGGGCTAATAGAGTGCAGTTCCCACAATCTCCCACCGTGAATCAGATGCCACAAGCTTCAATATCATTAAGTTCATGAAAGCTTTTCTCCATGCCAGCCACCTTATGCCAAGGAATACAGGATAACCATACAGCCTGCACTCCATCCCATCACTGGGAAAAACTCAAGGTAGTCCATTCATTATGCACCATCTCTCACGTGACATGAAAACAGCAGGTGACCCTACTGACCTTGATTCCTACAACCCAATAATAAAACGCCTCAATATCGGAAATAATGGAAAAGTGGTAGCATACCCGAGCTCAAGCAGTTCTTATCCATCCACACATCAAGTCATTGGGGTTCTACAAAATAGATCTCTCACTCATGGCCATCTGAGAAGATCTGCAAAAATCAATCTGACAAGCCCACCAGTGGAGAATCTGTACTCCAAACATTATCATTCTCATTTCAATTATTTAAAATTTCAAACAAAGTTTAATCCTAAAATTCAGTTTCTAAAGGCTGCTGTGTGACAGGACAGCTGTGAAACTTCGCTACCCAGCAAGAGCTTAAATCATACACATGCATTATATGCAAAGCTTTAGCAACTTAATTTTGAAATATAATCATGCCAACAAATGCACACTCAGCAAAAGGGCATACTGATAAGGAGACCACGCCCATAAGGCAAGATTTTACTGTGCATGCAGTTTTTTCATTGCTTTTATTAGTCTATTTTGTTTGAATTCAAAATTGGCCTGCTGTTTGGAATATGCCAGTTAGTGATGGCTAAATGTCAGGTTCCAGATTTGTGAAACATGCCGTCTAGGAGCATTCAGTTCAAAGTCACTGTTTTGGGGATTGCCTCTAGTCTTTTTGTCGTAATTGCTCGCGTACCTGCTATTGTTCATTACCAAGTGTCCGACTGACAGCAATATGGTAACCAGAAGGTACATTTCCTTAATGTCGTACACTGTAGGCCTGCTGGATTAAGATCCTTTATCGATGGCCCTGGGAAGGGATGCCTCGGGTGCTGGGTACATTGCACAGGTCTTGTGTCCAGTTTATTGTAACTGCACTGACTTCCACCAAATTGTCTTGGTTTATATACATCGTTTATTCAGCAAGCCCACTTTGTGGCATGCGTGTGAGGCCACGTCTGCGTGGCGGACGCGGCTGTGCGGAGACAGGTGAGGGGTAACTCGGTATGAAGGGTGGCAGTCGCCCTGGCCCACCTACAAGCACCTGCCTCCTGACGGAGAGCGCCGGGCTGCAAGGTGATCCCATTGCCATGGTAACATGTTTGCTTAAACCTGCCGCACTAGGCGCCGCCCTGCAAACATTTCAGCACACGCTGAATCATTGCTAATCTCCAGTGGGGTTTGAACGCACAACCTGGCCAAAGGCTTTTGCTGCTGAATACCGACTGAATATTCATTTCAATCCTCAGCGACCAGCCTGGCCAATACATCTAAAACCGGGCATCCCTTTGCCACTGCTCACATTGTCTCTAACATCATTTTACGGTCCAAAGGTGAATTTAAAGTATGCTTCAACGGACTGCGAGACTCGGTTCTGTGCTGTTGTCACTGCTTACAGCAACCACATAGGGTCGTAAGTTGTTGTTAAAAACAAAATAAACAGCATTCACCCCATCCCATCCCTCTTCTCCGACTCATCCCAAACGTTTCTGACTACGATGAACTACGAAACATCATTTTCAAACGTCTCCCTACTTTTCTGTCTAATTCACCCAAGTAACAAGTGCACATGTCCACTACTCCCAATAACACAAATTTCATGTTCTAATCAACCTCCATTACTCTATCCCTACTCAAAACACTACTCAACACGAGACCCCTAGAGCACATACGTACCACAGCTAATCCACACAGAAAAAGGGAAAAAAACACACATCTCTAAACTACTATTTAACTCTAATCTTGAGCTCCAGAGTAGCGCGCTACTCGTTACAAAGCACTTTTAACAACTCAGCAGAGGTGGTAAGCGCTATACGAATACACATTTACATGACAATAACATACAAATAAAATGATGTGCTTATAAATGCTGTCCATCTCAGGAAACACCTCGAGAAAGATGTGTGTGACCCAGCAGTGTGGCTCTATTATTCTGCCTCAACGGAGCAGCACCTGGCTCTCTCACGTGCTCTGGTGGACATTTATTCTCTATCAGCACCCTGCACTGTCTGCTTGGAGTCTTGTGGGTCGAAAGAAAGCACAACGTGAGCACAACACACAAATCCAATGCCGATAATCCACACAGAAGAGCAGGTCCGGGTTGTAGGAGGCTGGACTGGCTTGTAGTGAGTACCAAGGGGTACTTGCACCTTGCACCAGGCATCCCTTATTAGTGTATAGGGTGTCTAGCAGCTTAGGCTGATAGATAATGGTAGCTTAGCAGAGCAGCTTAGGCTGAACTAGGAGACGAGTGAAGCTCCTACAGTACCACTAGTGTCATATGCACAATATCATAAGAAAACACAATACACAGATATACTAAAAAATAAAGGTACTTTATTTTTATGACAATATGCCAAAAGTATCTCAGTGAGTACCCTCAGTATGAGGATAGCAAATACACAAGATATATGTACACAATACCAAGAATATGCAGTATAGTATTAGAAAACAGTGCAAACAATGTATAGTTACAATAGGATGCAATGGGGACACATAGGGATAGGGGCAACACAAACCACATACTCCAAAAGTGGAATGCGAACCACGAATGGACCCCAAACCTATGTGACCTTGTAGAGGGTCGCTGGGACTGTAAGAAAACAGTGAGGGTTAGAAAAATAGCCCACCCCAAGACCCTAAAAAGTGAGTGCAAAGTGCACTAAAGTTCCCCAAAGAGCACAGAAGTCGTGATAGGGGAATTCTGCAGGAAAGACACAAACCAGCAATGCAACAACAATGGATTTCCAAACGAACAAGGGGACCAAGTCCAAAAGTCACAAGCAAGTCGGAGATGGGCAGATGCCCAGGAAATGCCAGCTGTGGGTGCAAAGAAGCTACTACTGGACAGTAGAAGCTGAGGATTCTGCAGGAACGACAAGGGCTAGAAACTTCCCTTTTGGAGGATGGATGCCCCACGCCGTGGAGAGTCGTGCAGAAGTGTTTTCCTGAAGAAAGACCGCAAACAAGCCTTGCTAGCTGCAAGTCGTGCGGTTAGGGTTTTTGGATGCTGCTGTGGCCCAGGAGGGACCAGGATGTCGCCAATTGCGTCAGGGGACAGAGGGGGTGCCCAGCAGGACGAGGAGCTCTCTCAGAAGCAGGCAGCACCCGCAGAAGTGCCAGAACAGGCACTAGGAAGAGGAGTTAAACGGTGCTCACCCGAAGTTGCACAAAGGAGTCCCACGCCGCCGGAGGACAACTCAGGAGGTCGTGCAATGCAGGTTAGAGTGCCGTGGACCCAGGCTTGGCTGTGCACAAAGGATTTCCGCCGGAAGTGCACAGAGGCCGGAGTAGCTGCAAAAGTCGCGGTTCCTAGCAATGCAGTCTGGCGTGGGGAGGCAAGGACTTACCTCCGCCAAACTTGGACTGAAGAGTCACTGGACTGTGGGAGTCACTTGGACAGAGTTGCTGGATTCAAGGGACCTCGCTCGTCGTGCTGAGAGGAGACCCAGCCTACCGGTGATGCAGTTCTTTGGTGCCTGCGGTTGCAGGGGGAAGATTCCGTCGACCCACAGGAGATTTCTTCGGAGCTTCTAGTGCAGAGAGGAGGCAGACTACCCCCACAGCATGCACCACCAGGAAAACAGTCGAGAAGGCAGCAGGATCAGCGTTACAGAGTTGCAGTAGTCGTCTTCGCTACTTTGTTGCAGTTTTGCAGGCTTCCAGCGTGGTCAGCAGTCGATTCCTTGGCAGAAGGTGAAGAGAGAGATGCAGAGGAACTCTGATGAGCTCTTGCATTCGTTATCTAAGGAATTCCCCAAAGCAGAGACCCTAAATAGCCAGAAAAGACGGTTTGGCTACTTAGGAGAGAGGATAGGCTAGCAACACCTGAAGGAGCCTATCAGAAGGAGTCTCTGACGTCACCTGCTGGCACTGGCCACTCAGGGCAGTCCAGTGTGCCAGCAGCACCTCTGTTTCCAAGATGGCAGAGGTCTGGAGCACACTGGAGGAGCTCTGGGCACCTCCCAGGGGAGGTGCAGGTCAGGGGAGTGGTCACTCCCCTTTCCTTTGTCCAGTTTCGCGCTAGAGCAGGGCTGAGGGGTCCCTGAACCGGTGTAGACTGGCTTATGCAGAAATGGGCACCATCTGTGCCCATTAAAGCATTTCCAGAGGCTGGGGGAGGCTACTCCTCCCCTGCCTGAACACCTTTTTCCAAAGGGAGAGGGTGTAACACCCTCTCTCTGAGGAAGTCCTTTGTTCTGCCTTCTTGGGCCAAGCCTGGCTGGACCCCAGGAGGGCAGAAACCGGTCTGAAGGGTTGGCAGCAGCTGCAGTGAAACCCCTGAAAAGGCAGTTTGGCAGTACCCGGGTCTGTGCTACAGACCCGTGGGATCATGGGATTGTACCAACAATGCCAGGATGGCATAGAGGGGGCAATTCCATGATCTTAAGACATGTTACATGGCCATATTTGGAGTTACCATTGTGAAGCTACACATAGGTAGTGACCTATATGTAGTGCACGCGTGTAATGGTGTCCCCGCACTCACAAAGTCCGGGGAATTGGCCCTGAACAATGTGGGGGCACCTTGGCTAGTGCCAGAGTGCCCACACACTAAGTAACTTAGCACCCAACCTTTACCAGGTAAAGGTTAGACATATAGGAGACTTATAAGTTACTTAAGTGCAGTGTAAAATGGCTGTGAAATAACGTGGACGTTATTTCACTCAGGCTGCAGTGGCAGGCCTGTGTAAGAATTGTCAGAGCTCCCTATGGGTGGCAAAATAAATGCTGCCGCCCATAGGGATCTCCTGGAACCCCAATACTCTGGGTACCTATAAGCGTGTTCCAGTATGCCAATGTAAATAGGTGAAATTGGTCACTAGCCTGTTAGTGACAATTTGTACAGAGAGAGCATAACCACTGAGGTTCTGGTTAGCAGAGCCTCAGTGAGACAGTTAGGCACCACACAGGGAATACATACATATAGGTCACAAACTTATGAGCACTGGGGTCCTGGCTAGCAGGTTCCCAGTGACACATAACAAACATACTGAAAACATAGGGTTTTCACTATGAGCACTGGGCCCTGGCTGGCAGGATCCCAGTGAGACAGTAAAAACACCCTGACATACACTCACAAACAGGCCAAAAGTGGGGGTAATAAGGCTAGAAAGAGGCTACTTTCTCACACGGGTGAAGGACAAAACTGCACATTTCCGGTATGAGCTATGGGGTCCCACAGACCCCCCCCCCCCCCCCAACAACTATTTGCAAAAAGCTTGAGTGTAGCACATTATATTGTGCATGAGGAGATGCTGGCACGATGTCATACAACCAGGGTAGATATGCAATTAACACTAACATTGGACTGCACACAAGTCTGAAAGATGTTGATCAGCAATCAGCAGAACTTCCACCTGTAAAACTGTTGCATCAAGCAACTCCCTGACAATAACAGGTAGGCCCATTTTAAGCCTTAGAAAATACTACTTACTCAAAAAAAATAGCTATTTTACAAGGAACGTGTTTCAGGTTTTTGTCAAACCAAGTAAAATTGTAAAAATGGTAAATGAGCATAGATTCCTTGTTAAATAACTATCTTTACAAAAGAATAACACTGCTGAACAATCATTGCTGCTTATGCAATTGTACCAACTTTTAGACTGGGTGGAAAAGAGTCAAGGAATTGGTTTTGCATCATTTGTTTATTTGAAAATTGATATCAGTGTATGTGCATTGAAGGCTCTCATAGTGAAGTGTTTCCACACAGTTGCACTCCTGCTAAGGTGGTGTCCAGGCTCTCCACCAGGTAGGTAGTTAGTATGTTGGTTTTGCTGCCACAACCCTGTCTATGGGACAGGTCCATTCCTTTCTTGCAAGTCAAAAACAGGATTCGTGTTTGTGGACATATACCTAGAACGTCACACAAACTGTTAATAATTCAGTTATTCAAATAAATGTTATAACAAACCAAAAACATAATTAATAGTGCTTTAACATGCAGTGAAACAGGACCATTAACAATCTTTAGACATAGGAATGCGTTCGAAATCGTCCCAATAATCACTTACTGATGACATTTTTAGGTCAAGCCTGCAACAGTATGCGCTCTCGCTTGTGAGACGTTGTTTACAATAAGGAGCTTGAAGCCCACCCATTGCTAAACATTCGTTGGCTTCACTGTCACTCTTATTTGCGGACTCTTAATTGGCCTGCGCATGCTACGCATCAGATCCTTTCTGTGGTGCATGCACCAAGCTTAGATTCGACTTAAACAGTGCACTATCTCTGCTCACACTGTGACTGAGGTACTATTTTTCCCACCCAAACTCCACCTTGTGTGTGGTGCTTTTCCCCTTCCCCGTGTTGCTTCCACTGTCTGGTGCTCCCCTTCTCCTCCACACGGCCATCACTTTGCTTTACCCATATATCTACTCCCGCTGTCCATTACTGCTGCTCCCTACCCCTTCCCTCCACACCTCCCTTGTGTTGCTTCTTCCAGCCACCAGCTGTCAGTTGCTGCTGCTCACTCCCTCCTACCCTGCACCTCCCTTCAGTGGACTGCTCCCAACCTCGCTTTTTAGAATACATTGCACAGCAGTGTTGGCTGCTGAGCATACATGGCTTTAAAAAAATAAGCACTGGCAAGGTCAATAAGGTCTTGCCTATGTTTGTGCTTTAGCCATGTTGTACACACTAGTGTGGCTGCTATTCAATTTGCCTAAAAGTTAGAGGCATGGGGTGGGGTAGACTGCAGTAGAGTGGAGTGGGTTAGAATGGAGTGGGGTGAAGTAGGGTAGAATGGGGTGGGTGGGTTGGGGCAGACGGAGGGGGGTAGATACAAATGGGGGAGTTGAGCAGTTTAGCATGGTGAACTGGAGAGGGGTAGATTGAAGTGGAGTAGATTGGGTGGAGTAGATTACAGTAGATTAGAGAGGGGTAGGTTGAAGTAGCATAGATTGGAGTGGGGTAGACTGAAGTTGGGTGGGGTATATTGGAGTGGAGTGGGGGTAGACTGAGTGGGATATATTGGGGAACATTGGAGTGGAGTGGGGTACATTGGACTGGTGTAGATTGGAGTGGAGTGCGGTAGGCTGGAGTGGAGTAAATTGGAGCGGAATTGGATAGAGTGGTGTGGAGTAGATTAGGATAGGGTGGGGTAGATTGGGTTGGCATGCGGTTTACTGGAGTGCAGTGTAGTAGACTGGGATAGATTGGAGAAGGGAAGTTTGGGGTGGAGTAGGGAAGCACAGATTGGAGTGGGTGGATTTGGGTGAAGTGGGTTAGAGCGGACTGGAGTAGATTTGAGGGGCATGTGGTAGTGTGGAGAGAAGTGGAGTCTGGTAGATTAGGTAGAGTAGAATGGAGTGTGGTAGATTGGGGTACAGTCGAGTGGGGTAGGTTGAGTGGATTAGAATGAGTGGAGTGGGGTAGAGTGGAGTGGGGTAGACTGGAGTTGGATAGACTGGAGTGGAGTTGAGAATGCAATGGATTGAAATACATTGGCGAAGAGTGTATTGGGGTAGATCAGGGTGGAGTGAGAGACTGGGTGGATTAAAGTGGGGTAGACTGGAATGGAGTGGGGTAGATTAGGGTGGAGAAGATTGGACTGTGGTAAAATAGGGCAGAGTAAACTGGAGTGGAGTAGACTGGAGTATGGTAGACTGAGTGGGATGGAGTAGCTTAGACTGGAGTGGGGTGGGGTAGAGTGGGGTGGGGTCAATTGGAATGAGACACAGAAATCTGGTAGTTTGGAGTGGTCTGAGTAGATTGGAGTGCAGTAGATTGGAGCAGAGTTGAATAGAGTGGTGTGGTTTAGAATGGGGTGGGGTAGATTGGAGTTGGATAGTGTAGGGTGGAGTGGGCTAGAGTAGATTAAAGGGGTGGAGTGGGTTAGACTGGACTGTCGTAGATTAGAGTGGAATTGAGTGTGGTAGACTGGAGTATGGTAGACTGGGTGGGGTGGAGTGGGATGGAGTGGCTTAGACTGGAGCAGGATGTGGTAGATTGGGGTGAAGTGGAGAGGGATAGAGTGAGCTGAGATAGTTGGGGGAATGCAGTAGATTGGAGAGGTGTAGATGTGAGTGGAGTGAAGTAGGTCTGAGTAGAGTGTGGTAGACTGGAGTAAAGGAGTGGGGTAAATTTGGGTAGAGGGGAGCATGGTAGATTGGAGTGGAGCATGGTAGATTAGAATAGGGTGGATTGTAGTGGAGCAGAGTAGACTGGAGTGGCGTAGAATTGAATAGAATAGAGAGTAGTTGAGTAGAGTGCCATGGAGGTTGGTGTGGAATACAGTAAATTGGAATGGAGTAGGGTAAATTGGACTAGGGTAGAGTGCAGTGGGAAATACTGGAGTAAATTAGAGTGGGGTGGATTGGAGTAGATTGGAGTGGGGTAGATTGGGGGGAATGGGGTAGACTAGAGTAGATAGGATCAAAGTGGGGTAAGTGAGTGGAGCGCAGTAGAATGGGGTGCAGTTGGGTGGGGTTGATTGGGTTGGATTGTGTGGGGTAGACTGGACTAGAGTGGCATGGAGTGGGGTAGAGAGGAGTGGGGTAGAGAGGAGTGAGGTAGTCTGTAGTGGAGTCTGGTAGATTGGATCGGAGTGGATTGGGGTAGAATGGGTTGTAGTGGGGTAGACTGGAGTGGTCCGGGGTACATTAGAGAGGTGTGTGGTAGATTGAGGTGGGGTGGATAAATTGGAGTGGGTAGACTGGAGTCAAGTGGCTTAGACTGGAGTGGCGTGCGATAGATTGGATGTAATGGAGTGGAGTAGACTAGAGAACTAGATTCAGGTGGATTGTAGCAGTGTGGGGTAGACTGCAGTACACTGGAGTGCAGAGGTATAGGGGTGGAGTATACTGGAGTATGGTGGAATGGGGTAAGTAGTGTGGAAGGGAGTTAAGTGAAGCGAGTGGAGACGAGTCAGGTAAAATGGAGTGGTACAGAGTGGAGTGCAGTCACGTTGTGTGGAGTGTGCATGGTGTGGAATCACACTGCCATTACAGAAACACATTTCAATTGAAATGATCATTACATTTGCACCGAAATATGGTGTTTCTGCACACAAACGTTAATGTGTGCAAACGTCATCACCTATTGTATTGCTGTGTTTTGATCAAATTCAAATAATTGTTTTCACCATCCCTTCTCGTCTTACAAGGGTACTCAGCAGGATTATTATATAAATTCTCTCACTTTGAAGTCAGAGAAAGAAAAATAAACACCAAGCTCCCTAGAAGACAAAGCCCGACATCTGACCTTGGTCCTTGAATGCACAGCAAATGTGACAAGATAAGAACAAGATTTAAAGCCCTGTTTACAGAATCCGAGTTTGTGGAAGAATACAGTAAACACGGTTTAGGCAAAGAAACAGCCTAACTGAACCTGGAGAGTCTAAAGCAAATAAAGCCAGCAAATAGAAAGTCAGAAAATGTGATTAACAAACCTGATGGTAATCAATGAGTATATTGCATTCTTAGGTCAAATTTCTGGAAGTCTCCAAGATGTCTTTAGCAAACCAGACAGCTGCACTGTCAGGTAGGCTGCGACCTATTACATACGCGAAACCTACTGGCTTTGTCAATGCTTATTTGTTATCAGAGTCCAGCGGGAACGTTACTATTCACATTTCGTCTGCCACATCATCACCATCAAAAGACTCTATAAAGGTTTATGGTAGCTTAAATATGAAGAAAACTGAATTCATGTATTTGGGATTTCCGTGTAGCGCTACAAGGCTCTCGGGGAAGCCTCACAGAATTATGATCAGATAACATTGGT
The DNA here is from genome assembly GCF_031143425.1 of Pleurodeles waltl. Lineage (NCBI taxonomy): Eukaryota > Metazoa > Chordata > Amphibia > Caudata > Salamandridae > Pleurodeles > Pleurodeles waltl. The sequence goes on along the minus strand of NC_090436.1, from coordinate 178,536,068 downwards.
ACAGGGGACCCAACAAAAGCATGTTGATGGGAAGGATGGCGCTATAGAAGCTGTAAAGGGCTGTAGAGTCAGAGGACGCCACTGTGTATCTACAGAATCTGCAGAGACTGTCCATGTAAGGAACAAAGGACCGTGGACCAAAGCATCCAAAAATCGTTAAATGATCAAATGTAATTTGAAAATATCGATCTCTCACGTTTGAGTCAATGTGATATATAGGCTGGAGAGTTCATGGATTGTCGGAGGAAACTTAGCACAGGACCAGATCAGAGCCTGCTTTTCTGCCACTCTCACTGGGCGGGCTAGTCGAATTTTTATCTCACTCATAAATTGCCTCATGATTGTATTAGGGTTGTGAAAAATTGCTTAACAGTTGAAGCTCACAAACCAGTCCGAGGTTGCATATCCATTAAACGTAAGTCCATTAAGTTCAGCTACGGTAGCAAACTTCAGGGGCCAGAGGTGTCTCATCACTGCCCAGCATGCTTTGAAGGTCAAGAGGACTTGTGCAAAGGAAAAACACCATGCCACAGGTGTGGTAAAACTCAGCACTATTAGAGAGAAGTTAGTAAGACAAAGGAGAGATGTAACCCGCAGGACAACAAGTTATTGTCCAATCTGCTGTGCAGTAGCCAGGCCACAGGCCCAGAGATAAGAATATTATCATCAAAGGGTCATTTACATGCAGATTGTGCTGTGAACTCTGCACAAGTGTGTGGTAAGCGAAAAAGAAAATGCTTTCTATGCATTTTCACTCAGGAACCTCTGCAGTAACGTTTACATCGTCTGAATGGCGACAGATACCATCTTTCTGGGGTTTTCTCAGGAATGCCCAGGTATTTTCAATCTACATCCGTTCCTCATCATCTATCCCTCTCTTTAAGAAGGAGATCCTGCACCAATGTGTGCACTACTGCAGGAGTACAGAATTTACAATGGAGTTAAAGAGGACCCTGCCGAGGAAACCTATCATTACCCCTGAGGCAACATGCAGCACAGTCCATTCAGCACAATGTATGCAGCAGTAAGAAATCCAACTGGTGGGGGGGGGCGTGGCTTAGGTGTCGTGCAAAATGGCCTATTTCCGGGGCTCCTCACCTCACAGGGACTGCCAACGGACATCCTGTAGTTTTTTTGGCCACATGATGGAAGGTAACATCCTTTCTGAGATAGGAAGCCTTTGGGCTTCTAAGGACGCCTTCGAGCTTCTAAGGACGACTTTGGGCTCGTTTCTGCATATTTTCTCACAGCAAAAGAGCAGATGGTGCCATTGTTAACTCACGGACGCCATTTTGTGAACTGCGTGCCATGTGAAAGAAAAGTAAGCGGCTGAGGAACTTTATTTTTGGCCTCAGTGAGCTTTCTTTTTATTTATTTCCAGGAAATATTGCTGGGCTGCCATCTATTTTTTGCATTGGTGTTACACCTGCTCTATTCAATGTTTGCTCTCCTCTTCTCATCTTTATTGCCTTTTGCAAGTAAGGCTTATTGGAAGAAATATTTATGTGGAAGTGTTTTTCAGATTTTTTTTGTAGCATCTCCAATGATACTCGCTATCTGAGATTTGGCTGTATCAGTCATTTGGCAACATTCTGCTTCATTTAAGCCTGTTTCCTCATAAGCAAATGACTTGCAAGTAGACAGGGATGTTCGGTATGTTGTGGCAAACCTCTGATTGAATTATTACATGATTTAAAACACAAGTATCATTGACAAGCATCTATTTGTTCTATCTGGTAATGGAGTATGTTTTTTTTAATTAACAAGGGCATCTTTATACAGCATTTTGCATTAATAACATCACTTTTCTTAATGCTATTAGCACTTCTGTCCAGAGCATTCAGCCTATGGACGTTATTAAATTCATTTTATGGGCAGAATTAAGAAAAGTTCTTACTCCAGCAAAAGCCACTATAAAAATATTGGACTCAGACTTCTCTTGGAGATACTTTTATGGAGGGAGCAGGCTCTTCTTTTGACATGACACACTCTTGCAATTCTCACTCCACTGCTATGTCTCCTACTCATTTGCAAACCCATTAATCTTCCGCAGCTAATAAAAGACTCAAACATGATCCTCCTTCTCCATGCAAGACATCTTCTCTCAGGTCTTTAGAAACTGTGCTAGAAGTGATTAGAGCCCTAAGACCATTTACTGAGGAAACAAATACCAACTCTTGACTAGACAAAACTATTAAAATCTCCTCTTTGGAAAAAGACATCCTCATGATGAAGAAACAAGCAGAAGATCTCGCGAACAGAAACAAACATAATAATTTACATTTATATGGTCTCCCTGAAGGTATTGAAGGAGACGATCCTCTGAACTTCTTTACCTCACTTCTTCGAAAGCTCCTGGATATGCCATCTACCATGACCTTAAACATTCAACATGCACAAAGACTGGGTCTTCATTTATCTTCCTCATCAGCTCCTGTTAAATCTTGTGGTCTGATTATCTTGTTTCAGGAATTTACGGATCTTTTGAAAGTTCTAACAGAAGCCAAACCTAAAAAGCAGCTTCTATATTCTGGTGCGAAGATATTTATCTCACAAGATGTATCCTCAGCCACTGCTAATAGAAGGAAGGTCTTTCTTAATCTTCGTCCGGTGCTGCAGAACATGGGTGCTCGCTATGGCTTATTTCATCCATGCACCTTCAAGGTTACGTACCAGAATAAGACATCATGAAGATCCAGCAAAGCTCAGAAGCTTTATTAATTCCCATTCAACAAACGCAATGGATACAGTGGGCCCTTCTTGTTAAAACTTTGTGCAGTGTTTTAATAAATTTCTAATTAATATTATTTTTCCACAGGTTGTCATTTCCTTGTTCATTCTCTTCTTTATTTATCTTATTTTAATGGTGATCAAGATTTCTTTCATTCTTGTTACCCTCCTTCCTATGTAACGTCCCGGTGGGGTGCGCTGTCCCTATTTAGTTGTACCGTTTTCATCCGTACGTCACCCCCTCCTTATTCCTCTTGTTCTTCACTAAGGTATCTGCTTGCAGTAGTCCGTTTTCTACATGTACAATCCTCTATGGTTTTAGTGTCTTAATCGTGTTCGTTTCTTTCGCTACTCTACCCTATCTCCTTTTTCCTCTTTTTTTTTTTTTTTTTACCAATTCTATCTTTGTACATTTTCCTTATTTATATCTTATTTTTCTTGTGCTATTACAGACTGTAAGGTTTTATGTGTGTTCACTGTTTATATTATTAAGGGTTGTTGCTTGGAATGTAAGAAAACTTGTTGAACCTATACAAAGGCAGAGAATGTTATCCCCTTTAGCCACTTATAATCCAGACTTAGATCTCCTTCAAGAGACTCATCTTACAGAAGTAAAAGACTTAAAACACAAGCGTCGGTGAGTTGATTTGTATTTGTTTCACCTGTACTCAGTAGGATAAATTGATTAATTATCTTAGGTCATAAGAAATTGAATTATCAATAATATTCCCTTAATTGTTTGCAATGTGTATGGACCAATAGGTTAAAATGCTCATTGAAGGCAAATCCTAGTGTAAGCTTAGGTGGACTAAACTAGCCATTAGGCTGTGACAAATGTAACCTTTGACCTAGGTCACTACTAGAAAGTAAACATCAGGCTTCCTCACCTTTGGATACTTTTGACATGAAGGAGAACACTTTGAAAACTAAAGCACCAGGAGAGAACAAGTGCCTTGAAGAAACTGGCATATGACAAGCCTGTTAAAAGGAGGCCAGTATTTGTTAAGAGTTTGCCAGATCATAGTGAAAACTTCTCGTGAACGATCCTTTTGAGATTACCTACCACCTGAACCGGCTAAGGCAACTTAGCCGGTTCAGGTGGTAGGTAAGTTGGACAAAGCTGAGCGCAGAGCCACATTGTCAGATCACAGTTTCAAAGGAGTTTTTGCTCCTGGGTTTTATTAAAGGAGAACAAGGCACTGCTTCACTTCAAGACACTCACAGCTTCTCCCAGACTGGCACTGGTTGCTCAGGCCAGTCCTCTAATGGTTCTTCACACTAAAACATATTCATCTTCAGTATTTTGGTTATCAGCAGTGCTTAGGAACAGTAGAATCACTAGCTAAAGTCTAGGAACTCTTCAGAATTGTTTCCAGCACATTTGATCCACTAGGGTACCGTTACTGAGCAATAAAGAAAGATTGTACAGGTATGTGTTAGCTCATCATAACCCAGCTTAGAGTAGGGGCTGAGAATACAAAGCTCCAGACCTCTTGGGACACTTGCACACTATGCGCTTGGGGTACAAACAAAAAGCAGAAGGGAAAATGATATAGTATGGTGGTAAGCAAGGGCACAGCCCGCTCCAGTTATGAAAAAGAATATGTAGTGCACACTAAATTGATGTCAAGATCAAGTTTTACCTACGTGGTCTGTGCAAATGCTATAACCACTTACAAGAGCACAAGGAGGCTCAAGCACAAATAAAGACCCAGTCCTCCGTGGTGGTTAAAAGCAAATTAAATGCAAAAGAAAAATCGGACGATCTGGGGTTCACACATTGACAAATGAGACTCTTGAAGACTTTTAAAATATGTACAGTGCACACAGCACATGAAAGAACCACTGCACAGTATTAAACATTTGTTCTAGAGGGCAAAGCTTATTCCTTTACCTGTGGTGCATTTCAGCACGATAGTCATTAGACCACGAGTTAAGTGGCCAAGATGGGATGAGATGGTATAAATGGAGTAGAACAGCAAAGAGAGTAACATGATGGTGCAAGCCTGTGAATGCAACTGACATTCTGTTTAAGTCTAATCCTATATAGAGAGCAAAATACAACACAGCTGGTTTATTAAGTGCTGGGGCAAGAAAGTCCGCTGCATAGTTTACAGTCAATTTTCCCTGACTGAGTGCCCAGCTGCGAGGATGTGGTATTCTGGGTTTTCATTTTGGACTGAGCCTCATGCTATGTGCCACAGTGTGCAAGAAGGCCTAAGCCTGTCCTTTGTTATGAACAAAATTCTGGACCTAGAGGGGCACACAAGCACTCATTTGAGTCACAGTAGACTAACCTTCCAGTCATGGGTTTAGCATGTAGAGCGGTAGCAGCAGCATACCATATTTTGTGAATCAGGGGTTGTGACCAGACTCTTTATCCATGTCATGAGAGTGGAAGCCTACTGGCTCACTCGTGTAAATTTCTTGCTCCTATACACTCTAACCAAGGATTTAATTTGCCGTTCAAGTTCATGTTTGTGCATAAATTAGTGTGTGGTCTGCATGGTGCAAGCATAATGTGTTTGAGCGAGCCACAGTAATGCAGGCCAGTGGGACTCATTCTGGAAACCCCTAACCAGCTCATGTGTACAAGATGTACTTGACGACTGTATACCAGAGAGCGGAAGTGTATTGCTCACATTCCTGAAGTGTGGAAAGAGGAGATAGGCTTCACCCCGAACTTCGATTAAGTCTTTTTGCTACAAGGAGCTAGTGATAAGTCTTCCGCAGTACTATGTGTAGAGGGTGGGAGTGAAGTGTAGACCTACAGTATCTTTTGTTTAGCCGTTTGTGTCTCTTCCTGATCACTGTTGAGTGGGTGCAAATGGTCAGGTGCAAAATGCTCACACTTCTTTATGCCTCGACTGTGAGTGCTCCATACTGGAGATGACCTTGCTGAGAGGAGCATTACTCAACAGAAAGGCTGTGTCTGGAAGACTGCCTGGAAAGGACACGTGACAGAAGAACCAACTCAAACCGATTCTGAAGGGCAGACAGAGAAACACACATCATCTGTCTGTTGTACCAATACCAAGTGGGTCAACAGCTCCCACTTTTGTAGGGTACCAGAGTTCTCCAAGACCAAGGAAAGGGGGGAGTGGGGCACAGACTATCCACAGGATTATTGTACAACTAGAACTGGTGTTGCTGACAACCAGTTTCCCAGAGGCGAGGGGGAAAACCTGACCTGAAGGAAAACACTGTCGCTCTGCTGTGAAGTGCCTGGGACCTGACACACAAGTTGTGACAAGGAGTAAAACAGAGTTGTTCGGGCACAGTACAATAAGACAAAAAGGTGAAATGAACATGGACTGTCAGCAGCAATAACAACATGTGACTGCTCAGGAGTCTGCTAACCAGAAATCATTAGGGTGTACCAAGATATGGGACTTTCTCTTCGACCACAGGGAGGACCTAGTATTCATCCCCAACCTGTTGTCTTAGCAGGAAACCATAAAAACTATAAATACTTCCAGCGGAGGCCCTCCCCATTACTCTTAATCAACTAATTGACCTGTGTTGTGAACTTAATATTATTATATTTATTTGCATAGATTCCACGAGTGGGTGATACTTAAAAAGAGTTTCTTCCACTGAAGTTTCCCGTCTGCCAATGACCATCAGCCTCTGGAGGGAAGCCGAAAGCACTGCGCACATTCGCACAGACATACCAATATTTTAGTTCTCCTAAGTACAACAAAAATGTTAAACACACTCATTCCCCAAATATTCCATAATTTTAGATAACATCTTGAATTATACTGCCCTTAAATCTCCCAGTGTTTTTATTCTTCTCTGATTTGTAGTTGAAATACAGGAATATGGCTACTTACCGGGAGGAAAGTACAGAGAAGGTTGAGGGGATGCCTACAAAAGTGACACGAAGGAAGTGGTCCTCCCGCGTGCAGATCACTGACGCGACCCGGAAGTGTTACATTTACAAATGCCTGAAGACAACCATAATTTGAAGCTCCATTTTACGAGATTACATAAACCACAGGTTCGTCTCCCTTTCCTGGTGAAATCCTGCACTGTAATGAAATACATCCTGCCTGCCAGAACTCCTCTGACTAAAGACAAGCTATCTAAAGGTCATAAACACTCGGTGGCAGTAGGACGGCAGACGCCCGCGTGAATGTTTTCGCTGGAGATAAATAGAGCAGTGGCAGCTGCTGCCTGCAGTCCAGCGGGCATGCCCGAAATCAATCACTAATGCACACAAACACTCCGCGCCAGACCAGCAGAGATCTTACAGCGCCTGGCTCAGCGGGAAAGAAGTGCTGATTTTTCAAAGTTTAAATGCCAGGCGCAGTTTATCACCGCGCATTAAGCAAACAGGCACAAGCGATGATTAGGCTGTGCGGCATTCCACTGAAACAGGGAACATCTTACCACACCACGGGCCAACTGCAACTAATGCGGTTTTACAAACCGTATTTGCACACTATCAGTTTTCCTTACCTTGCACGTGCTTTCCTATGAAAGCAGCAACACGGGCAAATATTTGTGCGCATTCCAAGAATCCATCAAGGGGGTGCTACACGGGAGCCTAAGAGGCTTCCTCCACTACCACAGGCCAAAACCTACTTATACGGCCTAATACCAACCAAGTACAGAAAGGGGACAATCAACCTGATTTGCATATTTACAAATTCGCTTGATTCAATCTGCCGCACCAGACTCTTTCGTATATTACATAGCAAAACAACGTGCTTTCAGATAACATTCTTCATAAAAATATCAAGACTTAAAACTTGAAATATGTACTCATGGTGAGAAAAGATGCTTGATGCCTGAGCCCAACTGTTCGACAAATACATGAACAACGGGGCGGCCATGCTTCAGGAGCGACCAACCTCAAGATCAGCAGACAAACATTACCCACTCTTCATTAGCTATCCAGACCTCTCCGTCTCCTATAAAGCTGGACTTAAATGGACAAAACGCCGATATAGAGCAAAACTAATACCTGAAATAAAACACAACCAAAGTCATTGTCTTTTACAAATAATTCAAAATAAGGTGCACACAATACAAATACACATATTTCCAAATAAGGTTCGGCATCTGGAAATTACAGCAAAGCCATGGAATACTTATAGGGAACAGCCAAGTGCTCTCTGTAATAAAGGCAAAGTACCAAGGTGTGAACTTTGGACGAAGCTTTGTGATGGTCGTCAAACCAAGACCGTGTATTGCAGTCAACTCGGGGGCTCTACTATTTCACCTATCACACAAAGTTTGAATCCGGCTCAAGTGAAAAGCAGTTGTGCAAACGAACATTGACGGTACATTTAAAGGTCCAAACAATTTCGGCAAACAAAATTATAAGGACGCTACTGCAGGACACAAATAACATGCTCAGAAATTTGAGTCACACTTCAGAAAAATAAAACAGATGCTTCCAAACCAAAGCATACAAATTCTAAGAAATGGAATAATAAATACAACAACAGAGTTTAGGAGATTTCGCCTAATTAAGCGGAAGAATCACAGTTCCTAAAAGAAATATCACAAAATTAAAAAAAAAATATATATATACTGGGAAACACAAGAAGGGAGGGATGTTTTTGGGGTAGTAAACAGAATCTACACCTTACTCAAATATTGAAATGCTGTGAAGAAGCCCAAGCACAAACTTGGCAAACACATGCCTGTGATTGAAAGGGTGACAAACAAATGCAGCAATAGAGCAAATCTGTCACCAATGCAAACACTTCACTATGCCCTTGGTTATAGGACTAAACCAGAATTATTTTAAATCAGCATATTGGATATCATGTTTATTTGTTCTAAGAATAATACTAAAAAAGTCTGCCCAGATGCCATAGTGGTCATTCAAAAAGATCTCAAAAGTCTGAGTATTTGTTTCATCCATAGTTGAGGAACCACAGAAATGTCAAAAGAAAATGTCAAAAGTTGCTACGGTATGACTAGCTTCGTTTCAAAGTATGTACAAGAAGAAAAAAGTCTGGAAGACCTAGGAAAAAAGACTCAATAATGCTTTTTGACTAGACCCCGGGAATGGCACCCCCATGCTAAAAATGCTTAATTGGAGGATAGACAGTAGAGGCACAACATGTGCTTCTGTGGCATCCCAGAGAAAATGGACTCAACATTTATGATGGACTTCTTGCGAAGGGAGGACAGCAAACTGATAATACTCATGGCATACCCTAAGCTGCAGCTAATGTCTCTGAGACTGCAGTACAGGTAAATGAAAATACGCACCCTGCAGGTTTAAGGACATTATCTGCCCCCTGAGTCCAGGGCAGACAAGATCTGGGTCAGCATAAGCATTTAGAATTTGCCCTACTGCAGGATGGAATTCAGAGGCTGAAGGTGTAAAATAGACGAGGCCACCGTCTTCATTCAAGACAAGGAAATAGCAAGAGTAACAATCCTTTCCAATTTTCAAACCAAAACTCTTGGAGAATAACACTTGAACCTCTTGCAGTACAATGGGCTGGTGCACGTCTGAAAGTTGCTCTGATGTGGGGGGAAATAGTTGGCAGGGCAAAAATAAAAAGACAGGACATAGGTTTTTTGTACAATCTCTAAGACCTATCTGTCGGATGTGATGAGTCGCCATCCTGAGAGGAGGTAATGTAACCTGCACCCCTTTGGATGGGCATGAGCCATTAAGAGCATACTAAAGTGCTTTGGTGGCTGTTGCAGCAGGAGAAGTGGAATAGGACGGCTGAAACCCTGCTGGCCCATGTGCTGACTGCCAGACCCACTCCCATAGCCTTGAAAGAATTACAGTGAATGCTGTACTGGTTGGGAAGACTGTCTCTGCCCATATACCAGTTCTTCTGAATCCAGTCTCCGGACGTTTTGAACTGGTGTCGAAACTGTTTAGCAGAAGACAACAAACCAAGGGAACGTGCCATAGCTCTACTTTTCTTAACACGCTCTAACACAGAGTCGGCCTTCATACCAAAAAGGTGTGACCCAATAAAGGGCATGTCCATAAGGGAGGTCTGTACATCTGCAACTGTACTCCCAAATCACTAGTATCTAGACCAGAACACATTTATTTGTCTAGCTCTTGTCCATCATGAATTGAATGTACCAAATACGCCCAAAGGTATTCAGGACCACCAGCAGCATATCTGATCATACAAAATGATGTCACTCACAGGGAAATGGGTGTTAATGGGTGTTAATGGCTGATGTGGGCTCGCCATGTCCCACAGGGGAATGTGTACAGAGACTGAGAAAAGAGACAGCATTTACCAAACACAATGTTAGACTGGCGTAGGATTACATGCTTGCCAATACACTCAATCCTCCTGGATTCTGTGTCAGGAGGATTGATGGGGAAGGCGTTAGGCTTCTTCCTACTGACTGAGGCCTAAATCGCAAGGCTCTCTGGTGTAGGACGTTTCGCTAGAAAATCAGGGTCTCACGGAGCTGGGTCATAATGTAAGTAATTTTGAGAATTGTGCTTTGCTCTTGTTTTGCACATGGATAGTGCTCATCTGGAATCAGCTCCATCACTTCTAGGGCAGTACAGAGTGGTGCAGCACGAGAATCCAGATCAGCAACACCCTAGTTCATTGGGTAGAACGGTCCACAAGAGGTATAATTCACACCAAAAGACATTTTAAAAAGGAAGCACCCTGAAACATATAAAATAGAACTTCCCACGTTTTTCCATGATGGTGGTATAGGCACCTGAGAACATGCATCTGAGAACATGCACTAAACGTATATTGCAACCCCTTCACCCCCCTTACCCTATGCCAGAGTGGACCCCCACAAACTTTTCTATTGAAAAAAAGTGAAATGTATGTAAGACTTGGAAGTCTCTTTCTTCCTACTACCAATCAGGTATAATTTAACTGAGCGTTTAGCCATGATTTCCCCTATTTGTAAATTAGCAATCCGGCTGCTAAAATGCCCACTAGACACCAGGGTTTTTTTAATTTTTTTTTAAGGAAATTGGCATGGCATTGCCCCCCCCACCCCCCCCCCTCTGGGGACAGATCGGCCGGGGGGGGGGGGGGGGGGGGGGGGGGGGGCAGAAACTTCTAGGCGCCAGGGCAAAAAAGGTTTTGTTTTTTTTGAGATGCGGAGCGACCCATTAGGCAAGGGTCGCTCCCCTGGGGGCAAATTGTATTTAGACCATTTCTGCCCCCCTTGGGGGCAGATCGGCCAGTTTTTGTTAGGCCAATCTGCCCCCATGGGGGCAGAAACCACTTAGGCACCAGGGATTGGTGTCTGTGTATGCATGTGTTTTCTTTAGGGGGACAGCCCCTTGGGTAAGGGTCGCTCCCCATGGGGGCACATTACTGTTGGCCATATCTGCCCCCCATTGGGGGCAGATGGGCCTATTTTTGGAAGGCCCATCTGCCCCCAAGGGAGGGCAGAAAGCCCACCAGAGGCCAGGGATTTTTTTTTTCAAAAATAGGAGGGTGGGGATATGGCCATACCCCCCACCCCAAATAAATGGGGCCAAAGTTGTTCTGCCCACCAGTGGGCAGATGGGGCAATTACCCCTGATCCACACCCCAGGGGTGCAGGAAGTCTACTAGATGCTAGGGAATATTGGTGTTGTGGCTACCAACCAGTATGGGCCTGGTTACACCCTCACCTCAACTGAAGGGGGTAACAGTCTTTCAGCTCTCCCCCGCACTCTAAAACATCTTATCCCACAGCAAGCAAGAAGACATTTGATTATTTTGGGTTTTAGTTTTACATTTGGGCCATGAGAACTTGGCTTACTCTCAAAATCGTCCCACTTGGAATGGTGAGGGCTGCACTTTATGGACTTTGGGACACTGCCATGTAGAAAAATCCACAAGACCTAGACACATCTGAAAACTAAACATCTGGATGATTCCAGGGTGGTGTGTTTCAGATGCACCCCGCACCATTTTTGTACCCACAATCCCCTGCAAACCTCCTACTTTGCTGGAAATCACACATTTTTCCCACGTTTTTGTGATGGAACCTTCCGGAATCTGCAGGAATCCACAAAATTCCTACCAACCAGCATTGTCTCATCTATACCGATAAAAATTCTGCTGCAATTGTCAGCCTAAAAATGTTTTTTTGCAAACTGCCCTTTTGGACCCCCTTTGTTCCCCCTCAATATCGACATGTTTTTGTCTCTTCCCTTTCACAAGCACTTGGCCCACCTACACAACTGAGGTATCATTTTTACCAGGAGACTGAGGGGAACATTGGGTGATATGAAATTTGTCCCAGTGCGGTGATCCCACACAGAAATGTGGGAAAAATTGATTTTTTAGCTAAATTTGAGGTTTGCTGAGGATTCTGGGTCACACCTCACTGGACTCCCTCGGGTGTCTAGTTTTCAGAAATGTTTGGGTTTGGTAGGTTTCCCTAGAAGGCTGCTGAGCCCAGGACCAAAAACGCAGGTGCCCCCCTGCAAAAACAGATAGTTTTGTATTTGATAATTTTGATGTGTCCAGATAGTGTTTTGGGGCATTTCCTTTCGCGGGCGGTAGGCCTACCCACACAAGTGAGGTACCATTTTTATCGGAAAAGTTGGGGGAACGCTGGGTGGAAGGACATTTGTGGCTCCTCTCAGATTCCAGAACTTTCTGTCACCGAAATGAGAGGACAAAGTGTTTTTTTTGGTCAAATTTTGAGGTGTGCAAAGGATTCTGGGTAACAGAACCTGGTCAGAGCCCCACAAGTTACCCCATCTTGGATTCCCCTAGGTGTCTAGTTTGCAAAAATGTGCTGGTTTGCTAGGTTTCCCCAGGTGCCGGCTGAGAGAGGTACCATTTTTATCGGGAGACTTTGGGGAACACAGAATAGCAAAACAAGTGCTATTGCTCCTTGTCTTTCTTTATATTTCTTCCTTCCAAATGTAAGGCAGTGTATAAAAAAAGACGTCAATTTGAGAAATGCCATGTAATTCACATGCTAGTATGGGCACCCCGGAATTCAGAGATGTGCAAATCACCACTGCTTCTCAACACCTTATCTTGTGGCCATGTTGGAAATACAAAGGTTTTCTTGATACCTATTTTTCACTTTTTATATTTCGGCAAATGAATTGCTGTATACCCAGTATAGAATAAAAACCCATTGCAAGGTGCAGCTCATTAATTGGCTCTGGGTACCTAGAGTTCTTGATGAACCTACAAGCCCTATAAATCCCCGCAACCAGAAGAGTCCAGCTGACGTAACGGTATATTGCTTTAAAAAATCTGACATTGCAGGAAAAAGTTACAGAGTAAAACGTGGAGAAAAATGGCTGTTTTTTTACCTCAATTTCAATATTCTTTTATTTCAGCTGTTATTTTCTGTAGGAAACACTTGTAGGATCTACACAAATGACCCCTTGCTGAATTCAGAATTCTGTCTACTTTTTAGAAATGGTTAGCTCTCTGGGATCCAACATTGGTTTCTCACCCATTTTGGTCACTAACTGGAAGGAGGCTGAAAGCACAAAAAATAGTAAAAATGGGGTATGTCCCAGTAAAATGTCAAAATTGTGTTGAAAAACTGGGTTTTCCAATTCAAGTCTGCCTGTTCCTGAAAGCTGGGAAGATGGTGATCTTGCCACCGCAAACCCTTTGTTGATGCCATCTTCAGGGAAAAAACCACGAGCTGCCTTCTACAGCCCTTTTTTCCAATTGTTTTGAAAAAACAAAATGTTCACTGTATTTTGGCTAATTTCTTGGTCTCCTTCAGGGGAACCCCCAAAGTCTGGGTACCTCTAGAATCCCTAGGATGTTGGAAAAAAAGGACGCAAATTTGGCGTGGGTAGCTTATGTGAACAAAATGTTACGAGGGCCTAAGCGCGAACTGCCCCAAATAGCCAAAAAAAGGCTCGGCACAGGAGGGGGAAAAGGCCTGGCAGCGAAGGGGTTAAATAGGTCACTCATTTGTGAATGACTGGCTTTGCCAACACTTTTTGCAGATGCTATGCAGCATATCTGATCATACAAAATGATGTCACTCACAGGGCAATGGGTGTCAATGCCTGACGTGGACTGTCCCAGATCCCCACGCTGTGATGAGCAAAAAAATAATGTGTATTACTCCTGAATAGACCAAGTGCAGAAAAGGTGTGACTCAAGCCTGACTATGTATGTATACGTATATTTATTTTTATTACAAGAGCTATCAGATACAAACTTCTCAGGTCCTCCTAAAAAGGTCTAGCAATAATCATCATCGTTCAAATCTTCTACCTCAAGGTTTGTCAAATGAGATAATTAACACAAAAACTATTGACTGCTAAGATAATCTTCGAGACTCCATGTAATAAAATACATTTCTAGAAGCTTTAACACAGAAAAAAAAACCAACCCTTTAAGGTCCATTTGATTTAACAGATACACTATAATAATAACTAAATCAGATCAATTGTTTTTGTCGTGAATTTTCACAATAACCAGTTTAGATCTGGTGCATGACAATGTTTTTCAATGAACAGATCAATGGTTTGCCACCATATCTAACTAAGGTCAACTATCTCAAGCATACACCTTCCAACAAGGTACCAAACTAGTATACAGTCATAAAATGACATATGAACAATATTACAAGTGATGACAAATACATACAACATTACAATTGGCAAAACAACGTACAACCCCTTATTAGAAGGCCAGACAAGAATCTTCAGGGGAAATCTCCTACACCCAGGATTGTCAGAGTGGGTAACCAAAACTAAAACCTTCAAATAATATGAAAATCTGTTAGATTCAAAGTGTTTACAGGCTTTAACACAGTAATGCCAATCCACCTTAAATGCCTTTTAGCTTTCCAGTCAAGGGTTTCAGTAATTTGAACCCGAGCTCAACCTCTGGAAGCTATGACACAGAGCAGGCAGGCTAAACTTACAGAAAATGTGTAAAGTGTTCAGAAGTACAAAAATCAGTTAAAAACTCAAACACACCACAATAAAAAAAATAAACCACACTCTAATGCATTTAAAAATATTGAGTAAACTATAATCACCAAAATGACTAGAATCCAATAAAGGGAGCTGGAGATAGGAATGTGTTAATATTTAAATGTAAAACGTGCCAGAAAGCACAAAGTGACAATGGTAGACAATGATTGAAGAGGACAAAGACTTAAGTGCTCTCTGAGGCAGACTGCGATGGAGGAGAGGTTGGGTACAATAAGTAGATTGGCCCCACTGGGGCTTGGAAGTAGAGAAATTCTACAATGTTTCTAAGTTCCAACCTGAAAAGGGACTTTGTCCTTTATTCTAAAGAAAAACTCTTCTCCGTGCAGGGCAAACCTGAAATTCAATCTGACACTGTGGTATTGTCAGTGCTGAACTGGGCATATGTCCTCCCACTAAACAAAAAATGCGATACAACTCATATTTAGTGGATGCACAAAACATCCGCTCCATCACATGCTGTACTCTGGAAATCAATTAAAGGGGGAGCAAAAAACGCCTTCCTTAGCAGTCCTCCATAAAGCTTCTTTTCTGTTGATCAGATAAGGTCGCGGCTGGGCTGCCAAATCAGGCCTGAAAATGCCACTGCAAAGAAAGGCATAAACATTCAACCTCGCTGCCTCGGAGCAACGACTCTCAGTAGCGTCGCAAGATAATATGTGGCGCCGTGCTTTGTGGCTTCATGGCCCGTGTACCCTGGCGGCACAGCCAAAACCCTCATCAAGGAACTCCTGAACAAACAAACTTTGGAAACGCAGTGTGTGAGAATTGTGGCCGGCCCACCTCGCACCTCTGCTGCATCGCATCGGCTTATCAACCCCGCATTCAACCGCGCGGGATGAAAACGATTACCTTAAAGTTTAACACGTTATATATTTTTAATTTAATTAAGACTAGAGCTCTCTTCCGCACAATGCAAATGTGATCACCGCATAGAAGGAAGCCCGCCCTGCTGTGAGCAGAGTAAACTTTCAATAACCACAATGCACCTCTACAATGCTTTAAAGGGGCTGGTACTGGCAGGGACCGAATACTGGCACTAATTTAATTTGAAAGAAAGTATCTGAACTTCTCCGAAGAGGTTCATTAATTATAATGAGGGAGCTAATAGGTTTTCAGAGGCAGTGAGTGCCTATACTTCTATATAGCACGGTTTGAAATGCACCACTCACAGCAGAATGTGCAGACTTCACTTACAAAGGAGATTCTTGAAGGCCTATGTGACTGAACTGAACTTTTTTGGTATAAGGCCAGGGCTCCTTCTGATGGGGACTCAGACATTACCCAGCGCACAAGTGGTCACACTCACTTTGACCTTTAACCGTAGAGCAAAAACACGCTGAAAACGAAATTGCTTAAATGTTATCAGTGCAAAGTATTACTAAACTGTAATTCAACCCAGTTCTATACCGCCCTTTTTAGGGTCGAGCCTGCGTTGCATGCGCTCGCGCATGCGCATCGCAGCAAGACGCTTTAGTTATTAGAAAAGGGCTCAGAGCCCTGTTGACGTCACGTCAGTGTGTTTGATTGGTTCGTGGGCTTGCCTAGTAAAATCTGCTTGCTTTCATTAGTGGAAGGCATGCACAAGTCATGCCTTTTCCGGTGGTTAGCCCTCCTCCAGTGCAGTGACCAAGTACAGAAAACATGCGAGGCTCGCTGTTTTCTGTCGGATCGTGGACTACTTTTTCTCTATTTTCCTAGCGCGATTTCGCTTGGCGGAACTCGAGCGCTTACACAGTTAATTTCACTTTTGTACGTACATAAAAGCACTTTTGCCGATAGATGAAAAGTCGGGTTAGGAGTTTACAACGCGATCAGCTCTAACATGAGCAAACGCGAGACCCGTTGCATTGCAAATGCTTGTTTCTGTGTGCTGTGAAGTGCAAACCACCCAAAACGTGCACAGTGACTTCAGTAGGAAAACAAATGAGTATCTCAATAGGACATTCGTCAATGCCTACTTTCAAAATGATCAGTTTTATCCTGGCTGCCCATTATTCTAGGGATGTGCGGACAGTCAACAGCGGCCAAGCACTCCCGCCTCTTAAATCTAAGCCCCAGCTGAAGAGGCAGCCCCCACAAACCCTTATAGGCGGGTAATAAACAGCCTGGTAGCCATAACGCAAGTGTAGGTGTCATTAGGACTACCCTATCACAACAAACGCTGCCCTCAACAATGGCTCGAGCTGATAGCAGTCTCCAGCTCGTAGCATGGAACAAATTGCACGGTTGGGCGACATAGATTTGGCCCCACGATTAAGTTATTTGTGGAAGACTCCCAAGAGGGCAGGGAGTAAAACAATGCTGGGGGGTGGTGGGCAAGTGGTGGGGAAATGCTTAAATAAACCGAGCATTTGCAATGCAATGAGTTTCGCATTCGTTGAGTTAGAGCTATTAGCGTTGTAAACTCCTAATCGGACTTTTCTTGCCACATTAAAAGAAAGAAAAAAAAAACGAGCGCAATCGCGCTGCGAAATAAAGGGAGAAAGTAGTCCAGAAACCATACGGAAAACATGGAGCCTTGTATGTTTCCAGTAGTTTACCGGTGCTCTCGAGGCGGGCTAAACACCAGAAAAGGCACGACGTATGCATGCCTTTCACGAATGAAAACAAGCGAAATTGAAAAGGCAACCCCATGTACCAATGAAAGTGACTTAACATGGATGTGGTTAAAATCCCCCTAAAGAGAGGTTAGAAGAGGGATGGAGCGCTTTACACTCGCCCCTAAAAATAATTTTCAAAAAGGCCTAGAGGGGTGGGGAAGCAACAGATTAAGTGGGAGTTAGCAACAAGGAGAGCATGGGGCTGGGGATGTAAAGAGGAAGAGAGCGAGACACATGCAAGTCCTATGTACTGCTGAGAGCAAAAGAAAAAAAGTAGTTCACTGAAGCTAACCGCTGGAAGGACACAAGTGAACAGGATGAGAAGGAAACTACTTAAGGGGAGGGATACACATAAGAAGAGAAATGAAAGCATGTGAATAAGACACAAACACATGAGATTGACAAGAAAGCCAACCAATGGTAAGAAATAGACTGGCCCAAAGGCCACTCTAAGTATTAGTATTGTACACCATGCTACAAAGCTGTGTGTAACAAAACCTAAGAATAACCAAAGCATGTGAGGCCTGTAGATGAGATGGAAGGTGGTGGTCTGAGCTTCAGATAGTGACAAATGGCTTATCAGCAGCTCCATGGAGTTAAGTGTTAATTGCTTGTTTGGGTTCAGAACCTGGATGACAGTGAGGTTTCTTCCTTTATTGTGTTAGGTCCATAAGATGGATGCTATAACTTGTGGGAAGGACATTTGGGATGTGCAACAAAGTAGCGATGAACCATGTTTTAGTGATGAAGAGGGCATTAAGCTTGTGATAGGTGATAAGGTCTGAGATATCTGGTGGAGTACTGCATATTGAGTGTTAATCATGAATTGGAATGTGTGTTCTGTAGTTTTTGGTTGTGGTAGTTAGTGGGATGTGAATAAGGCTGGATCTGTGTGTTGTGCAAGTGCTACAAGACTATCTGGATGTAATTGTGGGGGCTGGCAGTATCGGGTGCTTGGTGATGCACACAGTTATCTTGCCTTGAAAGTATCACTGGAACAATGCCTCTGTCTTAAGGCCAATCCGACACAAAAGGCATTATGCTTGCCTATGTGCACACTTTGCTATGGACACTGGGCAACAGGATGCCTTAAAGAGTTGACTAAAGTAGAGAGAAGGAAGTAAGTTAAGTCACTTCCTGTGCATACGGATGACAATACTGAAGAATCAAGGTCACAGAGGTTATGGGTGTACTTCCTGTCCAAAATCACTCACATACCATGCTGTGTTGATGACATCACTAGGTGAAAATGTGTTTTCTAACAGATGTAGTCTGGGTTTTTATATCTATGGTATACCTAGGCAGGTCATGTTCATGCAGTCATTAATTTACTGTATGGAAAATGTCACTTACCCAGTGTACTTCTGTTCGTGGCATGTTCTGCTGCAGATTCACATGTTGTGCATAAGATTTCCGACATCTAGTGTTGGGCTCGGAGTGTTACAAGGTGTTTTTCTTCGAAGAAGTCTTTGAGTCACGAGATCGAGTGACTCCTTTTCTTTGGTTCTATTGTGCATGGGCATCAACTCCATTGTTAGATTGTTTTCCCACAGAGGGGTAAAGGAAGGAGTGAAAGAGTATATAAGTATAAAGTAAGAGATGTCCATGCAAATGTAAATGTATATAAAAGTGTAATAACTTAAACGACTACTGGCTTCCGGGGAGGAGGGAGGGTGCATGTGAATCTGCAACAGAACGTGCCATGAACAGATGTACACTGGGTAAGTGACATTTTCCGTTCAATGGCATGTATTGCTGCAGATACACATGCTGTGCATAGACTACAAAGCAGTTTGTCCTCCCAAAAAATAGCGGTGGTTAGCCTGTAGGAGTTGAAGTTGTTTGAAATAACGTTCTTAAGACAGCTTGACCTACTGTGGCTTGTTGATGAGATAATACATCTACACAGTAGTGTTTAGTGAATGTATGTATTGTTGACCATGTAGCTGCTTTACATATTTCAGTCATTGGTACATTTCCTAAGAAAGCCATTGTTGCACCTTTCTTGCTTGTAGAATGTGCTTTGGGGGTAATTAAAAGCTGTCTTATTGCTTTGATATAGCATGTTTGGATGCACCTTACAATCCATCTTGCTAAACCTTGTTTTGATATAGGATTACCTATATGCCATTTTTTGGAAAGCTACAAATAGTTGTTTACCCTTTCTAAATGGTTTAGTTCTGTCTATATAGTACATTAAAGCTCTTTTGGTGTCTACTGTATGTAGAGCTCTTTCTGCCACAGAACCTGGCTGTGGAAATAAAACTGGCAGTTCCACTGTTTGATTAATGTGAAATGGTGATATGACTTTTGGTAGAAATTTTGAATTTGTTCTTAGTACAACTTCATGTTTGTGTACTTGGAAGAAAGGTTCTTCAAGAGTAAAGGCTTGGATTTCACTTACTCTTCTTAAAGAATTAATTGACACTAGGAAGGCAACATTCCATGTTAGATTTTGAAGTTGACATGAATGCATTGGCTCAAATGGTGGACCTATAAGTCTTGTAGGCACTATATTTAGATTCCACGATGGAACTGGTGGCGTTCTAGGTGGAATGATGTGTATTAAGCCTTCCATGAAAGCTTTAATGACTGGAACTCTAAATAAAGAGGTATGTTGTATAGCTTGTAAATATGCAGAAATTGCAGTAAGATGTATTTTTATTGAGGAAAACGCTAAGTTAGATTTTTGTAAATGAAGTAAATAACATACAATATCTTGTACTGATGCTGTAAGAGGGTCTATATTTTTAGATTGACTGTAATATACAAATCGTTTCCATTTCTTTGCATAGCACTGCCTAGTAGTGGGGTTTCATGCTTGTTTATTAACTTCCATACTCTTTTATGGGAGTTGTAAATATCCAAACTCTATAACCTTAGGAGCCAAATTGCTTGATTGAGTGCCTTGGGATTTGGTTGTCTGATCTGACCTTTGTTTTGTGTCAACAGATCTGGTCTGCATGGGAGTTTTGAATGTGGTACTACCGATAGGTCTAGTAATGTTGTGTACCACAGCTGACGTGCCTATGTTGGTGCTATGAGTATCATGTTGAGTGAGGTATGACGCAACTTTTTGACTAGAAACAGAAGGAGTGGGAGAGGGGGAAAGTGTACGCAAATATCCCTGACCAACTGATCCATAGAGCATTGCCCTTGGATAGGGGATGTGGGTGTCTGGATGCGACGTTTTGGCATTTTGTATTTTCGCTTGTTGCGAACAGATCTACGTTTGGTGTTCCCCACTTTTGAAAGTACTGTTGAATTACTTGAGGATGAATCTCCCACTCGTGAGTTTGTTGATGATTTCTGATGAGGATCTGTACCAGATGATTGTCTATCCCTGGGATGTACTGTGCTAATAGATGAATTTTGTTGTGGATTACCCATTTCCAAATTTTTGGGGCTAAAAGGTACAGTTGGGATGAATGAGTCCCTCCCTGTTTGTTGAGATAATGCATGGTTGTCATGTTGTCTGTTTTGATAAGAACAATCTTCTGTTTGAGAAGAGGTTGGAAAGCTTTGAGTGCTAGAAAGACAGCTAATAACTCCAAGTGGTTTATGTGTAGCTGTTTTTGTTTGACATCCTATTGTCCTTGAATGTTGTGATTCTTTAGGTGAGCTCCCCAACCAATCATTGATGCATCGGTTGTAATTATGGTCTGAGGCACAGGGTCTTGAAATGACCGTCCCTTGATTAGATTGGTGGTATTCCACCACTGAAGAGACATGTGTTTGGCGGTCTATCAACACTAGATCTTGTAGTTGACTGTGTGCCTGTGGCCATTGTTGTGCAAGGCACTGTTGTATGGGCAACGTTTAGTCTTGCGTGTGGAACTATTGCAATTCAGGATGCCATCATTCCTAGACTTTTCATGACAAATCTCAGTGTATTGTTGATCTGGTTGTATTTGTGGAATTAGGTTTTAGAAAGCTTGTATCCTTTGTGTATTTGGATATGCTAGAGCCTGGTGAGTATTTAGTATTGCACCTAAATAAGGTTGTATTTGTGCTGGTTGAAGGTGTGTTTTTTGCTAGTTTATTGAGAAACCTAGTGTGTGTAAGGTTTGTATTACATAACGTGTATATTAGTCTAATATTGGTCTGAGGGTGCCATCTTTTTGGGGGAATTAGAAAGTATAGCGAATAAACTCCTGTTCCTATCTGAGATTGTGGAACTAATGCTTTTGCTTGTTTGAGTAGTAGAGATTGAACCTCTTCTTGTAACAGAATTGTGTTCTGTTGTTAGTTTGTGAAACCTTGGTGGAATAGTTGGAGGAGTGTTTATCAATTCCAGGCAATAGCCATTGTGGATAATTGATAGCACCCAGTTGTCTGTGGTAATATTTTGCCAATTTGTGTGGAACTGTTGTAGTCTCCCCCCGACAGGAAAGGTGTGGAGTGGAAGGGAATGAGGGAAGTCACTGTTTTGGGTGTTGTGCAGGCTGCTTAGAGGTGTGGAATTTTCCTTTATTTCTGAGGTATTGTTCTCTGTGATGCCTCTAAAACTACCATGTTGGTACTGTGGTTGGTAGGCTGGCTTTGTTTGAGAGGTTTATGCCTCGGAGGGCTGTGTTCTGAAACCACCTCAAAATGTAGGTTTACGAAATAACCCCCTATATGGTGCAGGGTAGAGTGCACCCATTGCTTTTGCTGTGTCAGAGTCTTTTCGTAATTTTTGGATCACTGTGTCTACCTCTGGCCCAAAAAGATGTTTTTTGTTGAAAGGCGTGTTTAACACAGCCTGCTGTATTTCTGTCTTCAATCCAGAAGATCAGAGCCATGCATGTCTACGTATAGTGACTGCTGTGTTGACACTCCTAGCAGCGGTATCTGCTGCATCTAGGGCAGATCTTATCTGGTTGTTTGTAATGGCTTGCCCTTCCTCCACTACCTGTTGTGCCCTTTTTTGGTGTTGTTTGGGGAGATGCTGTATTATATCCTGCATATCGTCCCAATGGGCTCTGTCATAACGAGCTAATAGTGCTTGCGAGTTGGCTATCCTCCACTGATTTGTTGCCTGGGATGCAACTCTTTTCCCGCAGCATTGAATTTCCTGCTTTCTTTATCAGGAGGGGGTGCATCTCCTGAAGACTGACTATGTGCCCTCTTCCTGGCAGCGCTAACTACAATATAATCAGGTGGTAACTGATGGGTGATATAATCAGGGTCAGAAAGTGCAGGTTTGTATTTCTGCACTATTCTAGGTGTTATAATGCGTGCCTTTACTGGTTCGTTAAAGATCTGATCTGCATGTTTTACCATGCCTGGGAGCATTGGGAGGCATTGGTACCTAGAATGAGTTGAGGAAAATGTGTTGAATACAAAAACCTCTTCTAGTGGCACTGTATGCATGGTAACCCCATGATATGCTGCAGCCCTAGCTATGACTTGGTTATATAGTACTATCCTTTGGTGGTGATGGTTTAGAGGGGTAGCTGTCTGGATCATTACTTGGAATGGGATCAGGGTCATAAAGATCCCATGGATCAACAGTGTCCTGTTGTGAGTCATATGAATGAGTGGGCGAATGCACTAATGTAGGGCTGGCTGGTGGGAAGAGAGGTAGGTAGGTAGAGAGAATGAGGAGGAGAAGACTGAGGAGGTGGTGGTTTCTCCTTCTGTTTTGGCACTTTAGCTGGAGGCTGCATAGTGTCCAATTCCTCTTGAAAAGCTAGCTTCCTCTTTGTTTTTAAAGGAGGTGCTGTGAGAATTCTCCCTGTTTCTTTATGGATGTGGATCCTGGATTGCCTTTCATCCATAATTTCCAGAACTGGTTCTACCTCTAGCTCCTTTTCAGAGGTTTTGTGGCATTCAGTTTTTTTCGAAAGTTATGTATATGTTGTTTTTTTCAGCTCCAAAGCGTGTTTTTTCGGGATCGAAAAAGATGAAGAGGAAGGTCTCTGCTCCAAAACTGGTTTTCTTATTTTCGACTCCAAAAATTGATGTTAACGGGAGTCTGAAACTGAACTCTTTATTGTTTCCGAGGTTTTCGGAGGAGTGGCCTTTTTCAGTGCTGACAAGGGGGGGTGGGGGGGGGGGGGGGGTACAAGGCCTTTTGTTTTTTCTTTTGTGATGGTGCAGGGTCAGACGTACTAACATGTTGTCCGGCTGTGACTGGTCTTTCTTCCTCCCATTCCTGCTCCGACTCCGAATCTCGAACTGAGACTGCTGTCTGCATTAATTCCTCCTCTTCTACGTCAAAATGTTTCCTGCTCTTGGATGCCATTTCGAGCCTCCTTGCTCTTCGGTCTCTCAGAGTCTTTTTCGATCGGAAGGATCGACAGGCCTACAGTTTTCTTCCTGATGGTCTGGGAAAGGCAGAGGTTGCAGACCAGATGCTGGTCTGTGTATGGGTACTTCGCGTGGCACCAAGGGCAGAATCGGAATGGAGTCCAATCCATGAGGCTCTCCACGTGGTCTGCCTGACTAGGCCCGAGTTGGGCGCGCGCCCCAAAGGGCAAACAAAGTTGTTTCCTGAAGGTACTGCTTTGTCGATGGAAGATTATAAACCCGATCGATAAGATACCGACGGAATGAAAGTTTTTTAAGTTATCCGACTCAATCTCGGAGCGAGAAGGAAACACGTCCGAACCAGACGGCGGAAAGAAAACAATCTAACAATAGAGTCGATGCCCATTCGCAATAGAACTGAAGAGGAGGAGTCACTCGATCTTGTGATTCGAAAGAAAAACAAATTGTAACACTCCGAGTCCAACACTGGATGTCGGAATCCTTATGCACAGCATGTGTATCTGCAGCTACACATGCCATCGCGTATATATATATATATATATATATATATATATATATATATATATATATATATATATATATTCACATTTTGCGGTGCAGCCCACTTCTCATATTGCCAAAGTCCTACAAAGATTTAACTATGAGGCCACATTTCAGGTCTTTGTATAGGATTATTATACAGGGCTTCATAGACATTCTTGCTGACGACAACTGTTGGTTTTTTTCCCCCTGATATTTGTCACATTAGGCTCACTACTTTACACATCAACCCAATCAATGAATATCAGCCCTGCTGTTTTGTGAGAAGGATCCAGAGTTTTTTTCTATGGTTCTTCTGTTTTCTTTCAGCCATGGGGTTCTACACTGTTCATGATCTGGACTTTTCTTTATTTAGGGATGTGGACTGTTAATTACTTTTTTGTCTTCTAAGTGACTAAGGCATCCGATGGACTCTAAGTGTTAAATATCTTCCTGTGATATACACGTACAGACCTACGTGCTACCTCCTTCCACACAGACCAGTCCTGAGCAAGATGGGTGGCCCTTGCAGGGGTGGCTACGCATCAGGTGTACGCCTGCGATTTACTTCACCTTCCATCCCCTGCCTCTTTCGTTCACCTGGTCCTGCGAGCGCTCCACAAGCAAGCACTGAACCAAAGAGCTTGTAGAGTACGCACCTCAGATCTTGTCTTGGGACACAGACCTGCGTGTCGGAGGGAGGGGGTAGGGAGTTGCACTCTAAGCCTCAATTGTCACTCTAAGCCTCAACTGTCAAGTGCATGGCAGAGGACCATCCAGCCCTGGGCATGCCAACACCCAAAGCCAAACTACCTTCACTTGAGAGTGAAACTGAAATAGGAACTCCGCACCCAAGCCTACGTGTGGGCACTCAAAACAAAGTAAATGAGCAGCACCCAAAAGCAGAGAACCTTAGTAAATAGTAAACAGCGAACAACTACTCCCAGCCCTCTTCCACGGAACTCGGGAACCCACCTATGTAACTGCATACTGGGAGTGGTCAAGAGGCAACAAGATCACAGAAACAAACACAACACAAATAAACACATAATTAATCATCGCTAACCTAGTAACCACAAATGAGTGCACATTCTTGGCACCGGCTGCAGCGTCCGCACTCACCCAATCGCCAAGTCGAGAACAAGTGGCACACCACTTCAGTACCTCCACTCTGGGGAAATGCTGCCGATCGGGTTGCCCCCTGGCTCGCTCTTATGTCCCTTGGTGACAGATTTGTGGGATCACACTTGGAGCCGGGGCTGCGGGCTCACCCGCCCCTTCCTTCCAAAGAGCCGGTTCTGTGCCCGGCCTGCAGCTGCTGCTCTGAACGCCTTGTATGTTGCATAAGTCTGGGCGAAATGGGCAGAGGAGAAACACTGGAGCCCTGAAGTCCTGCAGTGACCAGGTCAATAATGAAGCTGCAGCCTTCGGGGGGGAGCACAATCCCCTCGAACAGCCCCAGGCTGGAATCGCTAAAAAAAAAAATAGACTCATTGAATAGGACTGGGCATGTAAGGCTTTTATAAATGATGCACGGGCCTGTAAACAAGGACAAAGAATACACCACGGGACTACGGCATTTTAATATCCAGGTTAGAGGGGGGTCACTCCACTGAAAAACCTCTGTCTGCAAAGATGGGCCAGGTTTGAACCGAAACAATGACCAGTGACTTTACACCGGGGGGTCACTCCAAAACAAGAGCTGAATGCTGGTGCTCATGAAAATTGGGAATAAAAGCATTTTACTGTACCAGCGGTTCCTATCGAGGGATGGGGTGCTGTGTACAAGATTTTATTTTGCGTGTTGTATGCTAGGGCCTTAATTGGTTAAACAAAACAAAAACATTGCCGTGCAAAAAAAGTAATGTTACTGGTGGTTACTTCACTGTTGCCAATCAAAAATCACCACGCGTTTCTAACGTGAGAGACGCAAGGAAGTGGGCATAAGCTTCATTTCATAATGTTTCCTTTTTCTGTCTTGAGGGTGCCGCCCGGAAAATAAACATTTCCCCATACAAACAGATGGAAACCCCTAGAATAAGGATCAACCTGATACCCACCGCAGAGGATCTTGAGCACAATGCAGCTGTCCCACCTCTTCACACCAAGATCACGGGGGGGGGGGGGGGTCACTAAGGCAATGTCCCCCACCACTGCACCTCTCAGAAGACACTGCTGAATGGTCCTTAACCCCATGTGGCCCCTGGAAGGCGAGATGGATGAAGCCTTAAAATTAGCTCCGGGAAGTGTTCAGAGACGGGTCACACCAACTTTTGGGGCACAGCTTTCCGTGGCTTCGGCAGAGCAACACAACGTTTATTTCAAGTGACCTGAATGTGTGCATAGAGTACTAAGAGGAGGCGAGAGAGAAAGTGCGTGTGTGCGCGTGCGTGTGTAGTATTTAAGACATAAGCCAGTTATCTTAAAAGTTTAGTTAAACAATCAATTATTGAACTCAAAAACATCTTACGAATAATGGCAGAGAAACCACCTTACTATGCGGGACAAATGATAAAAAAAAAAAATTAAAAAAAAGGTCTGAGCCCATTGGATTCGACAGTGATAGAACTATTTCTATCAAATTTTATATAAAACTATTTTTTCACAAATATACTTTACGGCAAAAGGTTACAATTTGTTCAAGTTTTAAAATATAAATAGACTATGTCGTCGACGTGTCTTGTATCAGTCCCCATTCAGTGCTTTAAATGGACGGGTAGGATCCGGCACTTACTTTTATCAGCACAGCTGCAATACATTCAATGGGATAGTCCTGCCAGTTCCCAGGAGCAAACGGGTACTCTAAATTGTGGGTACCTGCATGACTAGATTTCCGTTTAAAGCATTGTGTCCAAATACTTACACTGAGGATGACAAATACATGATTTATGCACGAGTGGCTAACGAATACATGATTTATGCAGGCGCGGATAACGAATACATGATTTATGCAGGCGCGGATAACGAATACATGATTTATGCAGGCGCGGATAACGAATACATGATTTATGCAGGCGCGGATAACGAATACATGATTTATGCATGCGTGGTTAACAAATACATGATTTATACATGTGTGGCTAACGAATTCAGGATTTATGCATGCGTGCCTAACGAATACAGGATTTATGCATGTATGGACAACTACTACAGAATTTTTGAATGTGTGAATAGTTACTACCGTATTTATGCATGCGTGGATAACAAACACAGGCTTCATGCATGAATAACTACTACAATACTTATGCATGCGTTGATAACAGTTACAGGATTTATGTATGTGTGGATAACGAATACAGGATCTATGCATGCATGGATAAATACAGGATTTATGCATGCGTGGATTACTACAGGATTTATGCATGCGTAGATAAACAGGATTCATGCAAGATAACTACAGGATTTATGCATGGATAACAGATACAGGATTTATGCATGCGTGGATAACAGATACAGGATTTATGCATGCGTGGATAACGAATACAGGATTCATGGGTGGATAACTACTACAGTATCTATGCATGTGTGGATAACAGATACAGGATTTATGCATGTGTGGATAACAGATACAGGATTTATGCATGCATGGATAACAAATACAGGATTTAGGCATGCATGGATAAATACAGGATTTAGGCATGCATGGATGACTACTACAGGATTTATGCATGCGTGGATAACTACTACAGGATTTATGCATGCATGGCTAACTACTACAGGATTTATTCATGCGTGGATAACTACTGCAGGATTTATGCATGCGTGGATAACTACTACAGGATTTATGCATGCGTGGATAACTACAACAGGATTTATGCATGCGTGGATAACTACAACAGGATTTATGCATGCGTGGCTAACTACAACAGGACTTATGCATGCGTGGCTAACTACAACAGGACTTATGCATGCGTGGCTAACTACAACAGGACTTATGCATGCGTGGCTAACTACAACAGGACTTATGCATGCGTGGCTAACTACAACAGGACTTATGCATGCGTGGCTAACTACAACAGGACTTATGCATGCGTGGCTAACTACAACAGGACTTATGCATGCGTGGCTAACTACAACAGGACTTATGCATGCGTGGCTAACTACAACAGGACTTATGCATGTGTGGATAACAAATACAGGATTTATGCATGCATGGCTAACAAATACAGGATTTATGCATGCATGGCTAACAAATACAGGATTTATGCATGCATGGCTAACAAATACAGGATTTATGCATGCATGGCTAACAAATACAGGGTTTATGCATGCATGTGTGTATTACTACAGGATTTATGCATGCGTGGATAACTACTACAGGATTTATGCATGCATGGCTATCTACTTCAGGATTTATGAATGTGTGGATAACAAACAGGATTCATGCATGAATAACTACTACAGCATTTATGCATGGGTGGATAAACACAGGATTCATGCATGTGTGGATAACGGATAGAGGATTTATGCATGTGTGGATAACAGATAGATGATTTATGCATGCACGGATAACTAATACAAGGTTTATGCATGTGTGGATAACAAATACAGGGTTTATGCATGCATGCATGGATAACAAATACAGGATTTATGAGTGGATAACTTACAGGATTTATGCATGTGTGGATAATGAATACAGGATTTATGCAAGCATGGCCTATAGTGGTGGACTGTTAATTTTGATGGAAGTGGAATTTTCTTTATGACATTAGCCAGAAATGTACTGCGTGTAGCTTTTTTGGTCATTGTGTCAGTTTGGTACTTTTGACACGTTTCAATAATTTGCTCTGAAGTAGCCAACAATTGACAGACTATTACATTAAGTGTGTCTGCAATGAAATAAATGGTTCAGGGTGATATAAGCATAGAGCGTGGTTGTATTTTCAGATACTTACTACAACACAGTTTAAGTTTTAGAAGGTTTCCACTGCGCCCCTGGAAACTCATCTGTGGCATTTCCATGGATCAATATTAAGTCCAGTAGTTTTCAATGTCCATTTAGGCTCACAATTGGTTTTGAACTCTGCTTTTTCACATATGCTAATGACAAGCAAATAGATTATCAATATCGATCAATCGGCACCATCAGCAGAAGCAATTATTAATTAAATGGCAGTTAATGGCCTGATGTTCCAGAACTCCTTGTAACTTAATCGTAATAACATCAAGATCCACATCTTCAGAGACGAGACCTGCTGGAACACAGATATTTGTCTAGGAACACCGGGCAACGTGCCACAGTCCAGTCCTGCAATCTGTTAAACTTTCTGAAAAATGATCCTTTTCACATCAACCTGGAGCAGTAACTAAGGTTTCTTACTTTAAGTTGCTCACCCTGTGCACATCCTACTCTTTATCCCAAAAGCAAAACAAAGTTGAGTTTAGAACTAAGGTTTTGTTCACGCTCCCCTATTGTAGTGGTCTACGTCACAACCTTCAGAGACATTCTATATGGTCTCTAATGACTGCAGAACGTAGCACCAACATTGGTTACTAATAGCATATTTGTCCAGTATTAACACAGCTCTGGCGGTTGGTTACCAGTCTGCCAGTGTTCTGCACAAAGCACAGAGGATCACTCCAGGACTGTTGAGAACCAGGGGTCATATGTACGAACACATTTCCCTATAGATACAGAATGGGTAAAACCCTTTGATACATCTGGCCCCAGGTTTCACAATTACAGGAATCTGTACGACGCCAACCCAGCAGAACAGAAGGAGCACACATTGGGGAAAGCATTCTTTCTGAGTAGAGGAAAAGTGAATTTGTTGCCCTGTTGAGAAAAAAAACAGCCATTTACAATTCAGGGCAGTGTTGACAATCCGGCTGTCCCCTCATTAAAAATGATGCACCATGAATTTCAGTAATCGTTAGATGCTAGCAGCCTCTGGTTATGCGCCAGGTCTCAATATAGTATTAATAGTAAATCATTGGTCATTAACAACCCGCAGAAGAGTAAAATCTCACCTCTTTTAGATGGCCTTTGGGTCCATCGCAGACTGTAAATTTAAGGAGTTTGAGAGAAAGCACCAGAGTAGGCAGGACCTTAAGACGTGCATGATGCTTTAGCCTCAATGTCAGGCGTTTCCAAACACAGGAGACACAGTAGGCATTTCTTCAAGAACGCTGTGTTTTACCAAGAGCAAGGGTGGTCAGCTTAACTGTGGCAGAGGTGATGGTGAAGCAGAAATCACCAATCGCTTTAGGTTGGTAGGTACACAAATTAATGACATTTCTGGCACCACCCGAGGGCCATTGTTAGGATGATAGGTCAGTGAGTTTAAAGCTCAACACTGAGGCATGAGCTTAAGTGAGTTTCAAGCCTCATTAACAGCCTCCCATACTACTGAGGTCAGTTAATTGAGTACCATTAAAATGGACAATAGTAACATCTGCTATAGGCAGCACTTAAAAATGGCAATAATGTACTGCATAAAAATGAATTGTCACCTGCAGACAATGGAAGATTTTAGCCACAGAGGTGATGATCTGCAGCAATTCACAATTACATACGAAATTCTTAATTTGGCATATTGGCCAATTAAGCTTTGTCCCATTGATCCGAATCTTACCAACACACAAGTAAGTCCAGTGGTATAGAGAAAGGGGACAGTAAAGATCTAGCTTGTTTACATCCCTATATGTGTAACCATAAGATGCATTCCTTTAAGCATGTTTGAGTTAGAAGGTATCTCTATCCGTTCATCCAGTTTCACACAAGTTTATGCGTAGGAGTGGGAGGCTCTGGCCATATTGGATTTGCTAAGAGTAAACATTTTAGCAGGGAAAATAAAGTATTGGTTTGCCAAGGTTATGTGGATGAATCAATATTTTATTTTGGTTCCTATATAACTTCATACTGCCTTCAACAGCCTAAAGTCACTGTGGTAGCTCTGGAGAGATTATAAATTACAGTAGAATTAAGCAGACACCGATGAGCGTTCAAAACTTCTATGAAAATGCCCTGGTAGGTTGGTGATAAACCACCAACAGGGAAGAGTTAACAATGCAAGTGAGTGGGCTGCAGGCTGACCAAGGCAACTGGCTGGCAGTGTGTGAGGGACGGTTGAATAAACCATGTCTGAGACTGGAGAGAGAACACCACATGGAGAGTTGGAAACCATTTTTGTACAGCCGTGCTACAGTTGGAAGAAAACAAAATGGGTAGGAATGAACATGCTGAGAAATCTAAAATGCACATGAGCTGGATTCAAAGACTGCCTCCCAATGGGTAACCTGAGAGCGCTGAGTGGCCATGGATGGAGTATGAGTCAACACCAATGTGTACCAACAAAGGGGTGAACATCTTTGCAGCGGAATGCCAGCCGCTAAGACCTCTTCTGGTAAACATCTGCGGTCTAACACCTTGAGCGTAAACCTCTGAGTTGCTAACCATGTGTGGGTTAAGTCAACCACATGCCCTCGAATGTTACTTGAAACAGGTATGCACTGATAAAGAATCTCTGCCACTAGTAAGGAAGAAGTCCCTGTACAGATCAGCGGAGTAGGTGTGTGTTACTGTAAGTGTGTCACTGCAAGAGGGTGTTTGGGAGAGGCTGAAGAGGGTATGGATTACTTCAAATATCTTCGGAGGGTAAGTGTGTGTCTGTAACTGTATCCCTGCATGTCGAGGGCATTACTGCCAGTGAAGATACACAAACCGCCATACTGGTTGCCCCCAGACAGGGTGATAATTTCTTATGCAGAAATAGAAATGTAACCTTAGAACTTAAAGAACCTTGGCGATTTCTCCTATCATGCATGACAACTTTCTCTGGATAAACCACCTACGTACAGATTCCAGAGGATCCCGCTGTCTGTGCTTAACATTCCGCTGCTCGGAAGAGACACAGGGAACTAGAGCTCCCGCAGCAGCGGCGGTAGTCCTCTGATGCGGTACCCATAAGGTCCCATCGCACTCCCAAGGTACATGGAAGGAAGGCCTAGACGATTGAATGGAACGCTAAGATTTAACAAAGGGACGAGTTCATAGTTTCCATACCCAAACTGGGCAGAAGGCTGTGCTATTAAAAACAAAACGGAGACTGATTGGCTAACCAACGCTATTGTTGCCAGTAAGTACAAACTGGAATTGACAATATTAAAAACACTATACAGAACTTGAACTAAATATGCCTCTCATGTCACAAAACATGAATTGGCCAGGCCTATGTTCTGCAATTGTGACTATGCACTCACACACCTCGGACCATCAGTGGTCACATATGGACAACGCTTCTATGACGCTGTAAATTACATATGTAGGAGTAACGTACGTCTAAGTAAAACTTGTTGCTATATGTAAAGCTTGACACTGCGCATCTGCTGAGAGTAAAGGTGTAATGTCAGTCAATTTATGGACCTCGGAAACACATAAGGCTGTGTTAGCATAACCAAGATTCAAACTCATGACCTGCAGCTCACAGCAAATGTCGGGCTGTCCGCATACAGAGTGAGTGTGTGTGTGAGTGAGTGAGTGAGTGTGTGTGTGAGTGAGTGAGAGTGAGAGTGAGTGTAACATCGCAGAAAAGGGCTTTGAGTGAGCTTAGTTTGAGACAGACTCCAAATGTGTGAAATGGAAGCCTGCTGACGTCAGAGTGCAGGGTTTTCAAAGAAGAGCCTGGAGCCACTCGGATAGGTGGAAGTTATTTATTTCCTGTTAGGCCCTCAGGGTATGTACACCAACCAGGTCCTCATGCTCCCTCCAACTGTCCCTATCGCTCAGCTTCCACTCAGACCACACACCAGCTTGCTATTACATTCATCCCTCTCAGCCTTCCCGCTCAGAGGTACAGGGAACGGGGACCCGCAGGTTACTAGAGCCGTCCACATCCCTGGAAAGATCCGCGCTTACCTCCAAGAAGCAAACGGCTTCTCAGGACGGTGAGGATTTCCTATGAACATTTCAAACTACTTTTATTTTGCTTTATTTCACAGTAAATAGTTTACTTTCATCGATTTTATAGTACTATTCGAGTTTTTTCTTCAAGAACGGTTTTTTTTTTTTGTACACGACGTGAGGGGCAGTACCTCAACTGCAGCCACCCACCCAACTCACCTGTGTTTTTATTGTCTAGTCATCTCTCATAGTTTATGTCCTCCACCATAGGCTGCTTGTGATAACGGCTAACCCCTACCCACCCACCCGCTCTGCTGGCTTTCTCAAACACCTTGGTGTTCACTTTGCCTCAGCATGACAGCGCAACAGCTTTCCTTAGTGGCAGAATCACACGCCAGACAAGAGACCCCACTGCAGGAACCACAGAAAGGCTCTGCTCTTGGCTGGTCATAAAAGGTAACAACGCTGCGTCTGTGTTTGAGTGCCAATTACAGTACTTTACTTTTGTTTTACTGATCTTCTTTAGGTTTTCTGTTTGCAAAGGGGCGTGTTAACTAAAACCAAAAAAATATATATATTCTAACGTCCCCGATGGTGAGGGAAATGCTCAGGGGTGTGGGGGGAATATGGTGTGCAACCAGCTCCCCTCCACGCCACCCAAAATGGTAATTGGGTCTGGGCCCTGAATCGGGTCTAATATGTCTGTGTCGGTTGTTCTCATTGTTCACATCCCACTGAGCAGGTTCAACTTGGACTAGGAGCTTTAATGTATATAGTAGTCGTTTTACCAAAAACGTAGCCACTATGGACCCACAGAAGTACTCTTTGAATAGATGCACATTTACTACTTTTTGGAATTCACAAACATTGGCAGTGGTAGGCTTGGAAGGGTGTGCCAGTCTCCTGTTTACAGACATACACCCAAAAGTGGAATGCTTCCAAACAGTCTAACCACTGGCACTCGCTCAGTGTAGTCCAATCCATCATGTTTCGACCACTGTTCCATTCTAGACAGATGCCAACTTTATGCAAATCAGTAGTGACCCTGCTCCTCATGGCCACTCGGAACCATGGGCCTCTCATCCATTCACACTGCGCCCCATCACTTTTTTAGTTCGGAAATCCGAGATTCACGCCCCTCGAATCTCACTGATAAAGCTACGCTCCCAGACACTACAATGGTCTTTAATACATTCTTACACGATTTAGCAATGTCTGCATCCTTGCAGATGGGAAACAGAGTAAGGTAACAAGAGCACGTGGCAGGGAGTACTGCCGGGGAGGACAGAGACGCGCAGTAGACAATAGCTGATCAGAAAGGAAGGGAGTGGGTGAGAAAGAGCATGTTATTGATGTTTCACTCAATGAGGGAATGCATAAAAATACTGACAATGTTCAATTGCTCTGTGGTGTGAGCAAACGTTCTATGTGTTGCTGCTAATGTAAAGTCATAACAAAATCACAAATAAAGATGTCTGTGAAAAGAAGGCAAGACAAGAGCATAACAGTATTGTTACAAACGATCGTGTACCCCTGCAACCCGGGCAGACCAGCGGCAGATCTGTTAACACATAGTACAAAGGGTGATGCATTTAGGTCTCAATCAGTGCTTTAAATGGGCAGGTACTGTCCGGTACTGAGTACCTGCACTTCTGTAATTTGTAGGGGAGAGTACCTGCACTTCTGAGCACGGTTCCAATACATCACAATGGATCAGTACCGGCACTTCTCAAGAGCAAACAGGTACTCTAAATAAAGAGTACCTGCACAACTATATTTCCATTTAAAGCACTAGTCTCAATCATACAAAGGTAAAGAAGAAACAAATAACTATTTAGCTCCCTACAAAATTCCACCAGTACACTTCTCTGAGGTATCTCAAGGTTAGTGGAATAGATATTAGGAGTTGCACTGAAACAAAATGTGAGGAAAGGTATTCATTCATATGCACATAACTACAATGACCATAATGCAGTGGGACATAAGAGTTTAAGATATGGAAAACTACAATTTTATTTTAACTGCGGAGAAGTAAAGGTATCTACAGAAGCCCAGAAAGAAACGATTCGTCGCTGAAGCCTAGGTAACGAGGACAGTGATACAGATTTTGTTCAAGGGCAACCACACTGTAGGCTTTTAGATTAAAATATTAATTACATCGGTTACACTACTAAATCGGCTACTACAGGACTCTAAGTGCTAACACAACTGGGCACAGTGACCTGCTGTGGTCTCAAGCAGGGCATGTATGATACCAGCAAGATGGGTTAGACACGTCACACTAGCACTGTAAACAGGCTACATTTAAATTATGCTCACTTCGAGCACTATATTCTCACCGAACAGCCAGTAATTTAATAAAGGAACTGGAGGCTCATGTTCGATTTGAAGTCCCGCCAGTTTTATTGCATCCCTTTAGTATAAGGCTGAAAGGAAATGTTATTACCCCGAATGCTGCAATAAATTTGAAAGATGTTACCATCACCATCCATTGAGCCAACGGATAGCGTTAATGCCGCCATCAAAAAAGACTTTTTAAAACAAAGACCTCTACGTTATAAAATAGTCTCCCTTTGAAACTTAAGGTCCCTTCATTTTCTGGTGTTCAGATTGGACCATTTCCTCAAGAGTTATTCCACAGCAGGGACACAGCATTTGAAATAAATATATCAGTATTGATATACGACTGAGCAAATAATGACATACGGAGACAAAAACAAAAATTTGATCTACTGCCCTGTGTCAAGATTGATACAGAAATTCCACCCACTTCTCCTGTAAAAATCGCTTGCCCATCTGGACGTCATAATAGGGTGGCAGGCGTTCTGTGTAAGCACAAGGTATGGACTCAAGGCCTGAAGCCTGGAACTGCCAAGACGTAAAATCCTACTCTCCGCTTTAGTTATATTCTGCAGGTCATGATTTGAGATGTGAAACCACATTTTAATTCAATGCACATTTTGAAGGGAACAACTTCTAAACGTTCGTGTGAATGTAGCGAATGCAGAAAGGGGGCAGAAGCATGGCGCTGGGTGATGAATGCTCCAAAGCTGTGCAGACTATGACGTCATGAGGCCCCACAGGCCCCCAGATTAGCATGCTGATGGCCTGTGTTGGGTCCTGTGGCATGGATGTGATAGCTGTAGTCACGTTTACAACTGGGTAGGGAACCGAAGGCCGCGCTTTAGAAACAAGCCACCAGCTCATTCCCAGTGCTTGGGTGATTAAACCCTGTAGGCTGGCTTTGAAAGAGGTCTTCGAGTCATCTCGGTGAATTTCACGGCACATTTTGGGATGCCTGCAGGCACGGTTGTGTACGAGATTATTTGATCCCCTGCAAGTTTTTATTTTTGTTTGTTTTAATCAACCACTAAGCAAAAACGTAAGGGGCAACAATGTGCAGTGAAAACTGTTTCGTTATTTGACCGCAAGCCTCAGGCTATGAGATGGGGATGTTTGCACGCTGATCCCGAAATGACTGCAGCGTAGCTGAACTCAGGATGCTGAAGGAGCCTGTACAAAGACTGAGGAATGCAAACAGATGCAGACTGGGTAAGGTTTATGATGGCCAATCAAATCTGAGCATGGTCACATGATTCCAATTAATGGTCAGACTAAAATAGGATCAGGTTTGTTGCCACCTCAACAATCCAATGCACTCACTAACTTGGAGGTGGTTTATTGTACAAACACAGCAGTTTCCCCACTACAAACATGTTCTACATCCTCCTACCTACTTTGGGGGTGTTCTTTCATAGACTGAAAGGTGTAAGGAAATACGTTTCAGTAAATTGTCAACACAACAATGCTCTTTATACTGAACACAGGTTCACAGAACAGATCAAATGAACAAATTGGTGCTTAGAATATTGAAAAGGGTTATGGATATGTAGATGGCAATATGGTGACATGCTATTCAAAACAGTACAAAATGACCTACAGAATGTATTTTGATATTCTTTCATAACTGTGACCACAGCAAGATGTTGCCATACTGCACAGACCTCTAATTATGATTTTCAGGTGGTGGGAATAGAGTGATCAACTATCGTAGCATCCATCATTCGCTTCCTTGATTATTTGATGAGTAATGCACTTTGAACAAAGAGGCAAAGGAAAAAATGGATCAACGACTGACAGCTGAAGTGACGGCTACAACACGTGGCTAAATAATGTGCAAAACCCCAATGAAGAATACTTCCATAGGAAGCAGGTCTTGGAAATGCACCAACACTCTACAGGGTGAAACAAAATGAGTGTTTTATTCAGTTAGCAGCAACACCCACATTCTGCAGTGCCAAATATCCCCCGGACTAGAGGTTGGTTTCAGAGGTGCTAGCGCAAAGGGTCACTGTATTCTACTGTCCAATTGGAAAGTACGGCTCAAAAACTCTGGACTACTACAGTCGCTCACGGCCCATGGTTTCTAATCACCTGCTCTAACACTTGTCTGATATTCTCAAGAATGCTGTGCAAATCTATTTTTCTTCAAAGGCAATGCATACAAAACAAGAAAAAAAGCAAAGAACACCTACATTATGGTATCTCACACCGCCAGCCTTGGGAAGAAGCCAGATAAGGGGTGGAGTCATCAAGCAGCCCTGTTGTACTTAACAGCTGCTTCACTGCTCTACATTTCACTGAGAAAGAGCAAGGAAACACACACCAGCAATAAAAAGCGAATCTGCTCCACTCAGTCTGTTGTCACAGCTGGCGACAGAGTGTGTATTGTTCTATATTCAGCAGCATCCAGTTTAGAAACTCAAGTGGGCAGGGTTACATTGCACCGCCAGGCAAATCATGTACGTGCAATTCCCTACTAATGGTCTACTCACGCTCCCTGCAGCAAAGTACTTCCTTGCTAAGGCAGACATGGCTTCCATTATTGTGATCCTCAGTACAGCTTCCCAGGCTCAGAGAAGCAAGAACAATGGTTAACCCAAACACTTGTGATAGCAGGAAACTGTACAAAGAGAGCACCGGCATTACAATTTTTCAGACAAAGAAACAGTTATAAACTATTAAATGGTGGCTGGAACAGCATGAACTGTGCTAAAATTATAAAAAATAACCTGATGAGTTTCAGACCTAACATCAAGCATTTGTAATGCTCTGATTTCTCAAGCCATTGCACTTTGCAAAGTCTTGAGAAATTATAGCAACTTCTGAAAAAACAGAAATTACATGAAGCTTAAAGGAACATGCATAAACCAATTTAGGATACCACAACTTTATCTTCCAAAGCACATAAGAACGGCAGCATTTATTGAGGCCTTCTACATAGAGGAAAATCTTCCGGTGATGTTGTGCCACCAAAAAGATGATTAAAACAACCAAATTAAAGTTCAAACATCAACTAAACTTAAAACATCAAAATCCTATAGCTTCATTAGAATATACTCCTCCACAGACTTACCAGGGGGGTGCTGGTATGAGAACTGGGGCTGCTTGGAACATCCTGCCCCGAACAATTATTTTGGTCATCACTGCTATGGGTTACAAGAATTCTAAAATGGGGTTGCCCTGTGTTCTGATCTTGTTGGATTTTAAAAGTGCAACCTTGTCCTTGAGATGCCCTTTGTGCAGAGTTGCTCCGAAACATTTCAACATGATCTCGTTTGACTCGGCGAGGATCTGCTCTTACTCCTTTCTCGGGTGGGCTGATACGTTCAATCCGTGGTTGGACCGGGTAGGAGGTACTCCTTTCCAATCGTATACGAGGATATCGGACCAGCCGGTCCCCTTTTGTGCCAGTAACGCCAAAATCAGAGTCGCTCCCTGGATTGGAAGTGCCTGTCTGAGACTGCTGTAACTGAAACACAAAGCACCTCTTCCCAGGATTTCCAGAAGAGTCTGGTAGGTGTTGCAAAGACCAACGCCTAGGTTCCGTAGGAGTATCTTCAGTGCCATCATTGCTAGTGGGCAGCAGTCTGACATGACGGATATCACCATAGAGAGGATGCTGCTGAGCAGTCACATCAGCTCTATTCAGACCTGGAGGAGTTCCATTTGCCTGCTCGCCCTCAGCAGCAGGCCCATGTTGGCCATTCGAGTGAGGTCCACCAAACATTCTATGGTGACACGAGCCGGCCCCGTTCGCCAGCCGCCCTGGGCTTCCATGAACTGTGGGTGGGGAACTGTCAGGCGTGTCATGGAGACTGCTTGTTGAGGAGCAAGTACTTCTTGCAGAGGACGTCAAGTGTTCCCTAAAGTTTGAGAACTCACATGGAAGTTCCTCCTCTGGGGACTCTGGTGGCCCACACTCCTCAGCGTAGCCGTTGGCCGCCTGGCGCTGCAGCGAGATCTGCATGGATGAGCTCCTGGTTGGACGCAGGTCAATGCTGTTGAGCAGCTGGGGGATAAACATGGACGTGCTCCTCTTCAGAGAGCCCTCTTCCTGCAGACCACCGTAGTCCGCCCCGTGCCGGGAGAAGGGGTGAGGGCCATTCCTCCTCGGTAGGGTGTGGAATGCCATGAAGAAGTCGTCGTCCGGCTCCCCGCCTAGGATGTCCGACTCCGGGTCCGTGTTGCTCCGACCAGAGCCAAAGTGAAACCGCAGCCGGTGGGCCATGATCTAACGGAGGCGAAGAGGCGGAAAAGTGAAGAAGCAGCAGCAGCAGCAGCGAGCCGGGCCCTGCCAGAAGCTAAAAATCAAAGGCATAAAGTCCAAGAAAAGGCGTCCCATCTGCCAAGCGGTTAGCGGCGCGGCGGCGATAGCGACAGATAGCAGAAATAGCCCGAGTGACAAGCGGCATTCCGGGCATGATTGGGTAAGAGCCCTCGGTGCCCCTACACACGGGGGCAGGGGGTAGGGTGGCCGCGGGCACGTGACCCGGTCCCCACCCCCCCCCCACCTACTCTCTTTCCCTGGCGCTCAGCACCTTCCCAGCTGCTCCGTTTCCATCAGCGGGCCCGCGGGAGAGGGGCGACCACTGGCTCGGCTGCGGGTCCCGCCCGGCGCCCCCTCCCGCCACCGGAGCCCGAGAGGCGCGCTGCGCCGAGGGCCCTCCCCGTGCCAAGCACCTGTCACGCCGCGGCGCAACTGCTGAGCGAGGGCGCCGCGGGAACGGCCCCCTGCTCGCTTTTTTACGGGCCCGGAGGCTGCAGCCGGCCGAACACGTCCACGCAGCGGGCACGCCGGCTCCCGAGTACGAGGCGCTGTCCGGTGCCAAGGCACGGCTGCGATAAAGGGTTAATTCAAATGCAATGCCTGCTTGTTACCGAAAGTACAGAAACATGCACCGCAGGACGGAGCATTTTTCCTCTCGCAGCTGCATATGGAAATTAAACACTGACACTTTAATAAAAAAAAACAGGAAAAAAAAAAAAAAAAAAAAACTTTCTTTTATAGGCCCACAAAACCAAGGCTCATAAAAACCGGTGAACAAAACACCCGTCGCTGCGCTCCGATTTAAACACGGTAAAGGCACAATGCCCTGCGCTGGCAGCGGCCCGGAGAGAAACCCTCTAATGCTGCCCGTGACTGCCAACACGGACAAGCACGGCTGCGCCTGCCAAGAGCCCGCAAGCACCAGGACGGATCCGTGCGAGGCACGAACAGGGCCGAAACACACACGCACACCGGGAGATAAGGGGGGGCGCTCACAGGGAGGGAAGGCCCTCTCTTTTGTGAGGTCTGCACCGGGGACCTTTTTCCCAGGCTCCCTGTAGGGCACTTTTGCCTTTTGTTTTAGACTGCCGCCCCGGACCAGTTGTCAGGATTTCCAATTAGGGATGAAACTGAGCGCGGAGATAAGTCAGCGTGCAGATTGTAGGCAGAAGTACAAAGGCGAGTGCTCCAGCGCCAACTTCCTCAAGTTTAGTTTCGACCAAAACAATGAGAGAACACGTCACCAGAACTACAGTTTGCACTAATTTCAGGCACCTCTACCTCCGCTCGAAAGGTATGCCCAAGGCTGGAAGCCGCACTGCTAAACGAAAAAGTGCCAAGCGGCAGGACAAACCGCCATTGTTCACACAGGACGCGGAGCCAAAAACTAGAAAAACAGCAGCAACAGAGCGAGGGGCCTGAGCGAGCACAGGTGCGGACAGCGTTTACTGCATTCCTCCGCTGGAAGAAGCATGTCTGCCCCGGGCGGGGAGGGTACCGCCCCTTCTGAGAGGCTGAGTAGATGCTATTCTACGGAGAGATGCAGGCACAAGTACACACAGAGTAGCTTTAACTTCGAGGCGCTGTTTCATGTTAGCGGCCTTTGAGTCTTGTATAAACGAGTTCATGTACTTCTCCGGTGCTTGGTGGAACTAATGCAGCTCCCAAGACAAGCTTAGCTGGAGCAGGTTTTGGTTGAACAAGCACCAGCGCCGTTACACTGCCCTTTTCTTGGGTCCTCCATCACAAGGACATAGCATTCCGTGCGCTTTCAGGCTACTGAAGTGCCTCCGTCACCAAGAGTATTTCTTCACGATAAGGAAGGCCGCGGCGCCCGGAATATCCTCTCCCAGAGACTATCGCCTGCTGCTATTTCTACCTCAAGGTTTCAACAGCACCGCCTTAGGAAATAGCTTACCCTCTGCCAGGTCCTTAATTGTACGCATGCCTTTCTTCGATCAGTCACCACCACCCACCTAATAACATTGTATAATACATATATTTTAGAGAAATGGAATTACTGTCTACAAATCTTGTCCAAGATCCCGGATTACCTGCGGAATTTAAAAAATAGAAACTGTGGGTCTGTGAGTGGAGGGTACGTTGGCGTGCTGAGGGTGTACAGAACGAGGGTAGAAAGCACAGAAGCTTGGCATTCAAGAAAACACACACACACACACAAGAGCTCTGAACTACAAAATCGGGGGAACGCCGATTCAATAGGTCAAATTATGACTTGTCTGAAGTTAGGTTGTACCTTCAACTAAATTCAATGCAGCCAGACCATATATACAATACAGTCCATGTTACTGTTTTCTAGGAGATTGTGCGTGAACACAAACACCACCCCCACACACACACAATATCCATAGATTTGAAGTCTCTATGTTTAATCAGAGCAAGTGAACCATTTGTCATTCACACGGCTCCTTTTGTGCAAGAGATGTGCAAGAGATGTGCCACCGAGAGAAGTTCTATAGGGAAACACGTGATACAGGGTAAACAAAGGACAACAAGGTCACTTTATAGACCATGAACGGAAGGGGTGAGACAGTAAATTATCTGCCTTAAGTAGGTGAAGGAGTTTGTCAGAAGTTCACATTCATAATACTCATGGTTGCGAAATAAAAAGCAATGTTATATAAAGGTAGGGGCTTGGTTTCAGAAGGGGGGGGAAGAGGCCCAGATACATATGCTTGAGGGCTGCAGGTTTCTCATAACAGCATAGTCTCCATTGCTTTATTGAAGAATGCAAATTTTGCAAAGGGCTCACAAGAGAAGGTCCAAGCAGTCACAACAGTTACCTGAATTCTTCCTCCTTTATCAGGGAACACTGATTGGACCCAGGCTGCTATTTCTGGAGGGTGAAAAGGTCAAGCTAATGAGTCAGATAGGACCACTGCCTTGAAAGGATTGATTAGTGCACACAACAAATTAAATGTAACTATTTGTTGAGCTGGGGCATCTTTAGGGCTGGGGTAACGTGGAAATATTTGTTTAAGCAGAATTTCATTGCTTGTTGACCTATTAGGATTTTCCAGATCTCTTTGGTGGAGTGCCAATATACACTTAATACAGCAGTCTGAGCACAGCAGTAACACAGCATTTTTTTTTATTTTTTTTTAGCTGAACCTTATTATTCAGCTGAAGTAAAAAATAAAATAAAAAAAAAGTACCTTTCTCAGCAGTATGAGCTGGATGTTGGTATTTCTGTAACAATTTAAGAATTATGGTATTTCAAAGATAGTTTGTGGTCGAACCAAGCACCCTGATTTGTAACTCTCTATAATGGCATAGGTTTGGTAAGATGAAAGACTACAGAAACTGGGCAACTGGACAAACAAATGTGTGGGGTCAGGATCCGTCACTCCCAAAAAAGCCTAGCCTCAGGAGTTCTCCACTGGTACCAGAGAGAGAGAGGCCAGAAGGTTACAGAACTTCCCCCAGATGCCCCCAAGAATAAAAACGTAATGGTTGTGGTCTTTCTTCTCCAATTACGTCAATGGAAAAATACTCTCCAACTACTCAAATCATAAACATTGTACGAAATAAAGAGAAAGAAGAAATGGAAAGAAACTGCATAAAACACAGTTTAAAGCACTGGTACTTAATCTTTGCCTGGAGAGGTCTTTCTTTATGTCTAACTGCTAATGGTGATAAAGGGCAAAACCTTTAATGCTGTATACAAACTGTACATCAATCAAGGGTAACAAAATCGAGCTGTACCTTATTTTGCTGTTCATGCAGACTACTGATTGTCCAAGGCAATAAAAACAAAAAAATATGTAGGTTGCTGGGCCCACCACATAATAATCCGGTAGAGAGATAATGGAGTGCATACAAAGCTTTAACTCACTTGAGAAATATCTCCGTTAAACCCTATGTCATCCTATTGAAAGCAGGGATACAACTGCCTGAATAAAGATTAACAGTGGGCCAATACATAGTTGGGAAAGAGGGGTGTTATTGGGTGCTGCAGAGGGGATGAATGACCTGGAGAGAAAGCTGTTATGTTGTAGTGTAGTGGTAATAGGGCTTTAAGAAGAGAATGTTAGGAGAATAGAATCTAGCGGTATCCCGGTAACGGGAAGTCAGGAGAGAGAGAGAGCATGAGGAGACAGAAGGCGGTTAGGAAGGACGGAGCTGGGTCAGGGGTTTAATACAGATTGTACTTACGAAATAAACTTTCCTTTGATGAAGAACGATATCGCGTATCATTCTGGATGAAGACATGAGAATGTAACAAAAGCCACTAAGTGACCCAGCATACGGTCTATGCACTTTGAGAAATGAGGACAAATCAGCCCACAACTGAAGCAAAAGTAGCACCTGACTACCTTTTTCCCTATTATGAGGGGTTCTTCATTTCCTGGTGCCTTCTGGTGGCAAGCAATGGACAAATCAATAGGAAAGTCATCATTGTGTCCTCACTGGAGTATTTGTCATGTGTTCTTAGCCATCTGCTAACTATACTGTTTCTTCGCATTAAGCCGCTGCCTTCAGCACAATATCATACGGCTGGCTTTATGAACACAACACACAATGGAGAGAGATTGTCTCAGGGTTTAAGGTATGAAACATGAACTAGTCGCTTATTCAAAAGTAAAGTGTCAGGCTTTGCGCTAGGTGACAAGTGGCCGCCGGTTGTAGGATATCAAGGTCTTCACAAGCTTAGGCCGGACTAGACAAGTGCTTAATGTCTGTCCATTCAAAGAGACCAGAGGTGAACTTCTGGGAATCAGTTTAGTACCTACATGAAGCCCATGTAAACAGGTAGGCACTAAGTACAACAGTAAGGTGCTAAAAACAAGTACATGTAAGAAAACAGGCCACCAATGGGCAGAACCCATCATCAATGAGCCTCATCCGACCAATAGCTGCACTTCAAGCTGTTCATCAGAGCTGTACAACTACAGCAAAGTTGTAAATATGGTTAGGAAAAGACTGAATGGGCATGGGGAGGGCAAGCGCTTCGCTCAACCAAGGGACTGGAAGAAAAGGATGTGTAAAATAAAGGTGTGGCGCTCTGCTGATACTGCCACAAAGACACACTGATGCAAAGCAGGAAAGAGACAAGCCACAGCTCTGACTAGTTAACACTCTTCTCAGGCGTCACTGAGAAGCTTGGAGTACAATTATTCGAGAATACGACATGTCTCGACGTGCTGCAAAATGTGCTGTCCACTCACCAATCTGTTTTCATCAAAAACTTCGAACAACAATCTGTGGTTGCTTGGATTAACCTGCAAGAAACACACAAGAGAACTGAGTGTCATTATGATGAGCAAATCGTTACCACAGCAACCCAACATCTTATTCAAAGAGAAACATTTCAAGCCCGCGTAGGTCATCATGTTGTAGAGCTGCTCC
Organism: Pleurodeles waltl; assembly: GCF_031143425.1. Classification (NCBI taxonomy): domain Eukaryota; kingdom Metazoa; phylum Chordata; class Amphibia; order Caudata; family Salamandridae; genus Pleurodeles; species Pleurodeles waltl. The sequence continues at coordinate 178,491,231 of NC_090436.1, read as the reverse complement.
TGCTGTCTGAACGGCCTGCGTGCCTTTAGCTTGCAATCGGTTTGGTCTGATCAACAAGCTGAACATAAGGATGGGCAAAAGTTCCCAACGCAGCCCTCTTGAGCTGGTGGGCCTAAACACGTGATTGACAGTCAGTGGGCAGCAAAAGCCTAGTGCACCATGACAGGGCAGAAACCAGGCACACAACACAGAATACACTACCCACGTGAGTTTACGACACTCCACACCTCCTCAGATCCACTTCACATAATACAGTAGTCTAGTTTGAGGGGATCTGAGGGGCACGACATGCCCATATCTTAAATAAAACACTTACCCTACGTTTTGTGAAAAGACAACAGTCCCAGGAGCATTAAATCCAATTACGGAAATGCTTCAGCAGAGGTACAAGGCAGGCAGTCTCCTGTGCTGTGAAACTGGGGGAGTAGCATACAGCTACACAAGCTTTCTTGCCAGAGTGCCTGCTTCCCTGAAGCAAATGTAAATATGAACAATGGGTTAATCTGCAAATGTAAAGGGTGCTTGGAAGCCAACTTTAATCCAGCTGAGCTGTGAAGTGTGTGATTTTAAAGGGCAGTTATTAAAAAATTGCACTACATACAGCCTAGGTATTACTAAGTTCTATTTTTCGGGAACTCTTTTTTTTATTTTAACACATTTTGTAGCAACCCTTCATACTATGTGTAATTACAAGTTTAAAATAACGAGCTCAATGTTCATAGTGCTAACCTTCACAGACTGGGACCACATAGCACTGAACATACACAAGTCATTATTCTACCCTGCACAAACTAGGATTCAGTTCCGTGGCTTTTTTGTTGTACACACAGACTTCGCAGTATATTAACTAATAGAGGTTTCATATAGTACACAGTGGTGCATGTCCCACTGATTAACTTAACTTGCATTTATTTTCACTTAAGCTATATTTTATCTGGAGTAAGCTGAAGATGAAAGACTGAAAAAAAAAGTACAGAATATTTTGGTTTTTATTTGCCACGCCTTTGACCCCGCCCCCACTGCATGTGATGTCACAGTTCCCATACTTTTTTAATGCACTTCTGAGGCGATTTTTTGAGTCTGCTATGGAGGGTGATTATCTTTTTTTTTTTTTTTAATAATGTACATTCTGTGTCGCTCACGCGTATGTGCCACATTGAAGCAGTTGCTTTGCATACCTGTCCATTTAAAAAAAGATGCAGTGGGGAGTAAAAGAAAAGTCCCAAATGTCTATAATATAAGGCCTGAGACAACCACTGCCCATGACTAAAGCTGCTGACTGCAGAGATCCTTGCTTGGTTTCCTTTCGGGGATTCCAGACGCTTGCTTACGCTATCAGGGTGAGAGGGCAGCGCAGTGGGTTTTGTGGATGTGGAACAGAGGACTGCAGGTGCGTCTGATTTGTCCCACTGGAAATGATGGTTTATTTCGATACAGAGCAGGCGCACAGTGGCTGCTTTCTTTCGGGCAGATAGTGACAGGGCCCAACTCAGGAGGGAAGCTTTAGCTTTGTTGCTGCGTGGCGCAGAGGCGGGCTGGGCTGTAGGGTTGCCACCTGACCGGTTTTCTAAAAGCACCACCGTTTTTTTGATGTCCAGCTGGTACAAAAATAAGAAAAATAACCTAAGGCCGGTATTTTTAGCCCTCATCTGTACAAATTTCAACCAGTAAATATAAGCAGAAAGCACCTTTAAATGTGTTCTAGAGCCGCGTTAATGATCCCTGACTATTAATTAAACAAAGGCAGAGAAGTCAATTTACCAATTAATACATACCATTTTGATTAAAGTCCAATTTAGTATCCCATCCGGGACTTACAGACTCTTAAAACAACTGTAAATGGCCGGTATTTTTCTCTTGTAAAGGTGGCAACCCTAGCTGGGGGGTGGAGTGAGAGTCCCACCCAAGCCACCAGCCCCACCTTCTAATAAACCTTGTACGTCTGCATGTCATCATCCTACCCACCACCACACAGCTGACTAAAATCGAAACCGCCGTCACCTTCAGTGCTCACACACCCTCCTAAACATCTGCCAGCGTTTACCAGCGATGGATTAAAGGTGGTGCCTACAGACAGAGGACTCCAGCTATTCATGAAGGATGTGACAGCAGCAAGAGAGTGTGTCTGTCCTCACTCCATCACTCCATCACTGGCAATCAGCCCCTCCAAATGGCAAAGAATAAACACACCTCATACTACTAAAACAAGCCCCGCTGATTGCTCTGCCTGAACAAAGAAAGGAAGATTCCTCTTTGCACACCACCTTAATTGCCAGGCACCTTTGAGGACAAGTGTGCACACATTTTCAAGTCCTGACAATTCTCTTCAATAAGATGTGAATGAAGATATGCACAATGGGCAATATTTTCCCTATCACAAAGAAATGAGCATCTACCTATTCACAACTTGCCTTGCTGTGAAACACTGAAACTCAATGATTACTGTCTAAATTAAAACATGATATCAGGAAATGGACAGCCCTCAATTTATCACTATTGGGCAAGGACACAAGTCATCAAGATGCATACGGCACCCCGGATCAACTACATTTTTGTAATGTTAACTCTATGCATACCTAAAGAAAAGTTTTTGGAACTAACTCACGATAAAACAGTTTGTGTTTGGAGAGGGAATGAGGGTGGGGGATTAGGCTGAAAATGGACAAGCTCTATGCCAATACAGACATCGGTGGTCTACGGCTGGATATCGTTCTAATTAGCCCCGGTCCGTCTTTAATTCCTGACACCTTTGATAAGCATAGATGGGTTCAGAAAGAAAACAGAATGCTAAAGGGTATGGGAGATCTTCTTACCCTCTACTTGAAAGAAAATCACATAGTTATGAAGGCCCACCCAGTCCTACGAGCCCCTTCTTAAACATGGTGAAAAGCACATCATCTCTTAAAGACTAAAAGTACATCCTCACTGGCGATCCTTTGTGGGAAAAGAGCCAATTCCGCACTGAGGGCCGTGAACCAGGCTAGGAGGCATGGTGACGGGATATCAGCTGTTGAGGGATGGCAAGTGCTGACATCTGCTGAAACACATCCACCTTTACTGTTCATAGGACCCATGCCTGGATATATAGGCAACTCTCACATTGTCTGTCTATAGGTCTAGGTCCGGCACCAGCAATACTTGCGATCTCACCTCCTAAACTGCCTGAAAGTAGGAAGGATGTATAAAGGAACAGTATCGGGGTTGTACAACATACCCATAGATGGAGTTTTTTTTTTACAACCAACAATGTTACAAGTTAGAGGATGATGGTCCAACAGACAATCGAAGGAGTACAATGATGAGGAATGCCCTGAATTATTTCTTAACCATGAGAAACATTTGTGGGAAGCCACAGTAAAGTCAGGATACTACACAGATGGCAATATCTCTCCCCACTCAATGCTGGAGATGTGATTACCCACATAGTGTCATAGTCCACATAGTCTGGTAATGTTATTAGTTGATATCATCCTGCGACGATATCTAGAGAGACATGAAAAACAACTCTGGCCTGCAGGGAGCCTGACCAGGGCCGGCTGTATTATTACAAGGCACAGTACCATTTTCAGTGTTCACCCCACAATCAGGTCAGTAGATGGTTTGCCACGACCATGGCTGTTGCACAGCTGGCCACGCTTTACCATTAAAATCTATGCAAATTCCCACTGTTGAAATCTGGCTCTGTGAAATGCACCAAGTGGCAAAGTACAAGCAAATAATTTACAACTTAAATGCTAGCATGCCTGTCTTTTACAGGGCCTGTGGTGGATTCTCCCAGGCATCACAGTGTCGAGAGGCACGGGATCTGAAGTGCATAAGAAATTATACATTAAGTTTATGGCGACGCCCATAGGAAGAAACTGGAATGAGCCCGTGATGAATTTCATGCAACTGCTAGACACAGGCTGCGGCCAGCATGTTTTCCGCTATTTTTTACCTTTCTACTTACAGTGTAGCTCGGGAGGTATATACAAATGATTGCTATGTCACTTTTATTATGTTAATAGGTTGTTTTGTAGGGACCCGGGTGGAGGTCGGACAAGCATCATTATCTAAGTCTGGATCAGAGACTTACTTTATTTGTATTGATTTCTTAAGTGCGTTATCTGAGTGACAAGGAAATAGCTTATTTGAAACTTAATGTAACACTGTGTACTGGCATATACCAATAAGAGGGTGGTCTGCTGGTTACACCCAGTTTACTAACATGATGTGTTCAATTTCTATTGAAAGGCAGTACGGGAAGAGCATGAATACAAAGTCAACTGTAGGCATGTCCTATTTCCCACTGGTCAGTACATTCCATGGCTCCCTTTCCCTGGTGGACACAGCTCCCAGCACAATGATGGACACAATCTAGGACAATAACGCGGTCTTATTCTCTTGAAAGAACAGAAAAATACATGGAAATAGAATTACCATCGTCTGTGGGCTGAACAAAATATGTCAAATGCAGCGGTATGGTGGGGCATTTTTGTGCCTCAGACTTTTCAATTTATGGCACAATGGGTATGTTGTGTAGCACCAAAGTGTGTATATTGTGCCACATTATCTTAGACACTCTACTGCAGAGTGGTGGGCATATGGTGTGGCACGAAGAGCTACATTAGATTTCTATGTTTCAGAATTAGACAGACATCAGTACCTCTACTGGAGTTCAATCATGGTGGCATTTCTATTAATTCACATTCTAATTCAGAAGTCTATAATTTCTCAAGCCTCCACCATTCCTTGACAACACTGGCGATGCGCCCATCAGTTTTTAGGGTCGAGCTTGCGTCGCATGCGCTTGCGAGACGCTTTAGGAGTCAGAAAAGGGATCTGAGCCCCGTTCACGTCATGTCAGTTATCTTTCATTGGTTCATGGGCTTGCCTGTTAAAATCTGCTTTCTTTCATTAGTGGAAGGCACGCATACGTCATGCCTTTTTCCGGTGGTTAGCCCTCCTCGAGCGCAGCGACCAAGTACTGAAACCATGCAAGGCTCGCTGTTTCCCATCTGGTTTGTGGACTACTTTTTATTCTTTGTTCGCAGCACAATCCCGCTTGGCAGAAGTTGAGCGCTTTGCATAACATCAACAATGTTACATAGTTAATTGCACTTTTGCCGGTTACGTAGATAATTGCACTTTTGCTGATAGGTTTCATTACGAGTGAACTGTAGCAGCGCGATCGTGCAGTTTTTTTTATTTCAATGTAGAAAGAAAAATACGGTTGGAAGTTTACAACTGCTAATAGCTGTAACTCTGAGAAATGCTAGTGCATTGCAAATGCTTGTTTACATATGTAACAAAGGAAGCAAGGTTAACACCCGCCATCAGCTATGCCTTGCACCTTCTAAATACAATTATATTTCACCTTCACAAGTACAGCAAGTGCAATGCACCCTAAAACACAAAATGCTAATAGGGTGGTGCATGACAGCATTTTTCTTATTTAGGTGACTTTTCTCTGAAAAACAACAACAAAAATCTTGTTGTTGCCCAGTCTCTTGCCTGCGGTATCACTTCCGGTGCCTACAGAGAACACGCAGCGCAAGAGTTTTTTTAAGCTTTCTGCATTTGTGTGTCTGTGGGTGGTGCAGTGTAAAGAGATACTTATGAAGCTGTTAATGATCATGTGCTGTATTAAATTAAAGATAGGTTAGGTACACGTAGACTAAACACTGTACCCTCTTTTCGCTTGTTTCCACAAGATAACACTATTTTAGCCTTACATGCTTAATGGTGTAAAGCGTAATTATCAGACCGCGTTATTAACCGATGGCTTGGTATAGGAGTGTACATCTAACACTGGGATTTAAGGTACGACTGCCATCAGGCGACGCTGCCCGCTCCTGTCGGCTCTACTTTCCCTGGACCCTATGTTACGGTTTGTCAGGGTTCTTTACAACAGCTGTGGAATCGCTTTTAGGTCCCAAGTTCCCTTTGCACAAATCCTTGTACAAGTTGGAAAAGCACAAACGTGTTCGCCTTCAAAAGCTACTCCTCTGCAATATTCCACCACGTGACTTAAAAAAAACAACTTTCAGGCTCAGTTTCCTTGGCATGCTCCACATGCTTGAATGCAGCAGGTTATGTGAGATGGAACTCGGTCTGTAGTTCTAAAAATGTTTCATGCTTCCTCCAAGAAAGTAAGTACCCCAGTCTAACCTAGGCCGTGACCTTCCAAGTATACAGGGCATCCCTCCGCAGTCATGTAGTAAAGGGAGAATGTTAACTTGTCAGACTCACTCCTCTTCCCAGTGAATGGTACAAACTCAGTAGTGGTGGAGGTAATCCGAGAACAATACAAATGCGTGTGTCCCACTCCCTTGGGAACCCAGGGCATCCCTATTGTGGACGATCGGACAAGTTGTGGTCCATAAAGCTACAGCTTTCTCCATCTCCTCCTCCACCATAAACCAGTGCTGCTTTGCTTGATAATAACACTGAATATTGTGGCCTTTCAGAGTACCCTCCAAACATCTTAGTATATACCGTGCTTCATGCCAAGCCCAACATTGTCCTCTTTCCTGTCCACAGTATGAATTGCACAGCTCCTGGATTTTATGACTGTTCTCCTTCACCGCTTGCAAGGAAGTGAACTCAAATGTAAAGAAGATTTTGAGCAGCACTGCCATTATATTCGCCACTATCCCCACCACCCAAGAAATCATACGGGCCAGCCAGCTTTGAAGGGTTGTCTTAGCTGCTCTGGACAGCATGATAACATTTATCTTCATTGCCTCCTGTCGATACTGACTAGTTACATTGGATCACTTAGAGGGTGTTGCTCTTCAGGCCCTCCAATATCGGAGGTCAGTGCCATGGCCCCTGACGTTCCACTGTCTGATATCAATCAAGCTCCTTCAGAAGCGTGGCACTGGAGGGAACAGGGTCCAGAGGCATCTGGATGTCATCTGCACACATAGTAACTCTCGCTCCAGTTTCACTCGCCTGATGAGCAAGTCAAGTTGTGCTAGTGATTGCAACAACAAAGTGAAAGGCAGTGGAGTCATCGGGTAATCCATCTTCCTGCCCGACAAGATCACCTCTGCCTGACAATTGTAACTGTCACGAACACTTGCTGATGTAGCCCTGCATCTACCAGGCCACCAAAGGCTAGATGTGAGAATAGCTCTCTTGTCAGTTCTTGCTCTTCTTTCTCCTCTCTGATTGGCTTGTAGGTCTCAAGGTTGCTTCATGTCCATTGTGCATCTTTCTCTCATCCAACAGATGTCTCCTTCAACTGCTAAGGCTCTTATCTGTTGGATTAGGCATTTGAGTGGCTGTCCTTCCTCTTTTCTGCTCACACCAACCTCCTTCAGACCAAAAACCTTAAACACCTTGGTAAGGGAATAAGGTGTGTCCTGCTTTCCATTCCAAGTGAAAAGGACACAGAAAGGGTAACCACATCTGCAGAGTGCCGCCTCCTTCCTCTGGACACTTTAACAGGTCTGAAACCTTTTTTTCCCAATAAAGGGGGTGAGATCCGCACTTGGGACCCACTGTATTATTTGTCACCCCTTACCTTGCTCACGTTTTTATATCTTTGAAGAAATGCAACATTATTAGGATGTCCTTGAAAGCTTTTACTCCATTAGTTGTCAACAGACACCTTATGTAACCCTAGCCAGTCTGATTAGTAGGGTTTCAATTAAGTCTTGGATGTATATTTTGAAATCTGTGTCCCTGGTCCTTCTGTGGTCCCTTTAATGTGCACATGGTTTCTCCTGCAACAATCTTTTAAGGTCCTTCTTTTTTTCCTGAAGGAGGGCATGCTGCTTTTCTCAATGCATATGTATTGCTGGGAACGGTTCTTGATCCAATATCCTTTTATCTATTAATTTGTCTAGAATGTGCACTTACTTTTGAAGTTCTTTTGCAGGGTAGCCCTGACCGTTGTTGTTCCACCAGCAAATCTACAAAGAGTCTTACAAAAAACATTGTGCGACTTTCTTGTTGGGTGAAGACACCCACATGCTGCTGCCCAGGTTCTCTGGTGGTGGTGCTTCACAATCCGCTCCATGTTTCTTGATTTAAAACTACAGCAGTATGGGCTTCTTACCTTTGACCCATATCATTAGTTCAAGATTCAGAAAGCCCATATAAGTTAGCTATATGGTCATTTCTGAGTTCAACACCTCTATTGCTTGAACCCATTTCCCTGGTTGAGGTCTCTGTTGCAACAAGACAAATCCATTGCTAGCTTAGATATATGTATATCTTTTTACCCTTAGGACTGGGATTACTTGGAAATAGTACTTTTTAAAAAATTGCGTTTTATTTGTAATTCCAACAACAATATTCCGAATTATAGGATACAAGTAACAGATCTTCCACATAAACCTCATATATCAGCAGTTAGTACAATTACAATCCATTATGGCAATCTTATCCAGAGCTTCTCTGTAGTTCACAGGCGAAGAAATTATTTCATACTGTTTTGTTACCCATCCACAATTTAGCAAGTCACCTCAGTCATCTACCTTTTATCACCTTTAGTCGTCCTCCACCTCCTCGCGGCCCCCTCTCGGGTCCCCCTATGTGTGACAATGGTGGATCGAATAACTGCACATGGAGGTTACATAGAATTGCCACCCTCTGCCTCCCCTTTCGTCTTACAAATCAAGTACATTTGATAAGGACTCCATTAGTTCTTGGGGCGGAGCTGTGGCGGGGAAAGTTAATTATATTATACGTATCAGTTTGAGTGTTGCAATAGGCCATATCTCGATGCCATTTGCTCAGTGTAGGAAGTGGTCCTCTATCCCATCGCATCGCCACAAAACGCTTCCCATAGCAACTAGCCTCCTGACTTCCTTTCCCACATCCCTATCATATCCTAACAATGCTAACAGTGGTGTAGATCTGAGCTTTATCCGTTATCTGCTCTAACTCAGCAAATATATTTGACCAGAACTCTTGGATGCCTGGGCAGGCCCATGCCACATGCTGTAAGTCTGCCTCCTCCGCCCCATATCTTGGGCACTCAGCCGAATCCCGGAGTCCATATTTCCGTAACCTGGCAGGGGTGTAAAACTCTATTAAGCTATTTAAAATGGATCAATCTGTGCCTCCCGTTTAAGGAGATAGTTTGTGCCTGAGCAGCAGTAACGCCATTGCTTATCGGTTAATGTGTTGCCTATGTCTCTCTGCCAATCAACTCTGGCCTTTAGTGCTCCAGGTGTCCGAGCCTCTTGTGCAAAAGCGTATAATCTAGTTACTAATTTAGTTCTCGATGTCCCCTCTATCACCCAAGTGAGAGGGCGAGCTCTATAATTCTGATATTCCATGAGGGGGGTCTTCACCTCTGTGCCTGCTGCGCACTTTTCCCATGCTGGCATTCTACCATCTCGAAAAAACTCCCCAACCTCGTTAAGTCCCAGCTTCCTGAATACCCCTATTGAGCCTTTATCTTGGCTCGGCGGGAACCAATTGCACCACTCTATCTTCACCTGAGGGGAGTACAACAGAGGAAATGCCTGCCTGTTCGTCAATTTATGCCAAGCATCTACTATGGTATTCACCGAGTCTGTAACACTATGCCTTCTCTTGGGGGAAATAAACAATTGCTGTGGTAGCTGGTGTGGTTTTGATACATCACGCTCAATGTAAGCATACAGGGCATTGTGTGGGCCATGAATCCAACTGTACGCTATCATACCCCTTGCAACTTCGTAATATATCTCCCACCGTCATATGGTAACTACATCCCATCTGACTGTGGGTTGTTTTCCAGCCCATGCCAACCTAACCAGCATCGATTTCAGCGTCATGAACACTGTATTCGGGAGCAGAATAGGAATATTTTGGCAAAGGAAAAGAAATCTCAGTAGGACCATAATCTTCATCAGGGCTATACGCCCAATTAGGGAAAGTGGAAGTCTGATCCACCTATTTACTGCTTCTGACAACTTTTGTATCAATCTGCCATAATTCTCCAGTAAAACCACCGATGGATCTGTATGCAGCTGAATCCCCAAATATCGGACAGAATCCTCCATCCACTCAAGTGGAAACTCAATCTGAACCAGGGTCGTGGCAGAAGTAAGAGGGAATATCAGTGATTTGCTCCAGTTTATGTGGGACTATGAAGTAAAACCTGCCGCCACATAACTGCCCTGTAATCTGCAAGTGGTAAGCATTGGGATGTTAGGGACTAGATAGGTTTCCTGTAGAATGGCTATGTCCACATGATTGCATTTTAGATATGCGATGACTGTCCTCATCTTCCCGTAATCGTTGAGGCCTCTGACATGCCATGTCAGAAGCCTCAAGGTCATGCGCTGAGTAACAGTGCCCTGTTCTGATTCAACCCTCGCCATGTGAAATGTGTAGGTGTTGTAATAATCACTGCAATATCAGACATCGTGCCGACCATAATCGTATGGCGGAAACAACATTAAACAACAAAACACTCCCAATCCCACACTCCCATCCCACGACAAGCAAATCCACAACTGGCATGTCGTCCCCTCCCACAACAAGCAAACCCACAACTGGCATGTTGAATGTTCCATAATCTACCCCAATCCCACCCATCTGTAATTCAGTAGTTTGGCTATCACCTGGCGAGGCGGTGCACCCAGGTGTGGTTTGGGAGCCAGCAAGTGGTGGGCACATGCCACTACAAAAATGTTTGAAAATGTCTTTCGGCCTAGTAGTCTAATCAGAAGTCTTTCCACAAAAAGTTCCATATTATCGATAGCCGTCGATTCTGCTATGCCCACCACTCGTATATATTGCTTCTGTGAGAGCAGGCTTCGAGATCCTCAACCTTCGCCCCCAGTGCAGCCACTGTCTTGTCCATCCGCACCTGCAACTATGAGCTGGAGTTACAGTTGTCCTCTAACATGGAGATTCTGCCTTCAGCCTCGTCCACTCCACCTGCTTATCCAGCCGTTCAGTCATTCTATCCATCCTACAGGATGGAGAGTCAATTTTACTGTTGATCGTCGCTAAACTACTTTGCATTGCTGCTAGGATATGACACAGCTCAGGTTCAGCATCTGACTCCTGGTTCCCAGCTCCTCTCTGCACCCATCTCTGCTTCTAGGGGTCTACCGCGCCTCAAACAGCAATTTTGTTTGCATTTTATCTGTCTTCCCCATCTTGCTGTCCGTGGCACAGAGAACCCTTCCGCTATTTCTGGGCATGGCCCCCTTACATTCTGGGCCTCTCAGTCTACTCCGTCGCTGCCCCTCTTGGTACAGGCGGACCCCCCCACAGCTGCCTCCAGCTTCCACAGTGACCCCCCTCCCAGCAGCCGGGGCCACAAGCTGGTCACTCTTCCGGCCCAATCCCCCGCATGGGACCCCAAGGTAAAAGCCACCGCCGGGCCCGCGGAAGCGCAACGCCTCCACACCACAGATCGTCTCTGTTGCAGCTCCCCTGCCGCGATTCTAGCTGCGAACTGTGCTCCCCGTCTTGCCGCAGTTCATCAGCAGTATCAGCTGTGCCTTTTTTGGGTTACAAAGCCTTCGTAGGGCTGCAGGATTATTTAGGATTGTGTAGCGGCCACAGGAGCAGAGTTAACCCGCGGCCATCTTGTTACTTGGCAAGCTCTACCCCCCCCACTATTTGATGTAGATAAGTGGGTTACTGCTTTAAAAACAGAGATACTTTTGTTACTTGCACTTCATAAATTGTAATCCTTCTAAAATAGAGCAATGACCTCTGGAGGACAAGTGACTCCTACACCTTCTAACCCTCACTGACTTGTATAAAAGTGTCCTGACCACTGATGTACAAATGCGTATGATTTACTGTCAATGTAATGAGTATGTGTGATATAAAGCACTTTGATACCCTCCATTTTGATCAGTAGTGTTATAATAGAAGAAAACATAGTATTTAAATTATTTTCTGTAAATACTGGGATAGACATACTCATCCGACATTCTCACATTGAATGTATATTGCTTATATTCAGAGACTGAACAAAGTGAAAGGTGTGCTTCTCTTAGGTGTGAAGTGCTGACAAGCTGTGTGCCTTTGCACTCCACTGCATTTTGCACCTAGGTGTGAGCCAAGGATGCCCCCAACTAAAGGAGGCCTGATGGCCCTTTAAATTAGGCCTTTGTAATGGGCCCAGCTTGAATCTGAAATTAAACAAAAACAAACCTGGCAGCCTGCACGCTGTTGCTCGGATCAGAAAGCAGACAACGTGTCTGAAAATTACACCGGGACAAGTTCGGCATTTTACAGTGGGGTCCAACTTCTTTGGCAGGGTGGACAGCGTGCCCCCTGTGAAAATAGAGGAGGACGCCGTCCACCCGCGTGTACCCCCGACTTGTACCCTGTCTAAAACAAAATAATGATAAAACTGTGGGCGAATGTACGTGAAATTACTCCTTTTGGAGGGCGACAAGCTCTTTTGAGAATTCCCCACAAAACTGACAGTAAGAAATCGCATGCCATGCTTTGCTGCAAGCGCCCCTATCTCGGTACACAGGTGGAGGCAGCCTTTCGTCTCATTTGCCCGCACACTTAAAGCAACAGAAGAAAACAAGGTTGGTGCACGCGATTTTCATTCCAGTAATTAAAGTTATCGAGATCAATACAGGCGCCTTGCGACAAGCAGAGAAGCGGGACCCCTAAACAGATCATGTAATTTGGAACAAAAAACAGAGTATATGCATCATCACTGGTGTTATATGGCAGGCACTCCCTAATAACAGTTAAACAGTACACAGCTTTGCGTTAATCCTTATTCTGAAGCAATTTGCAAATTTACAAAAATCTGTTTTTATAATTTATAACGATGGTGTTCTATCAATTACTCAAATGAGAAAAAATGAGGAAATGCTTAACTTACTCGAAAATAAAACTCCTCATTCCATTTAGGATTCAGCGTCTGAAAGAAAATATATTTATATTATAATTAACAAAATGCACGAAATTTATAGGTAATCGTTACTTCTACATATACATGATACATTTTTCACTGTTAAAAATAGCTTAAATAACAATTATCTTTAAAAATAAAGTTGCAAACTGTCTAAATTTGACATTATCTTGTACAAAAAAAATCGTCCCAGATCAATGGATTGAAAACACATCCCTTCGGTGACCTCTGCCTGGGAGATTTCTGGTGCGTCAGAAGGTTTAAGAATAGATTTTTGGCTAAAAATAGCTATCTTTTTCCAAAAGAGGGGTCATATGAGACCTATGCAGGAAACCCCTACTGATGACTCTGGAACATTCCACAGTTAAGCCTCACATAACACTCTCGGGGGCGAAAGTCAAGGATTTTTCGCAAGACGCCGCTGCAGAGAGCGCCACGTCCTGGCAGCGGACTGTGAACGCGAGGGAGCGCTTGAATGGCCATTTTCCCCGCTTGCATTAGGGCCCCTGTCATCCTTACTACGCCCCAGGCGTAACGCGGGCATTATTTTAACGTACTTTCGGAGCGCGGAAGATACCATGCAGGGCTACTAAAGTAAACTTCGTACAATACTTATATGGAGAGGACTTTCCTGTCCTAATGAATGAAAGGGAACTCGTTATATTAACGTAACTCACACCTGCAAACATCAGCAAGGGGACGAGTAATAGGCAGGCGTTCTGCTGCTCTGATTAAAGCCCTACGTCAACAGATGTCCAGCCGAAACTTCAGCGGATGGCCGAGCCCTGCTGAACACAGTGTACTGGAAGGGAGCTTCACAGGCAGGGACCATGGTGCAAAGGGCGTGAGATATTAGAAACGGGCCTGATAAGGCAAGCAAGGGATGAGCTTTATATACAATAATGAGGGTTACCCCGGTCTCCATCAGACACTTAAGAAGGAGTAACACAGGATGTAGGAGGTCCCACTATTTGACGATATAGACAGGGGCTGGGTATGTAAAAGTAGGACGGTGTGTGTAAGGATGTATAGGCATAGGTCGAGCCTGTCCGCAAGTTGCTCCATCAACAATCAATAGTTATGTAAATAAGGGGCCTATGCCCCTCTTGAACAGGTTCAACAACAGGCAATATTAAGTTCAAGCGATCAGGCTCCTGCAGTGATGGAGAATACACAGTCTGGTTGTCACTAGTAAGGTCACTTCTACGCCTGAGATTTGGAAAAATCAGCAGATCTATAAATTCGTGCAGGAAGTGAGATGTGCAGAGTTAGGCAATGTGATCTCAATGGCTTTCAACATCTGCCCCATAGTATCCCAAGGTGGGGCAGTGCCACATAACATGTAACAGATGACAGCTTGGCGGAGCCCAGTGCCAGTTCCGTGACTGGGGGAGTAGTTTGGCTTTGTGTGATCTCTCATGGTCTAGTACCAAAAAGAGAATATTTTTGAAGGACAGGGAATTCAGCTTTCTCCCTGACGGGCAAGACAACTTATATCACAACCAACTTCAACAACTGCATGGCCATGGTAGCAGACTGGATGTGAATCAACTGCCTGAAGCTCAACTCTGACAAGGAAGTAGTGGTCTTCATTAAAAAGACCGCCTACTGGGACTCCATCTGGTGGCCGTCAGAGCAAGGACCAACACCCCCACACACAGATGACACAAGAAATTTAGAGATCATCCTAAATGACAGGCTCAACATGATGGCACAAGTCAACGCAGACAGCAGCTCCTGCTTTCACATGCCTCACATGTCACAAAAGATCTTCAAATGGTTGCCACATAACACCAGACAGACCATCACGCAAGCACTCATCACCAGCAGGTTGGACTAAGGTAATACTATGCCGGAATCTCCAAACAACTCCTACACAGACTCCAGACAATCCAGAATGCTGCTGGAAGAGTCATACTCAACCTCTCATGCTGCACTGCTATCATGCTGCACCTCAAGAAGCTTTACTGGCTGCTCAATCACACGAGCAGCTAATTCAAATTTCACGCACACTTACAAAGCCCTATACAACACAAGAACTCATACACTTTCACCAGCCTACCAGACACCTTTGCCCTACCTCACTCTCACTTGCACACACACTCCACATCCACAAAATCAGAGCAGAAGGTCAATGACATTCCTCAACACATCCGTGTCTCCTCCTCACTCGAGTTCCCCAAGAAGCTGAAGACCTAGCTCTTTGATTAAAGGCCAAGGGGAGCACACACCTACACACATGGCCAAGCACCTGGAAATACTCACAGGTGATTAATGAGCTATACCAATCGACAGAGACATAACTTTACTCGCCTCAGAAGCTGATTATGCGTTTCAAGGAACAATACTCATCAGGGTACTACTTCCCTATGGCCGCCTGCCACTACCTTTTGGGATCATGGTCAATTGTGTTTACAAGGACATTATGGAGTCCAGATACTAGATCTCTAGAAGTAACTTGTTGAAGTATACTTCCAGATCAGAGAGTTCAGCAAGGCCACAGTCATTTGTGGTTCCAAGCAACTGTGTATACAATACATGAATCTGCAGTATTGTGGCATGACCATTTTAACTACCATTCAGCTAGCAGCAAATCTAACGATACAAGTATCCCAACCTGGAACTGGCCCACACAAATTGTTAGAAATGGGGTCTCTAGTTTACAGTGATTTGCGCCCAGTCCAAGTAGGGACCCTCACTCTAGCCAGGGTACGGAGCCACACAGCTAAGATAACCCCTGCCCACCCCCCTGGTAGCTTGGTTTAAGCATTCATGTTTATCTCTGAGGCAATGTGTAAAGTATTTTTACGGATATACAGTAACAAAGTGAAAATCCCACAAAAGTACTCCATACCAGTTTAGAAAAAATAGCCAATATTTATCTGAGTAAAACAAGACCAAAATGACAAAAATCCAACATACACAAGTAAAAATACACATTTTCAAAGGTTAAATCTTAGTAAAGCGCTTAGAAACACTAGCTGGAACTGGGGAGGTGAGGCGTCTGTTCCATATGGTTACAAGGCAGGGGTCAATGAATCCAGCCTGTCGAAACCGAAGGCATCAACTTTGCCGTGTTGGGACCACACCACAGGGCCAAAGATGCTGCGTGGAGTCAGAGCCGGGTGCCACGGACGTCTGTGATACATCGCTCTGGACTCACACTGTGGCGGGACTTTGGAGGCGCTGCAGCGGCATCAGTCACGGTCTTTGCACTCAGCGGGGACCATGACTCTGGTGTAGGAAGCAGCATAGAGTTGGACAGCAGCACCGGTTTCCCAAGTCGCTCTGGAGTCGATGTGCTTAGTTTCTTCTTACCTGCACAGAACTCACTCCCAAAGGCCCAGGAAGAAGATTTTCACTCTCAGCAAGAGAGCCCATGTGCTGGCAGATGAAGTCTTTGATGTCCCTGAGACTTCTATCAGGAGAAAAGCTTAGTTAAAGCCCTTAGAGAACCTTTGGAAGCAGGACGTAGAAAGCAAAGTGGACCCTTTCACTCCCAGGACAGAAACAGCAAGCCAGCACAGCAAAGCAGAAGGCAGAGTGGCAGTCCCCCCTACAGAATCCAGCTCTTCGTCCTGGCAAACTGTCTTCAGTCCAGAAAGATTCTAACTTTGTGGGGTGTGAGGTCCAGTACTTCTACCTATTTCTGTCTTTGAACTAGGCAAGCTTTAATGACAGTCTTTGTAGTGCCCTTCCTTTCCTGCCCTGGCTCTAGACACACTCCAGGAGGTTGGAGACTGCTTTGTTTAAGGACAGGCACAGACTTATTCAGGTGCAAGTATCAGCCCCTCCCCACCGCACTAGATCAGGAAGACCTGTCAGGATACGCAGGGCACAACACAGGCACCTTTATGTGACTGTCTAGAGTGAATCCACAAACAGCCCAACTGCCATCCTGACCCAGGCGTGTATTCCACAGCCAGGCAGAGGCACAAATGGTTAAAAAAGAAAATACCCACTTCATAAAAGTGGCAATTTCAAACTTACAGTTTAAAAACCAACTTCACCGAAAGATGTATTTTTAAATTCTGAGTTCAGAGACTCCAAACTCCATGTCTCTATCTGCTCCCAATGGGAATTACACTGAAGATATTTTAAGGCAACCCCCATGTTGCCCTATGGGGGAAGAGAGGGGCCTTGCAATAATGAAAAACAAATTTACCAGTATTTCACTATCAGGACATGTACAACTCACCAGTACATGCCCTACCTTTTAAATACACTGCACTCTGACCATGAGACTATCTTGGGCTTACCTTAGGGGTGACTTATATGTAGTAAAAGGGAAGGTTTAGGCCTGGCAAGTGGGTGCACTTGTCAGGTCGAAATGGCAGTTTAAAGCTGCCCACACAGACACTGCAGTGGCAGGTCTGAGACGTTTACAGGGCAACTCATGTGGGTGGCACAATCAGTGCTGCAGGTCCACTAGTAGCATTTGATTCACACGCCCTGGGCACACATGGTGCACTATACTAGGGACTTACTAGTAAATCAAATATGATCGACAAGGAAAAACCAATCACCAAAACCATTTAGACAGAGAGCACTTGCACTTCAGCACTGGTCAGCAGTTGTAGAGTGCCCAGAGTCCCAAAGCCAACAAAAATGAAATTCAGCACATGATCAAATATTCCACCACAAATGATACCCTTAAATAACCACCTGGACCTTTTCACCAATTTGCCACTTATTTTGGTTCCTGCATTTTGTCACAGGGGCATGCTGGCATGAAAATAAAAACCTATTTGAAAGAATCTGGGTTACATGTTGGGAGGGGGTGAAACTCTTCCTAAGTAGCATCCGCATTCCTTGTCAGCGTGAAGTCACAAGCAAATCCCAAATTAACCTGTGCTCAACCCGGATACCTTGGCACACCGTGGCAAGTTTAACTTAGAGGTTTAACTTATCTATGCAGCACTTAAGGCAATAATAAAGTGAAAAAACAGCACAAGAAAAATCCCACACCCATTCAGAAAAAAAGGAGTATTTTTAATATTTAAAACAAGACCAAAACAAGAAAAATCCAATCAGTAGAACTGGCGATATGAATCCTTAAAGATTTTAGTGAAAATAGCACCAAAAAGCACAAAGGGCCAACTGTGGTTATCTGGTTGCACAAAACTGGGACAAGGTCCGGGCAACCACAAAGGGGAGCAGGCCGGATACAGGGGCCCATTTAGGCCTGCCGAACAAGAGTATCTTAAAGCTTGGCTGCGGAGCATTGCGGGGTCCCTTGCTGAGGATGCTTTGAGCATTCAAAGCCCTTTTGCTGGTAAAGTCAATGCAGCAGAGGCAATGCAAAGATTCTGCTTGGGGTTGCGCCACGCAGCACAGAGGTTGCATTGGTACTGCTGGGTCCACAGACTGGCTAGTAGACCACCTTTAGGCCCACTTCCAAGGGTCAAGGACAGGATGGCAACACTTGAGGGCAGCACTCACAGAGTCCAGGTGCAGGATTCCAGGTTGTTGGAAGCCTGTTTCATCCCTGGAGCTTCTGATCAGGAGGCCAGCCAACCAACCCGTGTGACTACTTTGGGGTACTGTGTTCAGAGTTGCAGGTCCAGTCCTTCTCACTTGGCAAGATGGTGACCCGATGTAATCAGACTGGGGCACAGAAGTATGCCCACAATGGCTTCACAGTGGTGAAAGGCAGCTGACAAAGGTTCTTGTGCTGGAAGAAGGATTACAAGTAAAAGCTGGAAGCCTTCAGGCATACCCCTTTTGATTGGAATTGGACAGGATTAAAAAAGAAATTAAACTGGGTCATTGGCTTTTGGTAAATTCATTTGTGCTTTGAAAATAAGCCTTTAAGCAGATCTAGTGTCTCCATTGACCAGCAGTGCTTCCCCAGATTGCCTCATACCCACCACAGAGGTGGACCAGCATCACAGATGGTTCAAGCATGTCAGCCTGGTACAAAACACACCTGGGACTCATGTAACTGAGACCTATGGCAGCCTCTCTACAGGCCAAGATGTGAACATCTACATTAATTAAAGATATGGGACAACAGCTATTGGAGTCCAGTGGGCCCTTCCCTTTCTTTAGAGGGAATGATATGAAATGTCAGAGACCATAGCCTGTGCCTCCTTCAATACTGCATGCAGCATGGGGACTAGACGTTTCTTTTCAGTTTTATAGAATTCACTCAGGAATCCATCCTTCCCTGGAGCCTTACATGTGGGAAGAAATGCTATCACATCTGATATCTTCTCAGGTGTGAGAGTTGGGGGATAGGGTAGCAATGCCCCAGAAATTCAGTCTCTGCAATCACATCAGTTGCATCAGAGCTATGCAGGGAAAAGAGGCAAAGGCATCCGAGATCTCAACTGGGTGTACTAATAGCATGTCCAAGCAGTTGGTTGCGAACAGCTGCAACTACACTCTGCGATTCATTCTGGTACAACTAAAATGTCAAAAGCCTCCAGCTGTTTTCTCTGCACTCATAGTGGCATTGAACAAGTTTAACCGGAGCACATTCAGTAACGAGATATCAAACTAAATTTTCAAATCTGGTTCTCTCGACCAACTTTAAATCTTGCCCAGCTAAGTCCCCAGTCATGAGACCAGTCCAGGCTGTGTTTTCAGCAGCCCACAAAATGTGGGTCTAAGTGACATACTCCCCCATTCTCCTCCCTAGGCACCCAAATGTTTGACGTCAGCACCTTAATAATAATAATAAATAATAAACAATGTGTAAAGTGCATGGCACTTCGAAGAAGTGTCCCAGCGCTGACCTTCTCGTCAGAGAGTCTGTATTTTGTGGCCTGCATCACTCAAACAGGTTATGTGAGATAGATGAGAAGTCTGTACAGCCCATACGGAATTTTAGTTGTAGTTCAATGGACTTCTCACTAGCATGAGAGAAACAAACATGTGACAGTGCAACCATCCAGGCTAACAGTCAGTCCGCAACAATGTGCCTCACAGTTTTGAGTGGAAAGAGTAATTTCCATCTTTAGGATAAAGGAGACGCCATGCACCGATTAGGTTGTGGTCTAACATCACTTTTCGCATTATTCACAATCATTATGATGACTTCTGTCAATAGGATTTCCTCTATCTAGGGAAGGATCAGATTACAGAAGCCTCCTACAACCAATCTAGCAGAGGCAAGTTCTGTGAGAACACGGCACAGAAAGAAAATGACTTTTCACATGTTTTAGGTCTGCACAGTGATCCAATTTCTGCAATTACGTGTCAACGCCTCACACTGGGAGTCGGGTCCAGTTGTACAATTACTACTGATAACAAGCCCTACCAATTCACACTGCAGCTTAGCTGCCCCTCTGTAACAACTGGACTTCCTAAATCTAAGGCACATATGTGGCATTGGTACTCTGATCAGCAGTGATGGCTCAGATAGTGTGTAGGCAAAAAACATTCATGAAAAATATTTTCAGTGTCACAGAACTAGATGAGGAGGCTATATCTGCAGATGTAAGGGGCAACAGATTAGTAGAAGTGTCCAGAGTAAGGCTAGCACACTAGATCAGCGACAGTGTAACCACAAATGAGCAAGGGTAAGCAGGGGCCAGAAGAAACCTGTCAGAAGCAATTTGGGGCAAAAGGTGGGGGCATGCACAGGGGGAACTTCTCTAAAAAGTAGAGACTAATAATAACTCATCTGAGGCCTCAATCTATTCTGTACACAAGGCAGAAGAGGCCCTATAATAAAATCACAGTTGACTGGAGTCCAAAATGTAGGATGGTACTGAAGTGCTTAGTCAGACAAAATGTCCTGCAGCAAACAAAAATATGGGCTGTGGGGCACACAGTTGAGTGTTCAGGAATTAAGGATGCAGGAGGGTATCAATCCAAACACAGAAGTGAGTGGAAGATGACGGAGGAAGATGCGTAAGAGAGAATTTAAGATATAACGCACTCACTTCCTTGTATTATCTCAAAGAGCCCCCAGGTCCCTACACTCAAACCCAACCCAATGGGAAGTGTCACCAGACAGTTATGGCTTCTGGAGCAGAGAACTGTCATAGACAAGTTCGGGACAAAGTGTAGTGAGTAGGAGAAGTTCAAATAACCTTAACAGGGAACAAACAGCATCCTTGATACCTAGAACCATGAAAACATGTCCACTGAGGAACCAGGCACCATAGCATAATGCAGTGCGATGCTGTCCACGATGTCCCGCCAAGAAAGAACCCAGCCCAGTCACCTGCACAATGGAGCAAGTGTGAGGCACCTCTCAGGCCGTTTGGACTTCAGTGGCAATCTTGATTTGCCTTTCTTCATTGCAAGAGTGTCCCCCATCTTATGCAGGCTAACTATCTGAACATCAACAGCCTTATTTTGAGAAAGCATCAGAGGGTCCATACAGTGAAAAGAGACTGTTGGCCTGAAGAGACTGGATATTTGTTATGGCGAGTTCAGCGTGCGCACATACCTCCATACTGGTGGACTAGAAAGCAGTAAGCAAGAGCCCTATGCCCAATGGATTATCATATATGGTGGTCCTAATGTATAAGACATGAGCATCACAGGAGGGTTGACCATTCCAGGTTTAATATTACAGTGGTTCCGATGGGGCGGCAGGGCCAGAAAATGACTCCCTTTTGTACTAGTGTCTAGAGAGGTCTTGAAAGCCAGGGGCCTATTTCTCTTTTGCACAGCCTAGGGTATGATTCTTGTGTGTTGGTGTTGAAAGAGTCAGACTATCACAGGGTGGGGCATGTTGGAGCTGCTTGATTTTCTATGGAGAATCTGATTAGCTCTCTGCCTTTCCCAGGGTTCTGAAAACTTGATATTCAGCATGTGGGGATGAGGATGGTCATGTATACCTGCTTGTCTTCTTTTTCTGCTTTCGCAGGGATACCATAAAACCTAACATTTTCACAAGTCCGTTTACGTCACATATGTCAGGTTTTCTGACCCCAATCAAGTGCAGAGTCCAGTCTCCTTTCTAGTTCAGATACTTTCTCCTCTGCCAAGTAAAGGAAAGGAATGCTTGGAACAAATCAAGGTTCACATGTATAGATTTCACCTCTGACACCTCAGCAGCCTTGGGTTCAATTTTCCATATAGAGGAGCTAATGTTTCAAAGCTCCATCATAAAGGTGTCTACTGTGCAGTCAGATGGTTTGGACATGCCCTAAGCCAAAAGCGCGCTTCCCACCTGCTAAGGCTTTGCAATAACTGCGTCTGTGCTGGTTTTGGTGCAGATATGTCACCACAGTTCCTGTACAGTACAGTTATCAATGCACCAAACAGTTGTCAACAGAGCAAAATCAAGTATACACCATCATGATCTGCATGGAGAGCCAGGAGAAAGTGCAGATAGTAGATTGTGCTGACTGAGTCTCAGTGCTCGGAGGCAGCGTAGGGACACACTCGCAGGAGGTCAGGACTGGTGAAGTAATCACTCCCAAAGTGGAGCCCACTCCTTTAAAACCTGTCAGGAAGTGGATGATGTGCCTGTGAGAGTAGACCGTCATACTGCCTGCTCTCCAGACCCCGAGTTGCACCTAGACAAGGCACTACAGTGTCCATGAAGAAACAGTCCCTCAGTCACTGGTAGGGGCCTGCAAAAAGGGCAGCCAAGCGAGGTAATTACTACCCAAAGGGGGTTTATGCAGTCTCTTCTACTGGCACGTGTGGCGCCTTGACTCCACTATGCACAGTGGACAGTTAAGTGCAGTGGAGAAGGCCAATCCATGCTGTGTGCCTGGGTCAGTGCAATCTAAGTATGTGGGGGGCAAGGCAGGGGTGCAGCAAAGTCAACCTTGTATTCAATTCTGCACATAGAAAGCAATAGTACGTGGTGTGGGATTTATATGTCCGTCCTGACGTGCGGTATCAAGCCAGACTGGGCCCACTACACTGGAATACTCTGCAGTGCAGTCCCCACCACCACCCTCAAATACAGGGTGCTCCTGTCACATACCTCTGCTAAGCGCTGCTGGTGGACTGGGGGTGGGGCTCGTGGTGCATGGGAGGGGACTGGTCTTCTAGAACTCAGCAAACCCTGCAGGGCAAATATAGGAATAGAGGCCTTTCTATTGGTGGTATCCAACTCAAACTGAGGCCCTTAGGGCAGGAGGATCAGACCGGATTCTGCAACAGCCTTGAAAGCTTTAGCAGACAGCAGTCATTTTCAGCACAGCCAAGCCCAATGGCTCATTGTATTTAACACTATGTATTTCACCACAATAAAGAAAAAAATCAAAATTGAAAAAAAAAAAAAAAAAAAAAGAAGATTTGGGGAGTCACTCGCTGGGTACTTTATGCGACACCTGCAAATATTCACTCAGAGGAGGGAAGATTTCCCGATGATTCCAGCACTTTCGCGAATCAGTTGAGCGCCTGACCCTAGGTGAGATGGCATCATTTCAGGCAAGGATCTCTGAAAGGTTAGGGTAGATCAATTAAATGTAATGTGTCAAAGTTATCTTTTCATCTAGATAAGCTGAAAAAATGATCTCATATACATGACTAACTTCATCCCACTGCGGGTCCAGAGTAACAGAAATCTATCCACCTCCTGATGGGAAAGACTCCGAGAGGCAGCTGTGGCAGTTGGACAAATCAGGGTCTATTTTTGTTGGACGGGGTGGCCTTTTTTGATGCTCAGTGACCTCTAAGTGGTGATTCTTAAAACACCTCGGTGATCAACGAGGCAAGAAGATATACTCGGGAACAGAATAAACTTACAAGGTGACTGTGATGTAAGTAACGATGGAACAGGGCACACATCGAGGAAGGAAATGCATTCACACTAGGGACGGCTCTTCCGTTAGGGCGGAGGAGCGTCACCCTCCCACCAGAAGCTGCAAACCTTTCAGAACAAAAGGATAATAAATGTTGTTTATTATGCTTTTGTTCTGAAAGGTGTGGGGCCATGGGGGTGACTAGCAGTGAGGGGGAGTGCACACTCCCCCCTCAGAGCGCATGTGTGTTTGGCTAGTCGTCTTGGGCTGGCCAAACACACATGCGCAGGAGGCTCTCTCCAGCCTGGCACTGTGTTGCTGGGCTGGAGAGAGCCTGCACAGGCTCCCAGTCTGCCTGGGAGCGCCCAGCAAGGATGTTCCCAGCCAAGCCTGACGCTGCGGATTGGCCGCAGGGCAGGCTGGGAGCCTGTGCCTGCCTGAAGTGATGGTAGTAAGAGGAGCGGTGCGGTGGCGAAGGTAAGTTTTTAAAACACGTTTTAATAATTAAATGTACCACCCCCCAATCCACCCCTTCCCCACCTCTTATTAGCGCTGCGTGCTGCGACTGATTTACACTGCAACCTGGATGCATTTACATGTGGACAAAGAAAAGAAAGAAACCTGCAGTCTAACAGGAAACACAAACCCCAATTTGAAGCCTACCTATAATAGCACAGGAACAAGGGCAATACACATTAAAACAGAAAACATAACATGTACACTAGGAAATGAGACATTAACAAAGGTGCATATAATACACTAACAAGGTTACATAAGATACATTTATACTGTAACAGGGCAATCTAATACACCAGCAGAGGGAACATAAACAGGGACTGGAAAACACAAGCTGCAATAGAAAAATGCACTTAAGAAGGAACAGACACTCTGGAACAAGGAACACTCCAGCACTGAAGTAAGTAAACAATTACATGGAAAAATAAGTGACTGACATTGGATCATGTAAGACGCGAGTTTCAGGACAGGTAACGTTCCGAAAAGAGAAGACAATTAACTGCCATCATTACTAAGAAAAAAACCTACACTGGAATACAGGAAGGAGCTCTTTCATCTAGGTCAGGGAGACGTACACAATGCAATATCTTTAACAAATTACCTTTCTGAAACAAACTTGGGCACCCGCAGTAAATGTGTCAATGTAGTACAGACCCAGTTAGAAAGACATGTAAACAGCTTCAATCGCACAATGGCTGCAGCAAGGACATGGCCCTTAATAAAGAGAGATAAATACAAACTCTAGATTAAAAAACACTGCCATACACTGGGACAGTGAGGTATACACACAGCCACAGAAACACCCAGAAGACTCACACTAAGATGGCTTTGGTTGAGGGTCCAAGGATTTTCACCAGCCTGTTGATGAATGCCCTCGCCATGGGGAAAACTCCCAAGAAGCAAGGGGAGCGGCAAAAGTAAAAGAAGGAACACAGAGAACAGCTCTCAACAAAAAGCTTATTGCTCCATCGGGAAGCAAATGGAAGCATTTTTTTTGGTGGGGTTATGGGGGAGAAGTTGATGGGGTGCGACTGACCGCATTTGCATTGAGGACTTTCTCACTCTGTGGGTGCAAGACCGCTCTGTGACATCAGGGTGACATCCACTATATTTTTCACCACCCATGTGTAGATTGATTTCGGAGCGCTTTTTCCTTGGCCCAGGGTGGTTTTAGCAGTGCAACTTTGACTTCAGAGCTGGGAGTAAAGCTGGTCAGTAGGGACAACGTTGTGGAATAGGTAGCAGAACAGGGGCAGACTCTTGTTACACCCTCCACTGGTTTGGTTTTGACTGCATAAGAGTAGAGCTTACAGGACTACACCAACCCAGCACAGGCTAGTTCCAGGTTATCTGCACCGAGTGTATAGTACTTTTTTTTTTTTTTTTTAACCAGAAACTAGTGGAGCACTGGTAGTTTAAGATGGAAGCAACTTAGAACCAGGAAGAGAGAACTTTTTTGACCTCATGTAGGATACTCTCCTCTTGAATCCATCAAGGTCATGACTGGAGGAATATCAGAGCAGCAGTCAGACCAGACTGCTAAGGAGCCAGTACTGCCCACTGCCAGTACCTGCCCTCCAGCTGCAGGCTTTAAACCGACCCAACTCTCCTCACTGGGAGCAGCAGGGCAGAGGAGTCTCAGATCAGAGACATTACGCTGCAGTCCCCTCCATTAACAGCCTGGGGACTTGAGTGAGGCAGCAGACCAGCTTTGGAGGCCCCTCTAACACTGCATGAGCCTGAGGACACAATGCCCTCAACTGAACTCTGCCCAGGAGCTGGAGAAGACTGCAGAAGCCGTGAACTTTCTCTGCTGGCTTCGTTTACAACCCCCACCTCCCATAGCACCCTAAGCACACTGCAATGAACACAAGGAAAGCGCTTTCCCAATATGACCGCGACTGGGCTCTATCCAGTGGATCATCGGTGTCGCGTCCCTGCCCACTTGTGCTTCGAATCTGTATCTGGGTGAGGGTGTGTCTGAGTAATGCAGCATGAGAAGTGTCAAGGTGAGAAGTGTGCCTTTGTGAGTGCAGGGTGAGCAGTGTGTCTGTATAAGTACAGGTAGATTTGTGTGAGTGTGCTGTGAGTTCCGGGTGAGTAGTAGGTCTCTGTGAGTGCAGGGTGAGCAACGAGCTAGTGAGTGCAAGGATAGTGTGACTCTAGGATGAGCGGCGAACGTATGATTGCAGGAGTAGTACTGTGTCTGAGCGAGTAGTGTGCCTGAACGCGTGCAGGCAGAGTGATGTGCTGTGTGAGTGCAGCATGACGCAACACATTAATGCCAGAGTTACATTGCTAATGCTGTCTGTTTTTTTTAATTTATCCTGAAGCCTTCACGTTTCTGGAGGATGTAACATGATAGACAACAGCAGTGGGAGACCACCTGCAGCCTGAAGACCCAGCCAGCCTGAATTAGGCACTGCACAGGACTGGGGGGGCAGCAGCCTGGGCTGTTACTAAATGAGCAGCAGGGCCTGAGTGACTGCGAGTGAGTCATTCTAGTACTGCCAAATCTGCAGTCCCATTGGTGTCACTGTGTGTGATTGTCTGTCAGCCTGCGAAGCCAGAGGCCCAACCCATCAGAAGGTCTCTCACCAGACCACAAGGATGGCTGGGGGACTGTAGCCCAAGAGAGACAAACCACTCTCAGCTCGCCACTCCCTATACTCTGCAGTGCCTACTTGGGCTAGATGGCTAGAGGTTGCAGGAGATCCTGGGGACCAAAGAAGACCAACTGGAACGACTGATGAGAAGACAACAAATATTTTCTACAAATGTGCTGCAAAATAGACCAATTGCTAGCTTTTATGAAATGTACATGTAAAATGCATCATTTGCACCCATGCCGTCTTATCTTATTAAGCAATCACAGTTGTATACAAATTTCACGCATACAAATTTGAAGAATTCGTTTTATAGCAATTCAAGGTTATTTCGTTGATCTAAGAAAACACGAACCGCAATTTCACAAAATGATATGGAATATTCTACTGCAGCTTCCACTTAGGCATCATCCCAGGAGATTTTTCACCACTCCGAGGATGCTATAAAATGAGGAATTGTGTCTGAAAACATGTTTCTTCATGAATCTTGCAATTTCATCCCAGTTACCATATTTCATTTGGTTGAGATTTTCTTATGACATGATCAACAAGAAACCACATGAACAGCAGGAAAGCAAAATGACGCCACACACACAATCGCATAATTTCTGCCACAACTTACAAGGGGGGAGAACCCGGGTAAATGTTTACAGTTCATCTAAGGCATTCTTTGTATCCACTCACTCTAATTACCACAATAGTAACATCATTTTATATATGTCCTAGGGTCAAGTTAGATATTTAACAGAACAGGCGTAACAGCACTTCCCTGAAGTCCTGAAGCTCTTTCAATAGCTATTTCAAACACAGGATGGGCAACTCCTTATTGTATTTGAAAACGTTCCCCTCAACAATTGCAACCTTCAAGGTGCCTTCTCTGAGTGTTCACTGTAGTAACTCAACCAAAATTATCCCACGACCTTTTAAAAGAATGTCCACATTGAACAAGTTACTTAACTTTGGTAACTTTTCATCTGGTGGATAAAGTGCAGATTTATCACCCTTCGAATTTAACCCAGGCAGCAGAGAATCTGGAAAAAACAAAAGAAGAGTGCCTGCGTGCCAGTAGGTAGCGATGTGTGACTCCACGTTGACACCATTCTGCACCAGTAGTGACAGAACAGGGCCGCATATAAGTGCCGTCCAATACATGCTGACATCCATTGCTTTCAGGAACATTTCCGCACCCTCAGGCATGGAGCCCATCAGCAAATCAAACAAGCTGGAGTGGATATTCCCAGACTGGGATATTTTTAGATGGAAGAGACCATTACACAGAATTGAGAAGTGAACAAGTGGTGAGGTATCTGTGGTTTGATAGAGTAATCACCATTAAGAGTGGTACCAAAGGTATTTAACTTGTTCTTCTGCAGGTTCCTCATCTTTACATTTGATACGAAATAAGTACCTCCCAAGGCGGTGGGTCGGTGGAAAGTTTCGACTAAAAAGTCCTACAGGACTGAATGGGCAAAATGTCCTTCTCAACAAACCAGAGTGTCAAGGCAGAATACGTCATGAATATGTGCACTGATGCCCACGTAGCGGCTTGATAAGTATCCAGAACAGGCACTCTGTGTGCCAACACACTGGTAAAGTGGAGCCCACTCCTTTAAAACCTGTCAGGAAGTGGATGATGTGCCTGTGAGAGTAGACCGTCATACTGCCTGCCTCCAGACCCCAAGTTGCACTTAGACAAGGCACTACAGTGTCCATGAAGAAACAGTCCCTCAGTCACTGGTAGGGGCCTGCAAAGAGGGCAGCCAAGTGAGGTAAGTACTACCCAAAGGGGGTTTATGCAGTCTCTTCTACTGGCACGTGTGGCGCCTTGACTCCACTATGCACAGTGGACAGTTAAGTGCAGTGGAGAAGGCCAACCCATGCTGTGTGCCAGGGTCAGTGCAATCCATGTATGTGGGGGGCAAGGCAGGGGTGCAGCACAGTCAACCTTGTATTCAATTCTGCACATAGAAAGTGATAGTATGTGGCGTGGGCTTTATATGTCCGTCCTGACATGTGCGGTATCAAGCCAGACTGGGCCCACTACACTGGAATACTCTGCAGTGCAGTGCAGTGCCCACCACCACCCTCAAATACAGGGTGCTCCAGTCACATACCTCTGCCAAGCGCTGCTGGTGGAGTTGGGGGGGGGGGGGGGGGGAGTGGAGGGCTCGTGGTGCATGGGAGGGGACTGGGCTTCTAGAGCTCAGCAAACCCTGCAGGGCAAATATAGGAATAGAGGCCTTTCTATTGGTGGTATCCAACTCAAACTGAGGCCCTTGGGGCAGGAGAATCAGACCGGATTCTGCCACAGCCTTGAAAGCTTTAGCAGACAGCAGTCATTTTCGGCACAGCCAAGCCCAATGGCTCATTGTTTTTAACACTATGTATTTCAAAACACTGGTAACAGCCTTAGTGCTTCTTCTGAATGCCTCTTATTAGCCAATGCATAGCAGTTCCTAATGCAGACCACTAGCCATCAAGTGAGGGTTCATTTCTAGACCAACCCTTCTTCACCCTAAAGAATCCCACAAATAACTGATTGTCCACCAGAGGTTCTCTGGTACAATCACTGCAAAAATGGAGTGCCGTTTTAGGGTCCCAACAATGGAGTGTCTCATCCTCTTTCGAGGGATGAGGAACAGCAATAAAGGTCATAAGAGTGATGGCTTGTCCATTATGAAAATGTGTTGTCACCTTTGGCAGGGATGCAGCTATGGTCCTTAACACAGTTTATCCTGAAAAAAGGTGGTACAGGGAGGCTGGACAAACAGGACCTGCAACTTTCACTTGTCGTGCAGATGTTATTGCAATCAGGAACACCACTTTAAGGGTGAGCTGGCGGAATGAACAACTGTGCATTAGTTTATAAAGGGTACACATTAGAATCTCAAGCACTATATTTAAGTCTCACTATGGCAACAAAACGGACTTAGGTAGAAACGTGCTGTAAATTGTATTAGAAAATGCTTCATAACTGGTGATTTGATAAAGGACTTTTGCTATGATAAATGGAAAAAGGCCAAAGGGCTAACAGATAACGTTTAACTGTGCCCAGAGTCCTTGCCTGGCTAAGAACAAGGTAAACAACAACCCAAACAGTTTTGCCTGAAATGGGTCCTACTGAGGGGCACCGCACCAAGTTGCAAACTGTCCCAGAGTCCAGCATACACAGACTTCGTTGGAGGACATCTGGCTGCCAAGATCACTGCAACTACCTTGGAAGGATGGCCAAAGGGGATCAACTGGCACTGCTCAATCCATGCAGTGGCCGCCGCAAATATCAAAGGGAAGGTGGAGGGGGATAACAAAAAATATATATTAAAAAATAAACTTACCTCGGACCGCCATCTCCTGCGGCCTCATCCCTGTTTCCTCGATTTGGTGTTCCAGCATTCACTGGGACACCAGCACAGGTCCCCAGCAATCCTGGCACTGCTTTCATGCTAGGTTTATCTAATCCTAGCATGAAAGCAGCATCAGAATTGGTCTGAACGGCCTAGGACATCCACTCAGACACAGCCCTGGGGTCTGTGCAGTTTCTCCAGCCGTGCTGTTAAACATATGCAAAAACCAAGAAAAAGCAACCAGGGCACTCCAAGACGGATAAATAAGTAGAAGATACTTAGTATTCGGTAACAGCCAACACGTGTTTCGTCCTCACGGACTTCTTCAAGGCTCGAAAACTCAATTTTTGAGCTCACTGTACACGGCAGCGTTATCACACGCTGTGACCTTGCACTCGTACCGATGTTTTCTTGACTCCCGGATCCTGGGGAATCACTGACTGGGTCTACTTAGACCATTGACGGAGTGTTTATCCTGGACTACGGATACACTCAATGGGACAGTCCTTCTGTCCTGGAAAGTACAAATTTTCCCTGCTATGACAAGGGACCCATTTTTACTTGGATACAAAACTCATCGGTTCCCTGATATTATAGTACCTATGGAGTATTTACAGAAACACTTTGTTACCTAAAAAATTGAGTTTTCGAGCCTTGAAGAAGTCCGTGAGGACGAAACACGTGTTGGCTGTTACCGAATACTGTGTATTTGTCATTCTCGAAACCCGTGGTGGTTGGGTTTCCGCACCAGGTTGGCACCCTCCATATGACTTACACATGACATGTTGTTTCCGGACTTCTCTGTTTTCAGATGTGCAACGGTTAGCATCAACCACCTTGTTGAGTAATGTTGATTATGTGCTGTTAAACATAGCCAGGCCAGAGAAACCTAAATGCGCATGTGTGTTTGGCCACCTGAGACTTAGGTGCTCTCCGTTCTTCCTCCCCTCTCCCACCTCCTGCGACCCAGGCCTGCCCCTCCCTGCACTGCTGGCTCGGCCAGCAGCAGAAAAATAGAAAACGATAGTGACGGAGAGCAACGCCATAATGAAGGAGTCGCCCCGGCTCCATCACCGCGCATGGAGGGGCAGATTGTACCAGCTCGAATGCTGGATCCTACCCTGCAGTTAAGGTACAAGATATTTCCAAAGAGGCAGCTTGATCAGAGATATGGATGCTCAAGCCCAGAAGCTCTGAGTAGCACACTCTCCTGGCCCACTAAAATTACTTGGGCCTGGCCATTCTGGATGTTCTTCAGAAGTCAGGATAGCAGAGCTAGCTACAGGAGGCACACAGAAGTCCAAAGATCCACTCTAGACCAAATGCATTTCAAAGTCTTTTTGAAAAATTCCAGTGCCTAAAAGAGTTTACATTGCATGTTCTTGGCGGTGGCTAAGACATCAAGCCATGGTTCTACTCATTGTTGGAAGATACCCTGTGGCACTGTTAGAAATGGGGGTTTCTGGTTGTTTAGGGTATGCACCTAAGCCAGATAGAACCCACCACTCTAGACAGGGTAAGGGAGCTACACACCCAAGATAACCTCTTCTCACCGCCTTGGCAGCTTGGCCAGAGCAGTCAGGCTTATCTCCGAGGCAATGTGTAAAGCATTTACGCAACAAACACACACATCAGTTGCACAATAAAAACACCACAAAAGAGACTCCACGCAATGTTCTATACAAATTTAAGATATATTTTAAATCCACCATAGACCCAAACATTATAGATCAGTGATACTTTGCCAACTAGGCATTTGTCAAAAACATAATGTGTGCAATAAAAGAGTGGCTGTTATGTTGCAAAACATAATGAAAGAAAACATTACTGTGCTTATTATGCAGCTCCTGCAAGAGTATTCTTTATCCTCTCAGTATAAGGCATAAACGCGACATACATCATACATCAATACATGTGGTTGTTTGGTTAGAACTAGACCACAGATGAATTAGCTTATGTTATAATGACTGCAGTCAAAACCTAGAGACAACGCACCAGTGCTTCTCCTACAAGTTATGAGGTAACTTAGGTTCCCACCATAGTGTAGAGGCACCCCTGCAGTCCTACTCCTAGGAACACAGTAACCCAACAACAACTGAAGGGCTCAGAGGCACCTGCGTGCCTATTACAGGTAACATATTACACAAATAGGGTCTAGGGAAAACCTAGATCAGGGCCTTCCTGAGGGCTCACCTCATCCCACCACCTCATCCCAGTACAGCGGCTCCAAGGTATGTCCAGCAATGGAGGGGTTAGGACTCCACAGTGAGGTTCGACGGGGAGTCCTCGCTGGGTCTCCCGTACACCCTGCAAATGCTCTGAAGCCCTCCCCAGGCAGCAGCATGTCCAGATTCCTCCAGGGCTTCTCCGACAACTGCTAATTCACAACTGAGTCCGCAACAGGAAGACCTCCCGGAGTCTCCTCCCTCAGTACAATGAAAGTGCTCGTAGGCAGCTGTCTGCAAACGCGCACCGCAGCAGTCGTGCTTCCAGTGGCTCTCCCCACTCTGCCACCTGACCCTCTAGTGGCTTGAATCAGAAAATGCCAGGCCAATGGTGTGGCAACGCATCAGTGGCTGAATGCAGCTCAATCCAAACCTCTCAGGTGTGTGAAATGGAGCAAACTAGGCACACCACATTCTTAAAGAGATAATGAGGATGGTGCTATCCACGCGGTCCTTAGAGAGGTCCCCACGGCCAGCTGTGCGTTAGAAGACCCGTTCAGCCCACACCACTTCCTCCTGGCAAAGTGCTCACCACGTGCTGGGTGCCCTGAAAGGAAAATATGATGCGCTCTTTATGCACTGAGTCAAGCGGCACATTTCAAAGTGGAGACAAACTGTGGAGGTACGGCCCTTGAGGACCCTAGGCTCCTCAAAGCGAACAGGGGTGGGGGGAGCCATCAACAGCCCCCAAAGAACAACTGGGGATGCACAGGGCAGGTGGGCAGCAGGTTAGCACAACAAGAAAGTAGTCCAAGTGGCGGTCCCTCCTGGCAGCACAACAGTCTCTGCCAATGTGCAACATCTAAAGCCTGCAGTGTCCGGTTACAAGTCCCACACAATGTCTAAAAACATGGGGCCACAGCCCCTGTACTTTTACTCAAAATGCCTTTGAACTAGGGGGAACTCCAAAATAACCATAGAAATGCACAGCACCGCCTTTCAACCCCAGCCCTGGCTCCATACATCAATAGGGGGTAAGCAAGCCCTTTGTTTGAGGGCAGGACATGGCCTATACATATGTAAGTGCACCCTGCCTCCCTCTCTCCCAGCCCAGGAAGACCAATCCGCATACAGATGTAATCCTGTTACACCTCCACCCTCCTGTGTGATGGCGGTCTGGAAAGTATGCACAAAGCCCGGATGTCACTCTACTCTAGACATGAATTGGAGCCAGGCTGCATAGCAAGCGGTCATGAGCACACTGAAAAAGTGGCATTTCCACAATACTAATGAAAAATTCACCTACACTAATAAGCAGGATTTTTCAGTACCATGCCAAACATGCCCAGACTATGCCTCACAGGTCAGAAACTACCACTTAGACATATGTAAGGGAATTCCCAATACAGCCCTATGAGAGGAGCAGCACTCACAGCAGTGAAAACGAAATAGGCTTTTTATCACTCCTACAACATCTAAAAATATATATCCTACCTTTTACAAATACAGCACACCAGGGCTATCTAGGGCCTACCTTAGAGGTGACTTAGGTGTAGTAAAAAGGGAGTTTAGGCCTTGGCAAAGTAGTATGGCTAGACCTAAGTCAGTGTGGCAGTAAACTACGCACGCCGGCCATGCAGTGGCAGGCCTGAGATAGGTTTGAAAGGCTATTTCTTGGGTGGCGTAAGCTGCAATCCCACTGGTAGCATTTACTTTACAGGGCCTGGGTATATGGAATACCACTGTACAAGGGACTTACAGGTTAAATTAAATATGCCTACCAGGTGTAAGCCAATCATACCACGTTTAAGGAGAGAGCACATGCGTTTGAGCACTGATCAGCAGGGGTAAAGTGCCCAGAGTCCTAAAGCCAACAAAAAGAGGGTCAGAAAAAAATGGAGGAGGAAGGCAAAAAGTTTGTGGATAACCCTGCAAAAAGCGGGTGTAATTGACATTTGTGATTTGGTAGGCACCACTGGCTGAGTTTGTCCTCCCTGGTGTTTAAATATCCCGCCAGGTGCTGTACCACCAGAAAGATCCCCAACTCTGGAGGCAGAGAGCCTCTTGGCACAGGACCTATGACCTCACCCTGTTGCAATACCCTATGGCAGTGGTGTCGTCCTTGAGAATGTACACAAGCCATTTTTTTATGGAGAGGAAGAAGGCCTTAAACAGCAAGTGACTATCCTGCAATTCCAGCGAATTGATATGGAAGCAGATCTCCACTGGAGCCCAGAGTCCTCTGATCTCAATCTTTCCCAGAAGACCTAGTCAATTCAGTAGTGACACACCAATCACAACTGTCAACTCTGGGTGGGGCAGTCATCAGGGGCTTACTGTGGGTCCAATTGTGGCCGAGCTGCCACCACTACAGATCTTTTCCAGTTTCCTCCAACACCTGGATGGAATCAGACAGGTTCCCTTTCAGCTGGGCTCACTGAGGCTTCGCGTCCTACAGCAAAGCTTGCATGTGCCATCTGGCATGGTCAACATGCAGAATGTAAGAGGCTTCTAGGCCCAAAAGCCTCAGAGCCATCTTCATTGAGACCCAGGACCTAGGCTAAAATATCAGGATCACAGCCCAAATGTCCTTGACTTGGTGGCCCGGGGAAAGTTTGAAAATGTGGCTCTAATGAACAGGAACCTCTTTAAAGGAGTGAGTTTGGTTTGACTTTGGCAGATAGGGGGTTATTACAACTTTGGAGGAGGTGTTAATCCATCCCAAATGTGACGGATATATCACCAGCCGTATTACGAGTTCCATAGGATATAATGGACTCGTAGTATGGCTGGTGGTATATCCGTCACTTTACCGTCACTTTTGGGACGGATTAACACCTCCTCCAAAGTTGTAATAACCCCCATAGTGTTCTGTGGGACAGGGGTGTGAAAATAGGCATCCTACATTAAATAGTCATGATCCAGGGCAGAGAGATCCTGGACCATGGTGAGCCTTTTCAATTTGTACTCTGGGAAATGGCCAGAATTACATGGTAAGGGGGGGTGAGATGAAAAGGATAAGCAGGGTCTAGCCCATGTGGACAACCTACTGCACCCATCTGTCTGATGTGATTTGTTGTCACCCTTGCAAGAAATGGCTGATCCTGTCTCCTACTGGGTAACTGTGCACTAGTAAAGATGCACTAAAGAGGCTTGGAGGTTGCAGGGGGAGGGGCAGAAGATTGGGATGAATGCTTCCCCAGGTGTCAACGTCAGGTTCTGTTGGGCTCATGCCCATGACACCGAAAGGGCTGGAAAGACTGTCGAGACAGCAGGGCAACCTAACACTGCTGATAAACCAGGCCTCTAGCATATCTCCAGAAAAAAAAAACTGATCGGTTTTAGGCTGACTAAGCTGAAAGGAGCAAGTTGTGTGCCATGCAGTGCTCTCCTTAAAATGCTATAGCATGTGCTTCCAACCAGGACATCACGAGCTACCAGTAGCTTCCAGACCGCTTCAGAGTAGCTAGCAGCCATGAGTTCTTTTTTAAAATAAGCACAGGTTAACCTTTTATTTTTAAAGTTAAGGAAAGGTTGCATTTATGTTGCTTTATTATCATCAGGTTGCAGACAAAAGGGCCTGATAATGATAATTGCTCAGTTAGATTTATGATCCAGGCTGCAGCTGGGCCAACAAGGTCAAAAATTGAAGCACAGATGAATTTAACTCAGATAAAAGTCCTTGCCAACTCAAGGCCAGGCCACAGGGCCAGCCTCAGGGTACCGACCGTAGGTTGGAGGGCCAGCTTTAGGGTGTCCACCCCTCACCCCCCCTGACCTGGAGAGAGGGGCGACTGCTAAGAGTGTCCCTACCGTGTTATCTTGTGGGGGTACTCTATTTGATGGGGGGGGGCTGAGGAGAGGGGGGTGCAAAATTCTGGAAGGGGGCAGGGGAGGGAGAGACTCACCTCTGACCCCGGTGCAATCCAAGATTACAGCCCTCTGTTGGGAGACCAGTTACAGAGTAGTGGCCCTGGACTGGTAGGAGAAATGTGCAGGTCAGCTGGCACCAGCGCCTAGACAGAGCTAGAGTCTGGGGGTACCACTCCAAAAAGAAGTTTACAGAGCCCCGAGGGAGGGGGGAGAGTACTCGCCCCTGGTCTCTGTACAGCCTAAGGGTACAAACCCCGGGCTGTAGTATCATTCTCAGGATACCAAGCTTGAACTGGTGGGAGGGAGAGTGGACAAAGGGTGCCAGTCACCTGGGGCTACTGCCCCCCCACTCTGAGAAACCACAGAGACTAGAGAGCCCTGGAAGGGCAGAGGCCTGGCTCTCTTCACTGACAGCTGTCAGTGGCCTCTGTGCGTTGCTGTCCTTGTAGCCAGGGTTGCCCTTGGGTTGGGGACAGGAGTCACCACCTGAGGGTGGAGTGAGCCACACCACTGTGTTGGCCATGGTGGTACTGTCTGCCCACTAGGATACATCTGTGAACAAAGTAAGGAGAGGGGTCCCCCATGGGTTAGCTTAGTGGGCCCTGAGATTATGGACAGAGGGATCCAGCTGGGTTCAGAAAGGCAAAGAACTGGAACTTGGCCCTGCTGTTGTGGGCCAGGGCTCATGTTCTATCACTCCAAGCAGGGAAGCCTATCAAGGTATTGATTGGTCTACCCTGGCTTTAGGCTCGTGGGAGGCTTATGTTGGATCTGGCCCTTCTTGCAGGGTCATCCCCAAACGTTTTGCTTCCTTCGTCCTATTTTTTCTGACATGTTTCTGTTGGCTTTAGGACTGTGGTCACTTTACCACTGCTAACTAGTGCTAAAGTGCACTTGCTGTCTTGTCTATTGGTTTAACCATGATTGGCATATTTGATTTACTAACAAGTCCGTAGTAAATTGCCCTGTTAGAAATGGGGTCTTTGGTTGGCAGTCAGGTTACCCCCTGTCCAAGCAAGGACCCACTCTCTAGTCAGGGTAAAAGAGAATCACCCTCAGCTAACCCCTGCTTACCCCCCTTGGTAGCTTAGCAAGAGCAGTAGGCTTAACTTCAGAGTGCTAGGTGTTAAGTATTTGTACCAACACACATAGTAACAATGAAATCACTACAAAATGACAACACAGGTTTAAAAAGATAGAGAATACTTATCTAAACAAAACAAGACCAAAACAACAAAAATCCACAATACACAAGTCAAGCTATCAATTAAAAAGCAATAAGTCTTTGTGTCGTTTTAAACACACACTAACACTGTTAGCGTGAAAATGTACCTTGGGTGCATCAAAAATAACCCCGCACGGGCAAGTGTGTGTCAAAAAGAGCTTGCGATGCGTCTACTTCACTCACGAGCGAGACCTTGCGTTGTTTCTCCTTTAATCGGGTCGGGCGCGTCGTTTCTTCTCTCTGCAGAAGAGCGATGCGTCGATCTGGTCAGCACTCTCGGGTCCAGGCAGGCCTTGCATTGTTTTTACACACCCAGCGGTACTGGTCGGAAATCCAGCCGCATGATGATCCGAAAACCACGCAGCACGGGTTGCGATCTCACCAGTCTCCCTTAGCGATGCTGCACGTCATTTCTCCAGCTCTGTGCATCGATTCTTCGGTCGCATTACAAGCAAGCGTAGATTTTCCGCCGCGAAGTCAGCAGCCTGTCAATTTCCCAGCCGTAAGTAAAGTGGGTACACTTGCCAAGTCGAATTTACTGTTGAAAACTGCACACACAGACACTGCAATGGCAGGTCTAAGACATGATTACAGAGCTACTTATGTGGGTGGAACAACCAGTGCTGCAGGCCCACTAGTAGCATTTGATTTACAGGCACCTGGGCACCTCTAGTGCACTGTACTAGGGACTTACTCATAAATCAAATATGCCAATCATGGATAAGCCAATTACATACACATTTTGTAAAGGAGCACTTGCACTTTAGCAATGGTTAGCAGTGGTAAAGTGCCCAGAGTAACAAAAACAGCAAAATCAGAGTCCAGCACACATCAACAACCTGGGAAACAGAGGCAAAAAGTTAAGCCAGACCACGCAAAGGATGAAAAGTCTAACATGCCTAAAATGTTCCCAGGGCCTCTAAATCAAATGCTACTAGTGGGCCTGAAGCACTGATTGTGCCACCCACACGAGTAGCCCTGTAACCATGTCTCAGACCTGCCACTGCAGTGTCTGTGTGTGCAGTTTTGCACTGTCAATTTGACCTCGCACGTGTACCCACTTGCCAGGCCCAAACTTTCTTTTTTACTATGTGTAAGTCATCCCTACAGTAGGCCCTAGGTAGTCCCATGGGCAGGGTGCAGTGTATTTAAGAGGTAGGACATATAATGGTGTGTTGTATATGTCCCGATAGTGAAATATTGTCAAATTTGTTTTTCACTACTGTAAGGACTTTCTCTCCCATAGGTTAACATGAGGAATGTCTTTCAATGTTTTTCAAGTGCAGTTTCCAATTGGGAGCAGATAGAGAGTGGAGTTTGCGGTCTCTGAAATCAATAAAAAAAAAAAAAATCTTTTTGTAAAGTTGGTTTTTAGATCATCTGTTTGAAAATGCCACTTTTATCAAGTTGGCATTGTCTTGCTTAACCATTCTGTGCCTCTGCTTGGCTGCTGAATACACGTATGGGTCAGATTGACAGTTGGGCGGCTTGTGAATTCACTCTAGACAGTGACACAAAGGTAGCCGAGGTGTGTCCTGTATATCTCGATGAGTCTTCCTGGGCTAGAGTGTGAGGGAGGAGCTGACATCTGCACCTGAAAGGACTATGCCTGACCTCACACAAAAGCAGTCTCCGAACCCCTGGAGTACGTCTGGAGCCAGGGCTGGGCAAGGCAGGATCTTGTCAATAACAGATACTTTCCTTTGAAGTTTGCCAACTTCAAAAGGTAGAAATTAGTATAAGTAGTGAAGCCAAAACCCCAGACTTTCAGGTTATTTATGGATCACAAGGAACCTCTGCCAAGGAGAAGAGCTTGATGCTTGAGGAGGACGCCACTCTGCTTGTGGCTTTGCTCTGCTGGCCTGCTGCTGCTACTTCTGCCTAAAAGGAACTTTGCTTTCTGAAATCCTGCTTGTGAAGTGTCTCCAAGAACTTGGACTGAGCTTGCCTCCTGTTAACAAGTCTCAGGGACAGCCAAGACTACCTACCAGTCTGGGTTCAGTTGCTGTGGATCCTAACTCGCCACGTGGTGCCTTTTCCAGTCTCTGGGCTCCTGGGAGTGAAAGCTGGCCTAGAGACCAGGTATTCCAACTCTGCACGACGCCAGGACCAACCCCACTGCCTGACTGCAATTCCACCTCCACACGAACCTGCGGTACTCGCTGGAGTGCAACAACCACAACTGGCTCTGCAGGCCTTGCGCTGCCCTGCTGATGTCCTACAACTTCATGAGACCCGAGTGTCAAGTCTGGACACCCGACTCAGCCGCGGCGCATGCAGTCCCATGGTGTGACCGCAACCCCAAGAGGTCACCCACCGTGTCTTGACCCGCCAGATTCATCGATTAGGCCGGAGCGCGAGGAACCAATGCTGCATCACCTCCCCTACTCTGCAGTAAGGAACAGACGCTGCACTGGATCCCGCGACGCCTCACCTCCCCGACTCCGTGCACCTGCTTGTTTCTTCATTACCAAAGGGACTGTACCTGGGGGTCCGTGCGACTCCGTGACTGGCGCCATTGGCGTTGGATTGTTGGGAACGACTGTTACGCCATCGTGGTAACACCAAATTGAAGCATTTGTGTTTCTAAGTGCTATATTGAAGTTTCATCTTTGAAAATTCATAACTTTGCTTATATATGTTGGATTGTTGTCGTTTTTATCTTTTTTTACTCAGATAAATATTGGCTATTTTTCTAAACTGGTGTTGAGTGATTTTGTGGTAATTTCACTGTATTACTGTGTGTGTTTGTGCAAACAGTTTACACATTGCCTCTGAGATAAGCCTAACTGCTTGTGCCAAGTGGCCAAGGGGGTGAGCAGGTGTTATCGGAGCTGTGTATCTCCCCTACCCCGATTAGGGTGAGGGTCCCTACTTCGACATGGTGCAAACTGACTGCCAACTAGAAAGCCCATTTCTAACAGAGCATGACATTGAAACATCACACTGGTTCCACTAGTCCTACCTAGACGCCTCATGGTGTTCAGGCCAAAACCCAGGACAAATCCAGCTGTATCCTTACCAACCTGAATAGTATGGGCTTCAGAAGTCTTCAGGGACCAAGGAGAAGATCTCAGCCAACATATCTCAGTGTGTTGAGAGTAGCAGCCTAATAAATAGCTTGTTGTGACCAACTAAAGCCAAAGCTGCCTGAGAGATACAAATGTTTTCTGTATGAGTCCACTAATTTTGACTGTCAGGGGGCATGATAGGAAACGTGTTAGGGTTTACTCAAGTGGTGGAAGCCTGGACTAAGCGACTATGAGGTGTGGGGTGATGTTTGAAGACGCTCAGGTTTTCTAGAGCAGGTCTATGTGGAGGGAAGTTTCTTGGTGGACTGGGGGTCAGAGCCTGGTTTAGTTTATGTGCACAGTGGTGTGTCGGTGAGGACTTCTTGAAATGTAACAGGGTTTTGGTTGGTCCCTGGACATGTTGTAGGACCTCTGCCACTGCATTAGGTTTAATGCCATAGTGGGGAGGTAAAGGTCAGACGTCCGCAGCCCTCCTGGTTACCTATGGCAAATGAAGTGCTTTCCTGAACTGGTCGCCTAGTGTAACGTTTGGGAGTCAGCCCAGTCTAGGCGAGGTGACCATCCAATTAGCATCCTTTAACTCGATGTACCAGTTATCATCACCAAAATCACAGGATGGAGAAAATCCTCCTCAATCCCCACCACTGCCTTCTCCATAAGGTTGACTCTGGTCGGCGTCCGAGCCAAAAAGCTGGCCTAATATCTGTGTATGACTAAGTGACAGTGGCATTGTGTCTGAGACACATGAGTACAGCATGTGTCACATCAAGATATGGACATGATCAAGGTCGAGACGACACCGTCTCAAAGTCAGGCGCCACAATGAATTGAGGGTCTTCACAGCGCTGGTGCACCATGGAGCACTAGTGGTATAAAGCCTTCCCATATTATGCCACATAGAGCTTTGCCTCATGCACATACATGACCTGAGGCTCCGCCTTGGTGTTATCACAGGCCTTGGAGTTGTGTGTATAACCTCAAGACCAGAGGCACACCTCATGGGGATCCATCACAGACATCTGTTTCAAACAGTTCCTACAAGGTTTTGATTCTATTGGATTAGGGGGGTGACATCCCTTGCATACTGAACATTTTTTTAAGATGATTCTCTTCACAGAGTGAAGAAAGAGCACAGCTTCAGAACTGCACCTGAAGGCACAGAAAGGAACAGACATCAGCAGAAATGCATGGCGCTTACATGCGGCTCCATTCGTCACTTCTGGTGGGGAATGGCATTGATGCAGAGTTGCACAGCGCCACCTACCGGTGTGCGGGAGCACTGCTTTTGAGCTTTCCGGATCCAGCCTCTTGCCTTGGGGAAATTATAAAATGAGGAATCTGCGGTTAGAAGTATCCTCAGAGTTTTAACCTAATGGTTTTAGTACGGGGCCCTATCTGCTAGTAAATTTGTCTTCAGGATCTCAGAGGGCTTCAGCTCTTATCTTCAGAGTCGGTCGGTATCCAGATTTATAACATATCTTGACTTCCACAGGGGTTTAACTTGCCTTACAGTTTTAATATGGATGCAGCTGAACAGGTATCAAATGTAATACTCTTTACCAGTTAGACACTATGCTGTATTTCTATGCCTGTTTATTTGTGGTACTCTACACACCCAGTCCCCATTTCACAGCCCAAGAGACCTTGAAGGTGAGCATATCGAGGCGGTTGATAAGTGCTAGTATTCCAGCATCCACACTGTCCACTCTTGTGGAGATAGTTCATCAATATCCTGCAAGCCTGTAATGTTCACCATCTCAATGCTGGCAGCAGTTGAACTTTAGTGCAGGATTACCAGTTAGGCAAAGTTCCTCTCTGGACACTTTTTTACAAGTTTTGGAAACCCAAGAGCTGGTCTTCCCTTTTCTCCTGCTCCTTTATTATTCATTGGGTCTGGGAGATCCGGGATGAATTGCTGATTTGTCATTTCTGGGCTCAATGGGAAGCAGTAGGGAGGCCTGAGCAAATAGTTTTGCTATCCTCAATGCAGCCTGGAGAGTATGGGTATTTGCGTCTTATATACTTGCATTAACCAGGCACAAACATTTTGTGTTTTGATTCACGTGATTATTAACTAACAGACCATCCCCAAAGGGAGAATTCTGTCCTCCAATAGCTCAGTGGCTGGGGAAGTTCCACTTAAGCTGCCCACATTCACAGTAAACCTAGAAAAATACCCTTTGAGCATACAATAGATGTGCTAACTTAGTCCCATTCCTGTCTGTGAACAACCTTCAGGGTAGTAAGTCTAAGAGCTTCAGACGTGGAAATGCACAGTGACACGTCCTGGAAGATATCCACACAGGAGTCATGCTGGCATCAGCACCTCGCCAGGGGACATCCTGCGCCTCATCCAGCCATTTATTTTCTAAACTGGCATTTAATTGTCTGCGCATTAGAACATGAAGTGAAAATGCATTTCACCTTTAACGGTTCTGCCCTAGTTTGAGCGGTGTAGCCAGGGCGTTCTCCTACTGTAACCCACTAAAGAAGGGCGGCGCCTGTCACCTTTCAATCAAGCAAAAGGGAAGTCGGAGTTCTTGTAAACTGAAACACCAACTGTCAGAACGCAACATAATAAAATATATAGCTTGAGTGGTGCAATACCGACGGTACCAGCAGAGCACAAAAACTAATAAATGACATCATCAACAGATGTCATATTCTAACATTAACTGCGCTAAGGGACAACGGTCCTGGGGCCTTCAGTGAATCAGAGGACTGGTCACGCATGCCCCCCTCCCCCCCCCCCGCTGAATGGAGGTTGTGTGAGTGGTTGCCCTTACCCACAACAGCCTATGAATCGCAAGCGCCGCACTCTTGCCTAAAGCAAAACCACGACCAGCGTTTTATCCATAGATCTAGGACAAGCATGTACATAATTCCCCCGATCTCACGGGGCTCTTTTTCCCCAGCTTTTAAAATCCATAGGAAGGTAAATCCTGCAGAAACACTTTTGGCAGAGAAATCTTGGACATCATCTTTGGCAAAGTGGGGTTTTCGCGTTGGCTGCCCCCTCGTACTTGTGCCACACTATCCCCAACGCCTTCCTGGGGAAGGGGGGGGGGCAGAGAGACTGCAGGCAGCACCTTGGGCAGGAGCCCCCGGTGTACATGTAGGCCGGACTTGGGTCCCCAGTCCAGCAAGACTGCTAGATGACTGCTGCGACCCTTCAGTTCGAACTCACCTTACCCTGGGAGGCAAGTTCCACACAAACAACGCATCTGGGCGCTGAAGGCCCACAATACACAGTGCCAGCAGCCCTTACATTTTTCAGCAGAAACACCCGTCACTTTTTTTCCGACTTTCACATCTGAAGGTGAACACTAAGCAGGTCAGTGTTAGTTTGCTACTCTCATTGGAGGGCACATGCCATGGCATCCACATGCAAAGTAACATGTACCCCTCTTAATCTAAAAAAATGAGTCATAATAGAAAGGCACCAATAATAACATTTAATAAACGTCTTTTAAAAACGTGACATGGTAAAATGTTGAAGTGGGATGAGGGGGGATTTAAAGAAAACAAAGTAAAGCTTCACCAGAAATTTTGAAACCGATATTCTTATTTAATAGACGACAACAATACGTTGAGAAAAGCACCTAGTGATGGCTTGCAAATGCACATATTAAGCACCATTAGCATTTAGGCATGTTTATTTGGGATGTGCGCACTATATTGCATACCACTACAACACAAGTCACTACATATCAAAGTGTGTTCTCAATGTAATTTACAAATGCTTTAAACTCAACTACATCCACAGTAAAAAAAAAAAAAAAAAAGAAACCTTACTGTCCATTTATTATTTATACTACTGCCATTATTTTTGTTAAATCAACTATTGTAACTCATTTTCTAGGGTATCCGCAAAAGCCATACATTTTTCCTTTTTTCATATTGACGATAATATGTTAGCCTTTCTAATATTCTACAAACATAATAATAGTAATATTTGAAGAACTATTGTGTGCGAGAAAAATCCAAGCCTCTGTCTTCATTGTGCTTTCAATATTTATCAAAAGGTGCCTAGGAGAGTATAATACGGTACGCAAAATAATTAATAAAAAGTTGTACTTTTATGGCAAAACGCCGAATAAAGTTATTTTGACTGACTGAATAAAAAGTTTTAAAACAGAAGGTAATACTTTTTTTAAAGGCATCAAGTGTTTAAGGTGTACTGAAGATGTAAGCAATGGACCCACCCTAATATAAAACTTCTCGTTAGATAACAGTTGTAAGAAGTGCAGTGTCACTCTGCCCTTGACAAATTTAAGTTTCCCTAAGAAAGACAATAAGAATCACTTAGTAAAAATTGCATAAAATGTACAAAAGAAAGTAAAATGCGGAAGAGACTGAGAAGAGGCACCGTCGCAATGACACACACTGGC
The DNA here is from genome assembly GCF_031143425.1 of Pleurodeles waltl. Lineage (NCBI taxonomy): Eukaryota > Metazoa > Chordata > Amphibia > Caudata > Salamandridae > Pleurodeles > Pleurodeles waltl. Next base: position 178,446,586 of record NC_090436.1, on the reverse strand, counting down.
ACTGCTGATACTGTACCTGACCTAAGGGAAACCAAATAAGATATCAGACCGTGTCTGCTCTGAACCCATCAATGAGGCTCTTTCCCAATTTTCTTTAACACATGCCAGGTAAGGCTTCATAGAGCTACAGGTCTTCAGAGAAGCATACTGCCTCTCTGTTTATTTATTCAAGTGATCCGCCTTCCCTAGTGAGACACACTGCTCAAGAAAGCAGTATTTTTATCTGAAATTTCTCCGTAGGGCGTATAGTAGACCGGGGCACAATTGGAGGCTGCCTCAGGTCTGAGAGACAATAAATTGCTTAAGCTAGCCACATATGCTTTAGACCTTTGCCACACAACAGTCTCTAATTATCCGATCTAAAGCTGCATGCAGGTTGAGTCAGATGGATAACCGTAGGGACTGTGGGCTCAACTTCACAAAACCGTCTAAATAGGAAGGACTCAGCTCCTCAGGACAAAAGTAGTGAGTAGTGGGATTAGGAACAGAGAGCAAGTGTCTACAAAAACAGCTGTCCACCACTTGCGAAACTGAGCTATAAGCAACGCCCCACATCCCTGCTCCATAGGTACACTGTCATTTATAGACTTCCAAAAGGGAAACAGGTGGTTTGCCTTGTAGTGAGCCCAGCGGATTTAAAATCGCAACAACAGTCTGAATAAACATTAGAGAGTGGTTAGAGAATCAGGACGTCGAAGAATCGAAAAGTACCCCTAACTAGGAAAATTGACAAAATAAATCCACCTTGATATTCATGGAAACAGGTATGCTCACTTAGATGCTTAGGACCACAGGCCATGATGAATGATTTGGTCAAGTTGGTAACTGAATCTAAAACCAGACATGAACTGTTAGAAAGCACGGACTGAGCAATGCAAAGTCATAAGAGCGCGTGCCAAAAGGACCACATTGTCTGCATACAAGAGAGCGAGGCTCGGAAACTACTAATCACTGGTATGTCTATGCAAGGTTAGCTGTATATAGGTGAAGCTTGTTAAGATACAGGAAAAAAAGAGGGGTGAATAGAGGAGTGTAAAAAGATGCGTTCTTGCACCCCTCTTTTTTCTGTATATTAATATGTTGCCAATTATTTTTTAGATAATTTAAATATAGTTTAAATTCAATCTACTATTATCAGATCACCGTGGGACTCCACCTGGTGGCCAACAGTGCAAGAACTGCCATTCCCATCTCAACAATCACATTTGCTTTCATAAACCTTCCAGACAACTCTACTCATACGGACTTCTGGTTGCACAAACTCCAGACATATGGAAAACCACAGTCGGTGGTGGAGCCTTCTTCTACATCTCTCCTAAAGCGTGGAATGACCTATTGCTAAACATAAAACTTCCTTTGCACTTCTTGAAGTCCACAAGAATCTACAGACCTGGCTTTCGAGTAGCCCCACTAGGCCCTACATGTGGCTAGACTCACCCATGCTCAGCGCCAGGAAACCCTCCCGGGTGATAATGCATTCTACAAAACTACATAACATAATATTAAAAAGAGCAATTTTTAAAACATCATACACATCATATAAATATACATACATATACCTTTTCAAGTTGTATTTGAGATATGTATTGCATTTATTGTATAACCAAATACGTTATCTTTATCCTTTACTAACTTAAATTATGTTCAGATTAATTACACCAACATGCAGTACACTAAATCAGCATGTTCAAAGAAACAAGAGGATAAGCAGTATGCCCTCCAAATTCACAATGATGGCTGAAATAATCTGGGTTGACAGGCACAGAGTGGGGACATGGAAGAGCCCACCCTCACCTGTTAATTGACAGAAAGCTAGAGTCTACACTACGGGTGGTTCATAGCCTCCACAATGGTGTCCAATGGAGCTGGGCCCAAGGGTTTAATATATATAGGACAACCGATAGCATCACAGTCCCACATCTTCTAGGTTCCGTAAGAAGAAATAGACCAAAAGGAGCTAAGAACACGAAACCCTCATCTTCTGGTTTACATAACATTCTGTGTTTAAAAGCCGCCCTCTGTACTACAAGTCTGCTTGTCAGAGATGTAAATACATGGGCTGACTACAGATACAAATGTTTTACGAGCTGCACGGGGACAAGGGTGATCTGCAGTTCCAGCAGCCACGTTCCCACACAATGAGGGTGAGTGGTATACAAAGTAGTTCGTGATAATTCCAATTCGTCATCCCTTCGTCCATAAATTCCATATTTCCAAAAGCTACCGTAACTACAAAACAATGAACTCTGGTTTAAGAAACACGCCCATCCTGACCTAGAGCAATCACAAATGAAGCCCTGGAGCAACAGGTCGAGAATGAAACCCAAGATTCACTCCAGAAACACACCGCCGTGGATAAATGATGGTTGAATGCAACACTTGCCCCCAGGATTCAAAGGCGTGAGGTAAGAAAACACACAAAAAAAGCTTATATACGATTTAATGAGGAGCGATTACAGGCGGTCGGCTAATACGCTTGGTCATCATACCAGACACCTACAAATGCTCATTACTGCAACCCAAGGCATTCACACCCGGTGCACGACCCAAGACATACTGGCTGATATTCCTCCTGTGGCGTGACATCAGCACTCGTTTTCGTTACGACTAAGCTATTTATGACAACACGCACTGTTTCTGCAGGGATTAAACTGACAAATTGAACGGTAAAGTTACGTATTCAAATGCTAGTTTGCGTTAGTGGTGTGGAAAACAACGCTATTATACGTGTATTCGTCGTCCCAAGACCACTCAACTGAGAAAGTGTAGGAACAGCACCACCTACTGGATGGGACCAGATGTGCTAAAATCACACTCCGAGGTCCACATTATTCTAGTGAAGCTTCTGGTGTGATTCCAGGCTGGGACCCTAATTTCCTGCACACTAACACCCACTGACCGGGATAACGGTATACCAAATGGGCTGAAGGCAACTGAGGAAGCAGCTGGCTCGGGTCTAGGTTTCTTGCCCTCGGACGGCCCTACACAAGGGTGAGTGGCCATGAAGATCTGAGTGGTAGGGGAAAATCCACCTATTTCTGAAGGAAGTTTTAAAAATTGCAGAGAACCCATAGGTGGCATTTATTTTACCATACCATTTTTCCTGAAGGAAATTCCATGGTGGGATTTACTCAGGGTTCATTACTTCCTATAAGTATCGCCAACCTCTAACTCAAGCTGCATCCTGCTAGAACGTCAGAACTCAGTAGTGTGCTTGAGGCCTTGATGTATTCTTTCCCTATTACTTCTGCATCCATCCATCCATCCATCGCCTTATCATCCACTGTTCTTTTTCCCCCCTTTACCATCAACCCTTCTCTCCATTTTTGCTTCTCATCCTTCCCTCTTCAGTGTTTAATTTGAGCTGGACTATCACTTATTTTTCACATCAGATATTTAAAGACAGCAAGAGAGAAAAAAAACACAGGGCCTGATTCACAAAGGTAATCTTACACTTCTGTGTCAGTTTTACGATTGTTTGCTATTCACAAAGGGGCTTAGGAGTAGTATCTTTATGAGTGCAGAGTCTCAGCACATACAAAGACCTATCTTTTTAAGAACGGAGACGCCACACTCGTAAAGATCCTACTCATAAATTCCTTTGTGAATAGCAAACAATGGTAACCTTACACAAACATTTAAGATTACCTTTGTGAATCAGACCCACAGATCGGAAAAAGGGAAGACGACAAAGATGGAAAAAACATCACAAAGGGAGAAAGCAGGAATGTTCAAGAGTGAGATAAAGGGGCAGGGTGTGTCTGGTAGTGGAATAAAGAGGAATGATGTGCTTTAAGCCTACAAGCTTTGGTATTAGGTGAAAATAAATTTAATGGCACTGGCCACAGGCTTCTGAACACAGCTGGGGCACAGCACTCATCCATTCACAAATTAAGCACTAGCCCTCTCTGTAACAATCTCCTGCTCTTATCCTTCTCGTCACTCAATCTTTCTTGACTTCATCTTTTCATTGGTATTTTCTCTCTCCTTTCTCAAACTCTCACTCCCTCTATTTACTTATCCAGAATTATTTCTCTCCTCTCTGTCCACTTGCCCTCTTTTCTGACCCTCAATTTCTCCCCCCCCCTCAGTTTGTTTCTACTCCCCATTCCATCTCTGATTCCCTTGTCTTTTTCTCCTTTGTTTTTCTCTCCTTTTTCTCTCTCTCTCTCTCTCTCTCTCTCTCTCTCTCCTCTGCTTCACATCTCCTTTTGCACCAAGAACAAGAAAGTGGGTAAATATTTTTCATAGCAACATTGTCAATAAATGATTACCCATTTCTAGTCATTATTTTGGAAATGTAAAGTTATTTCACTTCCTAGTGTTTTTTTAAATTGTTTTATCGCTCGAGTTGTGTACAGCACCCTTTCCATTCCATAAATGAATGGATTTTCATTAGAACAAAACTCCCAATCTCAACCAGATATGTCAATGTACAGTGTTTAAAACAAGTAGGCACTCATAGCTTTTATATCCGATTGTGGTGGCCTGTTGCAAGGGACTAAAGCAAACGCCTCTCACCCTATAATTTCTTATTGTACTGCTCAAAAGCAGCAACTCCCCCCCCCCCCCCCCTAGGCCTGGAACTGGTAAAGGTGCACCACATGCGTTTCTTCGGCCAGTCCAGACTCAGTGGCTTGCTCAGCCACAGCCTTTTGGGTTTCTCGCCAGCAGGAAAGTCAGCCCAGGTACGTGGACCTGTTTTTTCACTTTTTAGTGGTCTTGGGTGGGCAATGACGTTTCTTGGGTTGGCCTGGCTCACCCTCTAGAACCGGGTCTGGTGAACAGAAGGGTGGTTTGGTAAATCATGTATTGAAATTTGGGCTTCCAGTGACACCACAGATTAGTTCAAACCCCTACGCACCTTGGTTTCCAGAGTCATATAGAAACTGGCCCCCGTGTTACAAATTGACCACCATCCTCCACTCCAAGTCGCAGACAATTCACTAACAAAAATGCACACGTCTAACCACTACTCAGTGCTCCGAAGACCCACAGCGGTCAATCAATGCACCTTAGGGATTACAACAAAACAATCATCTTCAAGAAGTCCTTAACCTTCCAATCGAAGGTTGGTCTTAAATCGTATGACACAGGTAAGGGGTCAAATCATTTTGGCCAGACTATTCATAGTCGGAGTAAATATCCGTAATTCCCCCATCCTTTGTCAATACAAACCCTTCTCATATGTGGGCCTAGCTACTTCATTCCAGAAGCTAAATGGGACATGTATTAAGAACTCCTAGCTGAAGCCAATGTCCCTTACCTCCCATCTCAATCAATACTTGTTATCATTACCTAACTAATTCATGCAGAAGTGATCATATGCTGGTTGACTCCTAGCTGGCACCAATGTCTCTGACCGCCTAGCTTCAACGATTATTTCTTATCATTACCTAATTAATTCATGCAGAAGTGATTAGGTGGTGCTTTTGCTGCGCTTAGATGAACATGTAAGAAAGCCACCTGAAGTGGGCAGAAGATGATAGTAGCACTATGTTAAAGCAATATGGAAATACATGAGGAAAGTACTTCGTGTCAAAATGTCGAGGAGGTTTTTTGTCATATACGTCAAAACATGACTGAGCACAACTCATCCTGTGGTCAGTTGTCTGACAAGAAGGTCCCATGGAAAAAGCATTTAGGGATGCAAGAGAATGGCCAATGGTTAATAGATGCCTTGTATTTTGTCATAATCAGTCCGTGCACACAGTGTGTGGCCTTTGTGACTTTTTCGGTGTAATTTGGGAGATACTAAGGACACTGTAGGACTGCTAGGGAATACAGATACACCATTCTCAACAATTCGTCACCATTCCTTCACAGAGTAAGTACATCAACAACGTATTTGGCATCTGGTTGTGTGTGTTCTCGTTCGTTCTCTCGTTCTCTCTCTCTCTCTCTCTCGTTCTCTCTCTCTCTCTCTCGTTCTCTCTCTCTCTCTCTCTATATATATATATATATATATATATATATATATATATATATATATATATATATATATATATATATAATTAAACTTACCCAGTCGACATCTGTTCGTGGAGTGGAGTGCTGCAGATTCACATTAAGGTTTTCGAGTCACGAGATCGAATGTGAATCTGCAGCACTACATGCCACAAACAGATGTGTACTGGGTGAGTAACATTTTCCGTTCAATGGCATATGTAGCCGCAGATACACATGCTTTGCATAGACTGTAAAGCAGTCCCCTCTCAGAATAAGCGCTGGCTTGCCTGTAGGAGCCGGAGTAGTTTGAAATAGTGTTTTAAGTACTGCTTGGCCAACATTTGCTTGTTGGCGAGATAAGACATCCACACAGTAGTGTGTGGTGTGGACCATGTGGCTGCTTTACATTCCGTTGATTAATTTCCAAAGAATGCCATTGAAGCTCCTTTCTTTCTAGTCGAATGTGCTTTAGGAGTTACTAGTAACTGTCTTTTAGCCTTAAGATAGCAAGTTTGAATACATTTTACTATCCATCTAGCTAATTCTTGTTTTGAAATAGGATTACCCTTATGAGGTTGTTGAAAAGCCACAAAAAGTTGTTTAGATTTTCTGAAGTATTTTGTTCTATCTATATAATACATGACAGCCCTTTTACCATCAAGAGTGTGAAGAGCTCTTTCAGCAACTGGATCTGGCTGTGGGAAGAAGACTGTCAATTTCACTGATTGATATGAAATGGTGAAAAAGGGACTATTTTATTTTTGTGGATTTGAAAGAGTTTCTTCTAAAGCGAATGCTTGAATTTCACTAACTCTTCATAAGGAATGCTACTAAGAAAGCAACCTCCCATGACAAAAACCGGAGTGGGGAAAAATGCATGGGTTTAATGGTGGGCCCAGAACTCTTGTGAAGACAATGTTAAGATTCCAGGCTGGAGCTGATGGAGCTCTAGGTGGAATAATTCTTTTAAAGCATTCCATGAAAGCTTTAGTAACAAGAATCCTAAAGAGAGACGTGAGCGGTCTGTTTTGGAGGTAAGCAGCTATTGCTGTTAAATGGACGAATATGCCAGATTTGCTTTTTGTAAATTAAGCAAATAACAGACAATATCATGTACTGATGCTTTAAGTGGATTAATGTTTCTGGGTTTACAGTAACATACAAAACATTTCCATTTAGCTGCATAACACTGTCTACTTGTAGGCTTGCATGCTTCCTTTAGAATATCCATACATTCAGATGGAAGCTGTAGATAACCAAATTCTATGACCTCAGGAGCCAAATCGCCAGGTTGAGCTCACTGGGAATGTTTCGTGGAGTAGAGATAAGTTCTAGGCAACGACCATGTTGGATAATTGATAGAACCCATTGATCTGTAGTAATGTTGTGCCACTGTGGGTCAACATTTGCAAGTCTTTCTCCCACAGAAGATGTATGCTCTGTGGGGATCTGTAAGTAGTCACTGTTTGGTTGAGGTGGAGGAACGTCCTGGGGCGGTTGATTTATTGTTTCCTCTATAATAATTTCCTCTGTAAGAGCCTCTAGAAAAATCTCTGTTATAAAAATGTGGCCCTTGTTTCTGTTGAGATGTAGATGGCTCTGACGATGGTTTGAAACCATCCTTAAACTGTGGCCTGGGAAAAGTACCCCGAGTAGGCATAGTGTAAAGGGCACCCATAGCTTTAGCTCTATCAGTCTTTTTTCAGCTTTTCTATGGTGGTATGAACTTCTGGCCCAAATAGGTGTTGCTTATCAAAAGGCATATTCAACACTGCCTGTTGTATTTTTGGTTCAAACCCTGAAGTCCTTAACCATGCGTGCTTTCTAATGATAATACTGGGGTTGATACCCCTTGCTGCTGCATCTATTGCAGATCTAATTTGATTATTAGAAATGGCCTGCCCCTCTGTTAGTATCTGTTGTGCCCTTTTCTGGTGTTCTGGTGGAAGGTACTGTAAAAATAATCTTCCATTTCGTCCCAATGAGCCCGATCATATCTTGCCAACAGTGCTTGAGAGTTTGCAATCCTCCAATGGTTAGCAGCATGAGTTGCTACTCTTTTACCAGCTGTGTCAAATTTACGACTCTCCTTGTCTGGAGCAGGAGCATCCCCTGTAGATTGGCTATTTGCCCTTTTCTTTGCTGTACTGATGACTATAGAGTCAGGTGGCAATTGAGCTCTAATAAAAACCAGATCAGAGGGTGCAGGCCTGTACTTTTTATCCACCCTTGGTGTAATTATAGATTTTACTAGCTCCTTGAAAACATCCTCTGCATGTTTAAGCATGCCTGGTAGCATAGGAAGACACTGATACTCCTTATGAGTAGATGTTAGTATATTAAATAAGAAATCGTCCTCAATGGGATCTTTGTGTAATTGTACCTTGTGATACGCAGTTGCGCAAGCTATAACCTGATTGTAAGCAGTGATATCTTCAGGTGGAGATGGTCTTGCGGGGTATAAATTAGGATCATTAGAAGGGAGGGGATCTGAATCATATGTCCCATGGATCTATATTCTGATAAGTATCATAAATCATCTCCATTTGTTGAGATAGGGGATTGTGGTAAAAATTGTGTAGGTGAAAGTGGTGGAGTATCTGGTGGTGGAGAAGCAGGGAGTAAAGGAAAATGTGGTGGTGAAGGCTGTTGTGGTTCCTTTGGTTTCTCCTTTTGTTTAAATATTTTAGCAGGTGGAGGCCCAGTTTCTACAGTCTCTTGGAATGTCAATTTTCACTCGATTGTTGGAGGAGGAGAAGCTATGATTCTTCCTGTGTCATTGTGTATATGGTTTTTTTGCTGTTTAGAGTCCATTACTTCCAACATGGGCCTCATTTCAGAAGACTCCTTAGTAACTGGCCCATATTTTCCATTCACAGGTTTCAGATCCGAAAGTTTGGAAAACTAATGTTGGAGTCAGGCCGAAAATGTCAGCTCAGAAAGCGTTGGTACTTTTTTTGGCTCTGAGGTTAAATTATCTGATGTTTGGCTCGATCCCGAAACAGGTATGGCAAGCTGTTTGGTCGACATCGAATGCACTTTGATCTTGTGTTTCAGTGCAGAACCCGAAAACTGGTCATCCAACTGTATTTTTTGGGTTCAACCATGGTTGGCAAGCAGTGGGGGACCCAAGACCAGAGCTGAAGTCTTTTTGACTGTTTTTTGTTGATGGGAAGGGGATACTGTGCCGGAGGGATGTATTGGCTGTCGCCATCGGATTCTCAGTTCAAATCGAAGTCTGCGATGGAAATTGTTGTTTGACGAGCCATTTCGTCTTGTGCATGTTCTTCCCTGAAGATATCGGACGTTTGCTTTGACGACTCTGACGCCATCTCCAACCGACGTGCTCTTCGATCCCTAAGAGTTTCCTTCGAGCGAGAAAGACAGACTGCACACCGAGTGCTGATTGGTGTATGGGAATTTGGCGTGACACCGAGAGCAAAAGCGAAACAGAGTTCGTTCCATCAGCCTGACATTGTTTGACAGCCACGCGTCAAAGTAGGCCCAAGAAGGGCGAGGTCGCCCCAAAAATCCAGATGATTTCAATTGGATCGAAGGTAAGTTTAGAAAATGCGATAGAGAACTCTACCAGCGTTTATAGAAAAGAAGAGAGAAGTTCAGATAGTACCAAACTGAGATCTACTGGAGCGAGAGGAAGCACGTCCGAACCCGACGGCGGAAAGAAAATCTAACAAAGGACTTGATGCCCATATGCACTATCACCAAGAGGAGGAGTCACTGGATCTCGTGACTTGAAAACCTTCTTAGAAGAAAAACAACTTGTAACACTCTGAGCCCAACACTAAATGGCAGACTTATGCAAAGCATGTTTAACTGCAGCTACACCTGCCATTGAAGATATAGAGATATATATATATATATAGAGATATATATATATATATATATATATATATGTGTGTACACACACAAGTCATTCATATGTCATTTTGGTAATTAAAATTTATATCCCTGTCATTTTATACTGTACTGGATGCAGCCTTGTTGTTACATCAGAGTTATGAATAGGATCAAAACCTGGGCCCGAAAATTCCCCCCATGTTTCAGCAATTTGTAGGTGGTCTGTGATATCAAGTGTATAGCTGATGATCACAACCAGGTTCTGTAGGTATCCTAGGCAGTTACTGCAGTAAACTTTATGCACAGTGCTGATGACACGGATTTTAATTATCAACTATACTAGTAGTGAGTGAAGTGCTTATAACACCAGTTTGATGTGGTCCCTTCCTCATTAGCATCAGGCACCTTCTGGTGGCTGACATCTGGAGCCTTTTATGTCTAATAATGAGTTTTTTGGGCAGGTAGGGGGTTTACTAGAAATAAAATTACAGTATTACCGCCATGCTTTCACCAGAGATTTTGTTGGCTCAACTCCATGGTTCATGTAGAGGAAAGATAGGGATACTGTGAGTTGATGTTCTTGGTCCCTTGGAAGATGATTGATGGAGGGATCACATTCAATAGGATTCCTAACTTCATCACTGTTGCAGTTATAAAGGAAGCTGGGATTAAGTTCAGTGGCCAGACATAAGGTAATTGATCTGATGCATCTCTTCCAAATATCATAACCTTGGTGCTGCATACATTCATGCAAACATGTGGCTTTCATTCAGAACACAGAATGCAAGACTATTCTAATGTTAACCTAGTTTCCATACCAGTTATCCATAGAATTTGGTGTGGTCAGCATACAGATGGTTCACATTGTGTTGGTGCAAAAGGTGAACCATGAACTTCATGTAAACGGTGACCAGGAGGGAGTCCGGAATGGGCAGAGCAATAGGGAACTCTCCATGGTAGCGAGCAAGAGGATAAATCCTAAGCTTCAAATATGAATTGTTGGCTTAGAGGTGATAAAAAAAGAAGACATTCATTTCAAGGCAGCCACGGACAGTCCATCTTATTTACCGGGTCTATGCATTGTTGTCACCGTTTTGTAGATTACTGACCAACTGAGGAGAATGAGAGGTGAAATCTAGTTTTTATGCAAGGAATATAGAAATTCTCTGGTGAATGCTAGAGCTGATTACTGCCATCTGAAAGACAATATCAAGGGAGAAGATCAGGAAGCATGTGATTCTTTTCTAAGTATTCTTGAAACTGTCTCATAACATTGTTCTCTAGGACCTTGCTACAGAATAGTCAATCTGAGATCAGATTATAGCCAGCTATTTCAAGTTAGCATATTAGCTCTTCACCTACACAACAGAGGAGCAATTGTGGCATTGTTCAATGACAGAACATGTTCATCACACATAAGTCACAGTACATTTTAGAAGAGTAAGAGTTGTGATTTGTATTTTAAACTATATTCTCTTTTAGAACTGAAAAGTGTAATTAAGTTTGATAACTTCGAGCCAAAAACGGAGGATAACAGTGCCGGGGTTAATCTTCATAATCAGGATTTACACAATTTGGACAGCGACAAAGTACAACAAATACCCATTTCAGTGACTGAAGGATTTCCTTAACCTCTAAGGAGTTTATGTGCATCACACTGTCTCCAGATCAACAAAAGCTGTATGCCTCAAATCTTAAATAAAAATTACTAAAGTAAGGCTCAAACGTGCTGCAGTGAATGTGACCTAGGAACTTGCTTAAAGACTCCAGAAGGGTTCTGGTGGGTGTTTTAGAGGTGACTTTGCCCAACAAATCTGTAAACCAATTCCATTACCATGACAGCTGGAATAAGATCATTTTGTCTACGAACAGTTGAACCATCATTATGCAAAAGGATCGCATACCTATATGGCTCTTAAGATACGCACAATCGAGGTGAAGGGACAGATAGAAGTAAAGCATGGTGCTTTTAGGTTATAAGTTTTAGTTCTATGAAAAATATATCCTATCCATAGTATTAGAAGCCATTGAGACCTTAAGCCTTCGTTATGCCTCAAGCACAATTTGGCTGCCTCATCTAGACTTTAATTATGTTTGGCCGCTCATTAAGAAAGACTGTCTAGTCACGCAGTTGGAGACCATAGTAGGTAAGGCTATGTTCCACACAATACCAAACAAATCTAACTAACATGTGACTGAGGACATCGTAGTAATGAATGGATTCAAAACACAAGTATAGTTAGCTGATGGAGGAAATAATACAAATCTGTTAAATATCCTACAATAATGGTTGTCGAATGGTGCTATAAGACACTTTAGTTACCTGAGAGCTACACTTTCCTTCATTCTCTAAGCACAAATCACAAGGGTGAATTAGAGGGGGGGATAGAGATGAAGATGGCCTGCAAACGGAGCACTATTGACAAACCAAAGGGTATCTGTTCCGGTGCTCTGTAGCTGGCCCACATGTCAGAGGAGATGCAGCCTACTGGGCTAAATCGGATAACTAAACTACAGTATCTCCAGGCCTGAAGAGGCAGTATTGGCGCTGAGCATGTTCAAGAGGACAATCAAGATAAACAATACTTTATGGGGTGAAGCTTCAAGGGGTTTGTGTGTAAAAACAAAAGTGCTTTAGGTGAGAACCAACCTCTGAAGGTATCAAGCGGGTTGAATTCACCTACCAAGGTGGCTAGTAAGGGTTGTCTGGCATTTAAAGAGCAGAACAAAGAAAGGATAGAAGCATAATGCTTTAGGTATAATAAGCATAGATGGGTGGAAAAAGAGATTATGCACCACACATCTAATATTATTGTTCATGTGTTACTGTTTAAGCAAGTAACAAATGTAAAAGTTGATTATTATAGAATGAATTGTAGTACTTGTTCTGGGAAAAGTAAAAAATAAATAAACAATGAATCAATTTCGCAATACAAAACAGCTAATCAGGATTTCCCAAAATCTCGGACACAACTCTGCTTTTCGCTCCAATTCTACAACCTCCTCATAGTCAGCAAATAAGAATTCGATTTCAACACATACCAACTCTGGAAACATTTTAGGGGTATTATACAGAAACCTGAAAAAATAGGGATTGCCAGAAATAAATGTAGACGTGTAGTGCAAGATTACTTGGCAAAAGAGATTAAAAAGTAACACAAAAGCAGGCACCTGGAAAAACAATGAAAAATGACAATTAGACACATCAAAAAATGGCATTGAATCACTTGGGGCCTAGATATGTGAAGTGAGGCAGCCACTGTCCAATGTGAACTTTTGTTGGAAACAGTGACCATTTTCAGAGTAATATACCGGACCCATGGTGTCTGACCTACCAATGGCCATCAAATGGGAAATTGAGAATGATAGTGGGTTCAGTTGAGAAGGAAAGAGCAATGTTAGGATTATTGTTAATTGTGTTAATATTTACAGTTTCAAGTGCTGTAAAAAACAGTCTATGAAATGGTGAGAATTTGATAACAGCGAAACAGTAATATAAGAGATGCCGCAAAGAAACAACTGCCAAAACAAGTATGGCATATATGCTGGAACAGGAGACCATACACACCCCATTAAGCATTTCCTAGTAATTGTTAATTCCACGAATTGGCAAAGACGCACAGGATCTAATAACAGACCTGTAATCTGGGTAGATACATAAGCATAAAGGAATATATGAGTAACACTTTCAGTAAAATAGCCTTGTAGACTTCGGAACCAAACATCAAGCTTTGTCTGAGATTTTTATTTAAGAGCCAGAGAAGTACAATATGTAGAAAGATGTTTATTCCACAATCATCTAACAGTAAAATGTTCAGAACCGGTGTACTGCAAAACATAAGCAGTACCCTTGAATTCTATCTTCTCTTGCTTTGAGGAGCCCTGAGTTTAACTGAACAGTGGATAGTTTAATCCTTCAGATTAAGGTCACAGCCATTTTATTCCCTGCAGGGAACAAAAACGTATTTAAGGGTGGCCAATATGAAAGTATGGAGTCTGAGTTCCAGTGAGATAGGAGCCATGATAATATCATTTTGGCTAATGTGTTGGATCTTGAAAACACTGTTGAGCAGGAGATGTCTTACTAAATTACATCTCATCGGAGAATGCAGTGATTCACAATTAGGCAAGCTGGGATGCCAATGATACCCAGGAAGAACTGAAAGAGACAACACTGGTGTGGAAAGGTGGGAAACAAAGGCATTTTGCAGCACACGTAGCACCATATCAAAGCTGGAATTAAAATCAAGAAAACCTGAGAAGCAAAACCAGAAAATATTCTCCAGAAAGACATACTAGTCGGTGAATTATTTAAAGTGAAAGTGTAAGACCTTAAAGGACATTACTGGTCACATTTGCTTTTTTTTTTTTGTTCATAGCCATTAGCTTTACAACCTCACCATGGATCTTACCACTTTAATTTTTCAATTTTCTTTACAGTGAGATCTTAAATACCATCACTTGGACATGCACACCCTGATGTTAAACGGTGAGTAAAGGAAGCGAGGCTTAGGGGAGTCTCATCAGGGGTCTCTCCATATCATGGCCTACCCTTTCAATTAAAAATTAAATTTAAAACATCTGGACCTCTTTTGCAGGCCTTTCCCCATGTGAGAACAATTTAAGGACTTAGACTGATGGCGAGAACGGAATCGGAAAGGCATTGGCCTCATTCAGAATCCGGGGTTTTTAGATGACGAGACATTTCACTCTTGTGTCATAGGCTTCACACCTTAATGTAGCCATAAACAAAGGCATATTATCCCTCTCACACTCTTAAGAATGCGATGCACTATAAATGTTAGCTCCCTCATACATACGAACGCAGGAGCGTCATCCGTTCAATCAAAACCCAACCCAAAAAAGCGTTGCTTAAATTTAAGAAATATTAGGCTCACGTTAATGCAAATGGTCTTTGTCAAGGAAAGGGTTCTTCGTACGTTTACCATAAACAAAAAAACGAACGCATAGCATCAGGGAAGCATAATTTGTTTAGACCCAATTTTTTCACACTTCTAACAGCTTTTAGATGTTGCCAGTTAAACAAAATAAAAATACGTGGTGACAGCCTGTTAAGTTTAGCGTCAGCGGAGCCTCATTGTGGAGCAAATGTGTTACTGTAACATAAAAAAAAAAAATCTACGTTGCTATGAGAAGAAATAAGGGATATGTATTCAAGGTTTGTGTTTCCAAGTTGGGTTACGGCTCGCGTCCACGCCTTGAGACAAGACGTTACTGGATAAAGCTCTGCCTCACATATCTCAGGCCAAAACGTACACAGCCTCCTTTAAAAGTTCAGATAAGGTAAAGTTACGTAGTTGTGCTCGGAAACTCGTTTATTGGACTTCATACACCGATATAATCCGCGTTTTTATTTTTATTCCACAAAAATAAAATGCTCATGTTCAATAACAATGCAATTTGCATTGCCCATGTGGAACACCATGTACACAACTTCCTACCGTGCTGTGGATAAGCTGCAGCCCTCACGTCACCCGTCTCGGGCTGGACTTTTCTAAAGCAAGGGTCGAAAGCCGGAAGCAGATAGTAAGAAAGTCCACAATGAACAGAACTGATGGAGTCTCTTTAAAAGTAAATATGGCGGCTGCATATTTTAATGATTGCAAACAGAGAGAGGGAAATCGGGCTAAACAGAGGACATTGGGCCGTCACTTGTTCAAACATCATCCCACTGCCTTCTTCACCATCCGCCACGCCCTATATACTGCTGTCCACGAGGCAACGGAGATACCAGTGACACGGAGGGGGCGGGGGCTATAGGTCAGAGGTAACAGTACTGTTGAATTGCACATTCTGGGCAAAGGTGGTCTGACAGCTGGGTGCTAAGATGTCTGGCCGCCGAGGCAGAAGCCATACATCAGACTGTGGTATGGGCAGCAGCTCTACCCTCCTGGGGAATCATCCAGTTGGCAAAGAAATAGGCAGCTGGACAATACTAGGCTCTCAATTTCACTGTAAAACTGCAGATCACAGGTTTTTCTCAGCACAGTCGTGTCCTCTCAAGTCATACATGACACGCTTCTCGTAACTGCAAGGTGATCCAATACCATTTGATGGTACCCCAGTTTCTTCTCGCACTAGGAACCGCATGGGCCGAACTCCTACTACTCAACAGCTTAGGTCATAGCAGAATGGCCCTGTATTACTTCAAGGTGACCATTCAGTTACAGTGGCAATCAACCCTACTACAGCTTCAACCATAAGCAGCCCTCGGATCAGATGCCTTTATGGAGAGTTATGCACTTGGTTTTAAAGATTAAATATCAACACATCCAACATTGCTCTACTCTAAGAGTATCTGAAGGCTTCCAAATCTTCCTGCAGTTGGTGGTGGTCTCTGGCCACAGCTATGACTTGAAAGCAGGGATAGGCTTTATTTCCATCAGTGCAGCCCCTTTTATCCATGTAGGATGGATTCATGCTAAGGTATACAAAAAAAGTGACGAAGGGAAGGCTTGAATTAATCTCAGCCACTGGTAATTACTCTGGCCACATCCCAATCTATATGTGAATCCGTCTAGAACATGCTCCAATCTGAACAGTCCAGCCTGAACTGCCAAGCAAGGTCCTCCCTGAAACGAAATACAAGCACCCCAGGACCGGTTTCACCCACGTTATGGGCTCATCCGCTGGGTACAGCTTGGTTCCAGTGACAGTGTGCACAGGACCCGCATCTGGGCATCCCGTCCCACTAAGGGTGACACACTACATAAAATATACAAAAAGGTGATGAGGCAAAGCTGGAATTATTATCAGCCATTGGTAATTACTTGGGCCGCATCCAAATCCATCATTATTATTATATGATTAATGCAGCATGAATACTTTTCCCTTAGGGAACAGGTGTGCAAGGCTTGATAACACTTCATGGATTAAAGAAGTTAAATTTCTAGTAAATGGTTGCAAGTAAACTTTTAATTATAACCAATGTGGCAAATAGCACTGAAATGCTATTTTTGTTATACAAGTCCAGAGGTGCAAGGAAACTGCAGAAGGCAGCACAACTAGTTCAGTCAAACCAAAGTGCTAACCTACCGGGTGACGAAACATATTTTGCTGTTTCGACTTGGTAGTTTCTAAAATATGACCAACAACTTTAAGAAATCTCAGCGAGTAAAACTTAAAATGCAGTGCATGTGACCTGTACATCACAAGTTCAAATCGAAAGGAAAGTCAAGTCATTCTACAGATGTGGATAAAAACAAAAACAGTAAAATGGAAGCATTAACATTGATAGTTACAAACGGTAGAATTCTCCATTATCCTTTTCACTCCCACCCCTGTACTCTACCTCAGCTCTTAGCAGATTGCCCCTTCTCCACATCCAAACCCTCGTTATTTGATTTCTTTGACATTAATCTCACCCTTGCCTGGCTCATTAGTTTTCTATTTCTTTTTTACTCACTTACCCTATGCTCTCTTCTTCCATCACCCTCTTTCTCAGGTCTTATCTCTCATACACTTTAATCCCCCACCCTACCCCACCCCCATCCTGTTTAAGCACTTTTTTAGGTCTGTCTTATCGGCAAAGTTATCGCCAGACCTTACGTGATCAACAAAAAAAGAGCTCACAGACTAAATACAGAGAGAAGACCTTACCAGCTTACCCTGTGCTTCCACTGAAAACAATGCTTGTATTACACTTTTTGGCCTGTGGCAAAACTTACACTCAATAACACAGGTCTGAGTTGGATAAGGTGGCAAGCAATGACCATGCAGGGCTTGATCTGTTTATTATGAAATGTTATACTAAAGGCAGTAGGTCTGACATTGATTGTGAAAAGTATTTGTTAAATTCATCCATTTGAAGGTGGGTTATTACTTTTCATGAAAGCCTGCAGAGAAGGAACCTGTTACATGGGATCTCACAGATCACTGTAGAGGGCAAGGGTTTTGTTGATGGCTACTCTGTGACAAACCATGCATATAAAATATTTGCTATATGAGAATCCTTATTAGAAACTATTAGAAGAGATGGTATTTTGATTTGCCCACTGTCATTTTGTATACTTTTGTATCTTGTTGACGGTGTGCCCGATGCTGGCCATTGGTAGACCTGAGTTAGTGATGGTGACAAGCTATAGGCCTAATTGGAGCACTGGGAGAAAGCTGTGTAAAATGTCAAGTCCGATATATTTATAATGAAAAGTTAGGACAAAGGCAGTAGGCCCAACTTAGTTATTATGCCAGTATGCTTTAACAGTGGGTTGTCATCACATTATGTTAGAGGCTACAGAAGATATTTGGTGACATATAATCTTACACATTACTGTCAAAGGCAAGGGGTTTGGTGCTGGCCACCCACTCTGACAAACCCTGGAAGTTTCACCAACATGATTCTTGTTAGGAAATATTGGGAAGGATGGTATATTGTTATGCAAACTGAATTTTTCTACATATTTGTAATGTTATAACTGTATGCATGATTGTTATCAGTTAATGATCAGTTGAGTTGACCTGTGTTGGTTAAGGTGGTAAATGCTATAGGCCTTATTGGTTCATTGTGAAAAGTAATCAAGGTGCTAAATGTTTCATCTGTTTATTATGGAAAATTACAGCAAAGTTAGTAGACCTGACTTGCATATTGTGACAAGCATGTATTAAACACAATAGGTGTGTAAGAGTGGATAGTTATTGGGAGCTATAGGGATTGGACAGTCCTGCGTGAGCTTAGATTAGAAACTGAAATTTATTTCAAATAAAACAAAGACTCCGTAACTTCGCGATGGTCCTATGGGAAGCCTATAAAGTGGTGATTCGAGACAGGGCACAAAATATTATCACTTTTAAAAAAAGAAAGCAATTGAGGAAATGGAGTAACTCAAAAAATGCCTGATGAAGGTAGAGGCTATGAATGAATGTCATCGCACCCCCTGACGCTGAGGCAGATTGAGGCCTTATGCGCCGAATACAGAGCAACTAATGAGGCACGTTCTCATCTATTGGCCACGCAACACCGCCTTTATGGTACAGGGGATAAAGCAGGGAAACTCTTAGCATGGCTAGGCTGACCTGAGATGGAGGCACAGTGGGTGAGCCAAAGAGAGAGGCCGTAAGATGGGATCTGCGCAACAGACAGGGAAATTGCAGAAGAGTTCACCTGTATTTATGAGACTCTTTATAAAGATCACCCACTAGCAGGCCAACAAAAGACTGAGGAATACTTGAGTGGAGTAGACACACCTACCTTCTTACCTGTAGATTGCATGGCCCTAGAAAACAAGATCACTCTCGCTAAAGTGCGGGCGGCAGTGGCTAAACTGAATCCTGACAAGACTCCGAGGCCAAGTGGCCTCCCTGCACAATTTTTAAAAAAGCAGATTGATTTACTGGCGTCCTATTTACATAAGCTCTATGTGGCGGCCCTATAGAAGGGCACACTTCCACCTGATCTACATAAAGCCACAGTAGTGGTAATACACAAAGCTGAAAAACCACCTGTGGAGTGTGGCTCTTACATCCCAATCTCGTTACTCAGTATTCTAACTAAAGTTCTAGCTACTGTCCTTGACACTAGACTCACAGGCGTCATTTCCCCCAATCCATAAGGATCAATCTAGTTTTATGCCGAAGCGCTCTACAAGGGCTATTCTCCGCAGGCTCCATAATTGGGTGGCTAAGATCAGGTCCTGCCATGACCCTCATGTATTCGTCTCCTTGGACATAGAAAAGGCCTTTGATGATGTTCACTGGAATTTTATGATGCAAACCCTGAGAAAGATGGACTTCAGGCAAAGGGTCTTGGCCTGGATAGAGCTACTGTACCAAGAACCCACCAGGGGCAGTGCGAGTTAATGGGGTGATGTCAGTGGAATTTCCCATTAGGAGGGGAACCCGACAAGCCTGTCTGCTCGCCCCATCTCTTGTGCCCTCAAACTAGAGCCCCTGGCCTGTGTAATAAGATCACTCGGGCATCATAGGCTTTTTGAGGCGGCGGGATCCCAAATAGCTGAAGAAAAAACTCTTGCTATATGCGGATGATATCCTCCTGTCTCTCACCTGACCACAGACTTAGATCCCTGCAATGCTCCGTAAATTCAAAAGTTACGGTGCTTATTTGGGATGTACTATTGACTGGGGTAAATCAGTCCTTTACTTGGCGTCTAATAACGCTGACTTAGTGCAGTTCTCCGGGAGACAGAGTAACTGGAGAGGGCTTCCAGTATTTGGCTTTTTATGCAACACTAGACCCTGAGAGAAGCACAGAGCTAAATGAGAACAAAATAATGGTGGAATTCCATACTGACACCATCCACTGAAGAGCCCCGCCTCTCATGATACTGGGTAGGGCAGCTATGGTCACCCTCCGAAATCCATGTACACCCTGCAGAATTCCTATTATAGAGTCCCAGATTAGGTCTTTGTTAAAATCGATGACAAATTCTGGAAATTTTTATGGAATGAGGCACATCCTAGAACAGCCCTCTAGAAACTACAATGGAACTCCAAAAATGGGGGCACAGCCCTCCCAGATATTAGGGCCTATTATTAGGCTTCCCACCTGATTAGCATAAATGATTGTCAGTCATACGGAGGGTGACCACCCCACTTTGTGTTGGAGAATACACCATTTTTAAAAAGATCTCCACTACCCATATTGGGGCAGGGGCGAGACGTCTTCTACCTGCAACCAAAGTCATAATCGAAGTGTGGCATAGGCACATGGGATGGATGAAGAGAATTACCCAAGAAACTCTGCTTTGAACTACTATGCCAATGTGGGCTTTTTGACAACATTGTTTTTTCTTTCTTTTACAATACGAAGGGCCCAGCAGCTCCCACAACAATAAGGTTTTACTCAAGCCATGTCAAACTAAGACCTGCATTGACAAAACCAAAAGACTGACCATTAGGTGTTGGACCAGTTAGTTTTGACACTGGTAGTTTATTTTCATATTTCCCATTATCTTGCTGAAACTGGTTACACCGACTTTCCATTATGAATATTTAATGGACATACTAGCATACATCAACACATTTTACTAAATGATGCTTCAAACGAATGGTACCTATACCTTCACAGTAGTTCAGTAAAACATGTTCCTAGTTGTGTTTTTCTGTTAGAATTTTATTTTTAAAGTAAAGTATCATCAATCTTGCTTTCAAGCTTTTGTAAATATTTGCATCTAATCAGAAAATATTATGGGAGCATTACACGTAGCCTCCTATTGTTAAACTCTACAAACATGCACATTTTTTTTTTTTTTTTTACAGAAACCAATGTCAGTAATGCAGTCCTAGCTTACAAATGTAATTCAAAGCACTCATCCTAATAATAAAGGCTTTGCATTAATAAACCATAATTACAAGTTGAAACAGCATTAACATATGGACACAAATACTCAGTCAACTGTAGACAATTCCTTACCCTGCTCCATAACTTGATATTGTAAACGGATAGCCAAAGGGTTTTGGGTCTACTTGCCCCAAAGGCAAAATAAACCTGAAAACTTGTTGTCATTGAACCCAAACAATATGTCCTGGGCGTCTGGCTATAGGAAATCCACACCCTTTCCTCTCCATCCACAGTGTGTTCTCCATTCTTCCTTTCGCTCCTAGCAGTGACTCCCCACCATACATCCTTCCTCTACCCAGCACCGGACTCCCAGCAGCTACAGCCAATTACTAGACAGAGCAGTGGTCAGTTTGAAGTTCAAGTTGAGTGGCATCACATGGCCTCTGTAGAGCTACCTGCACCTCTGATCTGTATGCATCTGCATGTGAAACTCTTAGAGAGACTCTCATAACTGAGCTAGATACTAGCTACACACCTTTCAATCACAGGTCTCTAGAAAGCTTCAGGATTCTGATCATATTTTACCCACATTTTCAAATGAAAAAGACCTTATTAAAGGTTCCTTCAGCTATGTCCCTGCATATTAAAGGGAAGTTTGCAGTAATTACTATGGAACATACACAATTTCAACAATTTGAGGGAGAATAGCCTTCACACCCCTAGCTGTTCAGTGAATTATTGTTAATGTGAAAGCAACTCAACATTATTGCCGATGCAACACCAAACATCTTTTACTACACAAAAGCAACACTAGTAGCTTTGTCACCACACTGGCTCTCCAGCACTAAAAACACTGAATTAAGTTCATTTTGATAACAAACATCTAATTTGACCAAACAGGGGCAAGAAGGGCTACTGGGCATCAACCATTAGGAGTTGAGGTTATTTGCCTCCCATGCCTCAGGATCTGTTCACCAATGGCTCTGTACAGTGGGCCATGCACAGCTCTACCCACACTTAATTCTCAGGTATGTGAAGGTAAGCAGTCACATGTTTCCCATGGAGGCAGCGTAGGGTGCTTAAGCTCATAGCTCAACTATCGTTCACCAATGCAACCAGCCCAGTGTTTACCTTTACAAGAAATAAAGTACTTTATTGCATACTGGGATATAATAAATCTGTCAGCAAAACACAAGTTTGGGATAATGGGCCCAGTTGAGGCAGGTGCAGTGCCCACCCTGCTCCCTCACAGTTACACTGTCCTCAGGTACTCTCTTTCCTTTGTACTTGTTGGCTCTACTTCTTTAGTTTCTAGCAGAATAGAAGAAGTGTAAATTAGACACAGTCACAGTTTACCCCCACCCCAAACACAGTGTTTGTGCTCAGTCTTCAGATCTTATCCATCCATGGGTGATTCTCAGTTTGTACAAGCTTGGTCTGACCAGCACGGTACATCAGGCGTGCCTGTGCACTCGGCTGAGTGGCCGCACACTAGCAGCTAGTCCTCAGTCTTCCCTGCCTTGGCAGTGGACTGTGTCTGATAGCACAATTGCTCTGTCTCTTGATGCGCTGGAGCAGGAAGACAGTGGTCCAGATTAAGAGTGGTCCAACTTGATTGTTGGTGAGTGTTTGTGGCCTAGGGGTTTTAGTGATGGGCCCATTCCAGGGACAGGTGATCCTGGAGGAAATGAGAGGTGCCAGCAATGTGAGGTGGCATGGTGTGCATAACAATGGATTGGAATGCCAGAGTGATTACCAGTGGCTAATATTAGTCCAAGCGTTCAGCGCATCATTGTTTTGCATACTTATTGTGTTACCAATTTGAAAGATTGATGAAGGCAGCTTAACCTGGAATAGTTTGCTTTTCAAAGCCGCACTCCAGTCCCTCTTGCGTGAATCCATAATAATGAGGGGCTGCATGATGCAAGTCAGAGGTCTTAAAACGTTTTGATGGCAGGACCCCCTCTCAAAAACTTTTAGGTGTAAGGACCCCTCCTGACAAAAAATTCTAGTACCTGGTACTCCTCATCACCATCCAAAATAAATGTCCCTATTTCCCACAGCAAATCTTTTTTACGGTGAGGAAATAATATTAATATTAAACAGTGTTTAGCAAACCAAAGATCAGGGAGTGTGGGTGCGTGGCCAAAGGTGTAGCTAAAAACAAAGGTCCTCATTTATGAGGATTTGGCGTAGGACAGTGCCAAAAGTCTTCTTTCTATACTGCCCTATGCCAATACAAAAAGGCAGGAATGGACCGTATTTCTGAAATACAGTGCATTTGTGTCCTTTCCCCCTGCGCTGCCGCACAAATTGCTGCCTAGCACCAACGTAGCCAGGATTGTTTTTGTGCAGGAAGGGGCACCTTGCTGCACAAAAACAATCCAGAGAGGCATTGTACCCCTGTCTATATGTGCGGCAGAAAGCTACACACATGGAAAGACGAAAAACAAGGAGAAATTAAAACATTTCTCCTCATTATGTCTGCTCTGGGGAGGTGCAAGGTTTTGGCACTGCTCCAGTTTACGTGGTTTTGTAAATCTGGGGCAGCATCAAAATCCATAGCTGTTGCTAGGGAACACCCACCACAATTCTCATGGAACCTCTCCTTGACGCAAAGTAAGGCAATGCAGTGGCTTGCGTTGCGTTGCCTTGCCTTGCCTTACTCCATATCTATGAGGCCATTCAAAGCCACGCAGGGTGGCTTTGCGTCACCTCATACGTATGATTGAGAGACTTGTGCCGCTGGAACATCAAAAAAGTGATGCTCCACCAGCGCAAGCCTCTCATAAATAAACCCCAAAATATTCAACGTTGTTTTTAAGTCTTTCACCGTCAGGTAGCTACATATAAAATAACAGCCAGCTTAAATGAAAAATAAGTTTAAAAAAAAGTTGTTACTTATTGGGAAGTGCACTGTAGTGCATTAGGAAACCTCTATTAGTTAATGCACCGCAAAGGTCTGTGTGTAACCGTAGAGCGACATAATTAAATCTGGGTTGGTACACTTGAGAATAGTGACATGTATTTTTTAGTGCCACAAGGTCACAGACTGTGAGGCATTATTTTATACTTGCATTACACTAAGTATACGATAGGCCACCACAAAAAGGTTTAAGATAAAACTGTACTTCCAAAATGTAGATTTAAGTAATACCAGAGGATATGCAATAGCTTTTTTTTAATTTTTTTAAATAGCTGTCCCTTCAACATCTCCAGGTGAAGTAAGCGCTGTGTAACTACAATTAAAAGCACACACACTTCTTAGCTTTTTGCACTACCCCTAAAAAGGAGTAAATGTTTGTCATTACAAAGCTTTGAGTGATTTGATCAGCTCTCAAACATCCTTTACTGTTGCAGATTACCTTTACATGTGCAGATCAGCTCGTAGAGCACATTTGCATTTCACTCAGGAAGCAGGCGCCCTGATGTGAAGGCCTCCTTAGCTGTCTGTGGCTTTCACAGCACAGGAGACTCAAAAATCAAAGTTCACCTGAGGCATTTTAACAATTGGCTGGGGGAATGCACGACCCCCTTTCCAGGACTCCACGGCCCCCTGGGGGTCGCGACCCCCAGATTGAAGACCTCTGATCTAAGTCAACAGTTTTCTATAAACTGGCCCTGACAAAAAAAAACAAGGAAAGGAAGCGTCAAGATGCAATGAACTGGGAAAGTGCAAGTCCAGTTATGTCATGTCAGATCCTATTGATGCCCAATGTTACAGACAAATAGTTTCAAAAGCAGGCTTCCCAGGGTAGAAGCTACAGACATGTTTGTCTAAATCCGCAATGAGCCACTGGATCCCACATTTCCAAAAGAGTTGAGACATAATTGGATTTGGAGTACTCTCAAGGCAGCATTGTCCAATCCAGCACAGATACTCTGGACCCCTCCTTGTTTATTATCGACCCATATGCTTAAGTGTCTTGTTCTTTTGAGAATAAGAAATGACAAGCCAACTGTCATGCAACATTCCTACCAATGAGGCCAGCAACTGAGCAGTATATGAGGGGCTGAAAAAAAAAAACCAGCAAATGTCAGATGACTTTAGTTTGTAAAGAGAAGAAATGTTTCAGTGCCATTAAGACGATGCTTGTCTCAAAAGTCTTCAGACAAAAGATAAGGGTCTAAACCAAACTTAATTGACCTCTTGAGCTATTACCATGGGCAAAACTCCTTAGATTTCATTTCCTCTGAATCATCCAGAACATCCTTCTTTCTTTTAATCACTTACTCCTTCCTTGTCCCCATAATGCCACTTCTTTGCCAAGGCAAGTTACCACTTAGTTCACCAACTCCTTCAGCTGAGAAGCAGAAAATTGATACATGCTCAGGATATGTCAAGCTGAAAGGATATACAAGTGAAGTTGATAAGAATCAGTGCAGATCTCCTGGAGGCAAAACTTTTTTGTATGTTTGAGCTTTGGCGCAAGAGACACATCTTGACAAGCATTTTGATTCCTCAACATATTCCCTTGAGTTGCTTTGATTCCCCATTTCCAGGAAAACACTAGAGACCCATTACCCTGATTAAAACAGTTAGCACCCCAAACTCCTTGACAAATAATGGCGCAGCTTCTGGGTCTGACCCAATCCTCAAAATGTCTGCTGCACACATTGTCAATTAAGGGAGACATTCTCCAGGTACCAACTCAGCAGCACAAGCTCCTATGAGATGCACGAACAGGCATGCACTCGTTGTGAATCATTAATTATACTGAAATGGCAGCTAAAATCCTCATTCTACCACAAACTACCTCAGCATTAGCGACTGACCATGGTAGGCCAACAAAAACATTTCACTGATGAAAAATGTAGTGGCATCTATTGTTAATGGAGGGCCCATTGACATTTAGTAAAGACTGTAACATGAAGAACACATGAGGTGGTACTTATCAACTACAACTGATTCATGGGAGGAGCGCCAAAGGCTACAGTAGACACTCAGACTGGAGTATGACCAATTATGGCTGCAACAGTGATGAAGCAGTGAGCTTCATACAGGGAAAGAGGCCATCAAGTACAGCCAGACAATGAACAAGGGGTGACAAATGCTTACAATGTTTCCAGATAAATAGTAAGACTAGTATCTGCCCACATCACAAAACTAAGTGGGAAGCCAGGATAATAGCTCTGATCTCATACAGTTGCTAGACTTTGTTACTGTTGTAGGAAATGTAATCCTTAATAGTTGGAGAGCCAAATAGAAGATTCCTTGGCCCCACCCACCTTACGGCTGGCACCAGAAGACCGCCTACCACCCCACTGCAGAGAGGCCAGTGCTCACATTTTGAGGTAAGCAGAAGCCGGTTTTAAGCTGAAGTTCTGCCTGTGCACAGGGGTTGGGAAGGATCCAGGGACTACCGCCTTTTAAGGTGAGGACAAAGCGGATTACGATCCTTGTTTATGGATTAGTGTGTTCTTCTTGGCAATTTTAAATAGAGATGTCAATATGATGCAAATATAAGATTAAGATAGTAAGAGACAAAAGGGTATTGCATGCAATTTGTTAATTGGAGGATTGTGTACGTGTCGCACAATCAACAAGGTGTCTACATTACTAGTGAACCTGTGATTTCCAACAACAGGGTGGAAGTGGCCTACATGGGAACTTTGAAATTGGAAGGTGCCAATATGTGTTAAATTTGACACTGAGGGATAGGTGGCACTAAATTTTACCTCCAGTTACAATCTCAACACTCGAATTCCCAAACCTGGACCTAATATTCAGCAGTCTTTCCATGGTTTCTAAAACTCACGGTCGGAAAAGAATCTCCTCTGGGGAATGGAGAAAGGTGGCCAGGGATTGGCAGTTGCATTTACCGAAAAGTAAATTAGAGATGTGATTATTTCCCCAGAATAGAATTTTGTGTTGTATTTTTTGTGTGACTAAAGGTGCAAGTATGCATATTTGAATGAAATGTGGCACAGTGTGATGATGTTGTGCAGTACTGTATAATGCGCAAACTGTTGTTTTGAATATATATTGCATGAAACGAAACGTTTCAAGTGTAATGTGCCCTGTAGAATTGGTGAAGCAAAATTAAAAGTTGAATGTATATTTTGAAACAATAAGTAGAAAAGTGGACAAAATACTGCCACTATAAGATTTGTGAAAGATGATTTAATCTGGTATCAGAATATATAAAAGTTAAAGTATTAAACACGCCTAAATATGAAGACCCCCTTAGAGCATATGCAGAAGGTATTCCTCAGTGACAAGAAGAAATTACAGAAGTATAGTCTGCAGAGGTTTAAAGCATTCCAAAAGTATATGTATCCTTGGCCAGAAGAAGCAACGTTCAACAATAGAATAGCATGTTGTCACACACCTCCGAAGTAAATATGCAGCAGCAAAATGAAAGAAAAAGGAAGCCACAGTAGCCTTATGGAGAGTATTTTGTGAGAAGTCAAAAGACTTAACAAGCACATACCACTAAAACCCTGTTGATTGTCCCACCCCCCATATGACCCTATGAGCACCGCACCAGAGTGTAGCTGCAAGAAGCTGCAGTAGGTTTTGAGAACCCTGAAATTGGAACCCCTCCACACTCGGACAGAGACCCCGAAGGTAACCTCACAAATGCTGAAGCCAAAGAGGGCAAGCCCTCCTAGCCAGAAAACAATGGTAGGGGACCCCCAATTTTCAGGGCAATTTGAGGCGCAGTTCGTATTGCATCTAGATCCAGCCTTTCTCCCCAGCAGGTTAAGAGAAAAGAACGGAGTTCAGGGGATAGTTATGACCAATTAAAAATTTCATCAGCAACATCGCATTTGCTTCAGAAAAGAGGTATTAGAGGTAGAGTAATTAGAGAACAGGTGTCCACCTCACAACAAAGGGACATAGGGAATGCAGGGTAGAGTGACTGAGCATAGGACTGTAGATAAGACACAACAGCTAATCTCAAGGAAGCGAGCAGGAGCATAGAAGGACTGAAGGTAGTCCGCCCCCTTCTCAGATGGAGGAGGGAGTCTCACCAGAGAGTGTGCAGGACTGGCTATCACGCATTGAGGGTAGGAGAGAGAGACAAGTGAAGTAAGGAGAGATGGGTACGACGATGACTTTACAGGACAAACTCTGAGAAGTTTTGGGAAACTTTCGAACAGGATAGAATCCATAAACCGGCATGTGGAGAGTATGGGTGAACTGCTTCAAGCCCAATAGGTAGTAGGTCACCCTACTTATGATATCCAAGAGAGCCTACTCATTGACTTAGACTACACAAAAGGGCCATGTGGTGACAGCCTAAACCAACTGATGCAAGGGAATGAGTGAGATGTGCTCCCTAGAAGTAGAAAACCTCGAGCTACAGAGCATGAGCGGTTACAATTCCAAAGCACCCATGGCCAGAATGGGATCTGGCAAAGTTGGGGGGACAGGTGACACTCCACAACAGACCAGCAGAGCAAAAGAGTGCCCAAGCAAATTTGTGCAGCGTGGGCCTCACTCCCAGTAAGAACGTTGCTGAAGGAGAAAATAGCTGGCACATTGTACCATTTATAGATAATTTAGCAGACTGGACCAAGTGGTCAGCTCCACAGATTAGCAATGGCCACAAATGGTTCCTTTGAACCACATGACATGACAAATGCTGAAGATTGCATTCTGTATGATGAGGGTGAGCCAGATTGGGACTACCCTAACATGCTGAAATTTCTGTGTACATGGCAGAAGTACTCCAGACAGCACCATCCCCAGCGTGCCACCACCCCTTTGCATCAGATGCCCCCGATACGTAAGGGACCTGGGGTACCACATTATGTTCCTTGGCCACAAATGGACAAGGAGAACCTCAGAAAACAGTTGCACTGCTTACGGAGGGAGCAGGGAAACGGATCACAGCATTTGAAAAACAAACTGCAGGCATTACCCTGGCAGTAGGGGATGGAAGAGACTGTTTAGTTCCCAGACAGGAGATGAAACAGACAGTATTACAAAAGGCTGGAGTTAGAAATGTGATCCTCACTGATGCCAGGTCTGATGGGTTTCCATTTAATCTGGTCAGACATTTAGTGTGGGACCAGCTGAGGAAAATGTACCCCAATAGACCATACATCGGATCTTTCATGACTCAATCTATGCAACCAAACGAGGAACCCGTACAATACATCAAAAAGATGAAAGAAAAATGGACCGAGAAAGTAGGTTAGGGCTGGGAAGTGACATGAGGTAATGTAGTATTGTTTTATAATGTAGTCAAGAAAGGCTTGCCCCTGGCGTGCAGGACAGCTTAGATAACATAGTGGGCACTGGAGGCCGAGACCTGGGCCCAAACTCAAGCATGCACAATCCATTTTTTGTACGAAAAAGCAAGAGAAAGAAAAATGTAAACAGAATGTAGCAGAGAAAGCAGCAGCCAAGTTGGTGCAGCAGAAATTAGCAAAGAAAGTAGCAATGGAAGGTGCTGTAGTGGCAGCGGTCATTCAGATGACTGCAATATCTGCAGAAACAGTCCAAGGGGCCACCCAACGTCAGTACCCACAACAGCAGAACGATGTAAGGACACAGGGAAGTAGTAGGAGGACAAGGATGAGTAGGAAGAGGTAAGATGGGTCCTCCAAGAAGGGATCAGGCATGTTATTATTGTCAGAGGTTTAATTATCTTAATAAAGACTACAATATGAAGAAATGAGATTAGCAAAATGGAAGAATGGGAGTTTATGATTAATCAGGAAATATGACAGTACAACCAAAGCAAAGTCCACAAATAATATATGTGCCCTAGACGCCCTTGCTAAACGTGCTGCTGCCAGCAATGCCCCAAGCACAGCAGGGACTGCCTCATCAGAATTATTAGCTCCCCACCCCCACAGAGATTCCACTCCAAAGTGGACAAGGAGGTATAGTTATGAGGGGAAGAAATTCTTTCCAGGTGAACCCTGTGGGAGAATAAACACGATGATGATATCCACAGACTATGTCTATGTGTCCAGTCTTGTCTGTAATGCACAGGCCAGATAAGGAACCCAGTGTGACAGTAGCCATCAATGGCAAGAGGTATGCATTCCTCACAGATACAGGAGAAACAAAAGCCTGTATTAGAGAGAGCGTGTTTCCAATTTCCAACAGATCCATGGACACAAAGGGGTTCTCTGGTGAAGTTATAAGGGTTCATTTTACCAAACCAGTGGAGATGGAAGCGAAGTGTGGCACATTGATGGTTGTTTACTTTTCTCCCCAGCTGGCCCAGCAAATTTGTTCAGAAGAGATCTGATGGCCAAATTAAATAGGACCATTCATTTTGAACAAGAGGGTAGCGTGATTTGTTCCACACCTGGAACTCCACCTTCCAGAATAATGGCACTGATGGTAGTTTCCTCCAGCAGAGACCAAATCAGAGCATGACCTAATGATATAGTGACATTTACTACAGCAGTAGCCACCGTCATAGCAGAAACACCAGAGTTACGGGGAAAGGAGGTTCAATTGCCTAAAGAATTCCTTATTAGGCAACAGGGACAGGTCTCTGGGCTGTCAGATATGAGGTGATATTAAAGGCAGAGCCTTTGGAATCAACACCAATCTATGGTCCTCTAATAGCCAGCGACCATTTTCGTGTTTTGTGGGCATGTGTCATCTTCCTTGAGCCAGGAAAGATAGTTAGGGAGATACTGGATGACCAACTGTTTGATGATGACCCCAAGAAAAGAGTTGTAGTTTTTCAGGAAGACATACCACTAAGAACTGTTGTTAAAAGTCAGAACGCTCACACCAAGCAGAGCATTTGATTCAGTAAAAGAAGCAGATCTGTCACTAGTACCAGACACCTTGTGGGCAAAGATTCTCCACGATGTTGGGCTTATCCACACTGCTGCACCATTCCAGATTACATTGAAGGAAGATGCCCTCTTAGCCAGAGTGAAGCAATATTCCCAGTCCCAGGAGGCAGATGAGGGCATCACCCCTACTACACAGGCATTAATAGAGCAAGGGGTAATTTAACATGGAGTGTCTCCTTGCAACATCCCTATTTACCAGGTTAAGAAAGCTAAGGTCAATACTTGCCACATGGTTCAAGACCTGTGCCCTTTGAACAACATATTATTACCAGCATTCTCAATTGTCCCTGACCACTCCATCATTTTGACGAATATTCCTCAGGATGCCAAGTATTTCTCAGTGACTGATCTTAAGAACACATTCTTCAGCATCCCCCTTCCATCCAGACAGCCACTATCTGACAGTGTTCTCAAATCGCGGGACTCAGTACTTGTACTCTCATTTGGCCCAAGGGTATTGCAAGTCCACCAGCATGTTCAACAGAGCAATAAAGAATGATCTGTCAAATTTTCAATGTGACAGCACTCTGTTGGAATATGTCAATGGCATATTGGTTTGTAGTACCAATATGCCATCTACTGAACAACAGTGCAGAAAAGACACCATATCTCTTCTGACCACTTGTCCAGAGAGGATAAGAAGTGGAGAGGGAGAAAATTCAGTACTGCCAGGAAGAACTCCAATATTTAGGACAGTTACTGTTGGCATCAGGTAGGTGTGTAACACCTGAAAGGGCAGCCTCCATTGGGGAAATGACAGTGTCAGAAACTATCAAAGGAATGCAGAAGTTTCTGGGTCTCTGTAACTATGTGAAACAGTGGGCATTTGACTACAGCACACTAATAGCCCCCTTGTTAGCTTCTATCAAACAGGCAAAAGACAGAGGACAGGATACTATGGACATCAGAAGTTAAAAACTGAAATAACAAATGCTCCGGTCTTGGGAACACTGGATTACACCAAGGAGTTCTATTTATTCTGCCATTGCAACTATCAGGTGATGACAGCTGTTCTCACCTAGAGAAGCACAAACAGATTGCTTACTTTATTGGGCTGCTGGACTCAATAATGAAAGGACACCATCCCTGTGAGCAGGCTCTAGCCACTGCAGCCTTTGCAGTACAGAAGAGGACTCCCATAGTAATGGGGCACCCTGGATACTGTATGCAGAACATGCAGTAGTTGCTATTATTCAGAAGGCCAAGACCACTCTGACTACTCAAAGGGTGTCAGGATATGAGGTGATACTGTTACTACCGGTTGTGAAGTGTCATACAGTGAATCTTGCGACATTCTTTGCCCACCCAATATTAAACCCTGAGGAGGATGCCCACAACAATGCAACACATAGTCCCAACGATTGCAGTCAAACCACAGAGGATCCTATGCCAGGTAGCATTGTATACACTGTTGATGGTTCCTCTGCAATTAATCAACAGACAGGAATTAGACACACAGTGGTAGCAGTAGTCAAGGTTCAGCAGCACGGTTCCTCTGATACACTGTAGGTCATAGCACAATTGACATTACCCACACATTATTCTGCCCAGGCAGCAGAACCGCATTAAAAGTGGCCCTTAAGCAAGGAGCAGGAGACGTAATTACCATATATTCAGAATCAGTGTATAACAACCACTGTGCACTCAAGCATCATGAGATGGAGCAAGAGAGGGTTTCCTAAGTCAGATGGCAGGCCTGTGATGCACATAAACCTCTTAGAGGCTCCAACAGAGGCACCTGCATTACCACAGGCAGTGGCGGTTGTGAAGTGTGCAGCACACACAAGTGGACAGAATTTTGTGTCCTGGGGTAATGCACTAGCAGAAGATCAGGCAGCTAAGGATGCAGCTACTATCAGACCCACAATCTGCCCCCCTTTTGGTGGCTCAGACTGCCTCACTAATGAAGTGTGGATCTAAGACAACCACATACAAAGACACACCTCATTACACTAAGACAGCTAGATTACACCTACGACAACTGCAGGAAGCTGTTTCTTCGCACAAAAAGCAGTTATGAGAAGATAAAGGTTGCATCCAGTCAGGGGAGGACCTAGTGTATAGACAGCTATCTAAGGGAAACCCAGTAATGCCACAGGCTTTGCTTGCAATCACCCAGCCCACACTACCCAAGGGTATTTGGCAACACAAATACAAGACAGGTTGGTCCCCAATTTACATGACATAATTACTATGTATCTGCACAGCTGTACAAATGTGTCAACAGTACTCCCCTAATCCTACCTTAAAAGTGATAAGTTACACCATTTGACGACCACAAGGTCCCTTTAAAGCCCTTAATTTGGACTTTGAGAATATGATCAGTAGATGCAATAACTACAGGTGCCTCATTGTGGTGGCCTTCCCTTTCTCCCGATGGGTTGAAGCGGGACCATGCATCCATTGTGATGCCAACTCAGCAGCCACATTCCTGGTTCTTGAAGTGTTTCCACAAGGAGGAATCCCAGAAATGATCAGATCCGACAATGGAACTCATTTTTCCAGCACACTATTTGAACACATCACAACACTGTTAGGGATAAAGCACAAATTGTCCTCTGCACACCACCCCCAAAGTATGGTGGAGCGCCTGAATGGCCTCTTGAATTGCAAGATCAACAACCTATGTACTACTTGTAACAATGGTTATACTGTATGCCAATAGCACTGTTTTCCCTGAGTAATACACCAAGTTTAGCTCATCACTTGAGCTATCAATTAGCGGCAGGAACGTCTATCAGTGTCCATGTCGCTGTTACTAGAAGCAAACTTCGGGGAGAAAGGTTGTCACAGACACTGAATGATGAAATGCGTAAGTACTTGTATGAAGTGATGAAGTGTACAAAGTTAATCTCCAAACAGGTAACCTAGGGAAAAGAAAACCACGCCAATGCTGAGGTCGAGGTGAAAGCAGGAGATAAAGTGTTTATACGCAATTGGGTCCATGAATGGAAGGGGACATGTTTCAAGGGCCCCTTCACAGTAACCATGGTCACACCAACTGCCCTCTAGGTGGACGGCAGGAAACCCTGGATTCATCACAGCCATGTGTGTCTCGTCCCAGCCTTTCACCAAGAGTAATGAATAATGCAAATGGAACAAGAGAGGGGACCGAGATTGTCACCTCAAAAGCACCCTCTTTCAACTGTGTTTTTTTTTTTTTTTTTTTTTTTTTTTTTTAAAGAGACCACAAAAGATATGCATTTTTATGCTTTTCTTTTGTCTCTCAATATTATCCTTTTTTCTCTTTACTAGCAAGTCACCCTCTAATTCTAATGTCTCATGTTTTGAGAGAGCTCTCCATTAGCAATGTGACCCCCAATCCCCACGCTAAATTGTCAGATAACTTCTGGTATCAGCACATGTCAGAGATCGGTGCAGAGGCCACAAATGAGTCATGCTTCCTGTGCTCCCTAATGCCTTATGCTATTGGGCCAGACAGACTGCACCCCACGAAAGAAGTACCCTCGAACCTAGCTCCTTTTTATTACATCTGTACTTGTGCAGAATTAAGGCCCAAATGCAGTTAACACATGTCAAAGTAGTATGCATCCAAGTTAATGATACAAAATATGACGCTTTACCAGAAGTGCTATACATTCACACAAATAGGCAGGAAATCAAGGAAGAAATATCACGTATGCGAAAGACAGCTCGCCCCCCACCACTGTAGATTGGACCCAGATCATCCTAGATCTTGAATTTCTAGGAGTAACATGCCCACCAACTGAATGTAACAACAATTTTTTTAATCCTTTACCACCAGATTGTGTCCAAAGGTCAGGGTTTAGAGTGACAGGGTCAGTTTTTGCCCACGCTCAGTGGCATCCCAACATTGAATTTTCCTGTAGGGCTATGTCTTTATGGAATGGCACTGATGTCAGCCAGAATGCAAAATATATATACCCACCTGGGACAAGAATTCAGCGCTGTACTTGGGTAGATAGTACTGTAAGTCCCCAGACTATAATGAAACTAACTTGTTTCTGTTGGCACCATTAACATAGGTTGAAATATTGGTTGCAAGATCACAGTCTTCCACGCTAACATGCAAGGGTGCACCTCTGGCCTTATGGATTACTTCTGGCAGTGTGGAGAACTGCTGTATGCACAGTTACCACCCAACTGGGGAGAGATCTGTTCCATAGTGAGTTTCCACGCTCCAGTTTTGTGATCCTGGAATAAACATATCTGCTTTGCATAAACACCCCCATTGAGGCATCCAACGACCTAGCTACATCACAGCCGAAGGAAGAGAACTGCAGAGTATTATGGTACAAGCACCTGGAATGAAGTTCCCCAGGATTATCGCCTGTTCAATGATGCTGAAATTTTCTTTGGGAGCATATTGCCATTTATCCACGCTAAGGCAACAGCTTGTTGGCTCCAAATCACAAGGTGGAAACTCCTCAAGGACATCAACACCACCAATGATGGCTTCAATGCCATAAAAGAGGAACTGCGTGGCCTAAGAATGATGGTACTGCAACAACATCATGTACTGGGACTTATGACAGCCATGCAAGGCAGGGTGTGCAGACAGGAACGGCATGCTGCATGTTTATTCAAGCAAATGATACAGAAAATAGAACTTTGTAAATTATGCAGTGTCTGTATTGCTTCTGACAAACTAAAATGATAGATGAAGGAAGTCCCCACATAGTTGGTTCAGGGGTTGGTTTGTGTCTCTACCGTCATGGATGTCGGGAATGTAGGGGGGCTTTGTTATCAATAACTGATATGCCACAGATATATTGAATGATACAAGTAATTTTAGCATGTGTCAGGAGAGCAGGCGCTAAAGCGGGAGGGATGTTTTTAGTTAGGACACCAACACAGGCAGTAGATTCCCAGGGCAACCTGTATAACCTGGTGCCAAGGAAAGACCAACATCTGAATGAAGTAGTTGAAATATCAACTAGAGGGGGAAATGTTGTAGGAAATGTAAAAAATTAAACACAAAGTAGAAAATATGAAACACGAAAAAATAAAGCAGCATCAAACCCATGCAGAAACCCCGTAGCTGTTCATAGTTAAAAAAACAGTTTAGGCCCAAATCCCACACTGATAAACAAGGTGAAAAGTGCACTGAAGAATGTAGTAGAATAGGAAACTTGAAAGGGTTTTTAGTTAAAGACCAACTCATGTCTAACTGAACCAAAAGCATTTACAACATCAGCACAAAAAGTCCTGTGGCAGACACTCCGTGCCTTTATAAAACAGATTGTGGCCTGATTAGACAATAGGTTCATAATCACATTAGTCCAGAGCACACAGGCGCTTCATTAAACTTTGGGTGCAGGGAAGAAACTAAATTCTGACCACACTGAGGCCTCAGGCACACAATGCTGTCAGCACACACTAAGGAAATTGCATCAACCATGAAACACCTAAACATTCTTAGGCAAAAGAATGCCTTGTCATAAAGCACTGCCAAAGAATAATGATGAATGTGTAATGGTTTAGTTCAGGAATTCAGGGTTGTGGGGGTCACATATATTTATGTGTTTTTCCTTCTTAAATCTGTAGCTTGCAAATTACCTATCATTTACTATGTGCAATAAACCAATGTATTGATTTGTATAAAAAGGCCTGCCTGCGAACAGGCATTCAAGAAAGAAACGCAGAGATAGCTTGAGCAGGGCTGAGGTGCAGTCTGCAGTGTTTTTCTCCCCGTCGCAAGTCAGTAAATATTGTCTTTGGATTGCCAAGAAGAGTCTGCGTGGTTAGTTGAGTTGGGAGTGTTTGTCTACCCTGTAACATTACCTTCTCTTCTGAACAAATATCAAACGTAACTGGTGAAATAAAAATGGCATGTCCTAAGAAGATAAAAACTGTTAAGGCATTAGAACTCAATTAACCCATACTGGTCAAGTCAAAATACAGCTGAGACAATGGCAACTCCTTCCTTAACAGCAGGCAAACCCCAGAGAAGTGTGTGTTAAGTTCAAGCAGGACCAACAATGTTAAAGCCAAAAACAAAGCACAATAGAATTCCAAATCCAATTAAGAAAAGAGATAAAAAATAAAGAGTAAACAGACACCAAGATCACCAGAATAGGTTAAGGATAACTGGAGGTATGGGTTTTTAAATTGCAAAGCATAAAATCCCTAGAAGGAGTCAAGTGCAATGGAAAAACAGTAGTTTGTATGGACCTAGACTTAAGCAGACCAAGACTTAGGCACTACTTCAGGCCGACTAGGAAGGAGCAGTGGTCAGATAATCAAAGAGGGTTGTCCCAGTAATAGGTGTAACCTTCAGACGTAGTTTCTAACTGATGGGTAAGCTTCTTTTGGTCATTCCTGCAGCCTTTAGGTCCTCATGCTAGGCTTCTGGACACCAGGCTTCTCTCCAGCTGGGTCTATTTCTGTTTATTCAGCTAGGTCCTTTTGGATTTGTGAATCCCTTGGTCTTTGATGTCCCTCATTAAGGTGAAAAGGAGACCAACCAACTGGTTTTTGAGGAGCAGTTCCAGTCCCTGGGA
Source organism: Pleurodeles waltl (assembly GCF_031143425.1). NCBI lineage: Eukaryota > Metazoa > Chordata > Amphibia > Caudata > Salamandridae > Pleurodeles > Pleurodeles waltl. The sequence continues at coordinate 178,409,257 of NC_090436.1, read as the reverse complement.
ACCAGCAGGATTCAGAAGTCCGCATGTTGAGTTCTCTTCTTACAGCAGGAGCCAGGATTATTCTTCCTAGCAGGGCCTTATTCAGATGGAGTCTTTCCAAGTCCAGGAATGTTCTTTAAAAGAGGTGGTGGAGGTGCCAGATTTATTCTACGCACTAGCCAGTCACTGAAGGTATTCTACCACCCAATCCTAACAAATTTCTTGCAGTCCTCACCACCTCCATTTAAAGCATGTCCTCTTTGCCTTACTGTAGCATTATGCAGGGGTATCTCCAAGTCAAAAGAGATAGTGCTACATCTGCCCTTTTTCTGCCAACTGTTTCAGGGCACCGACACCGCCCTCCTTGCCGCCACAGACTACATCAGAAGCCACCTCGACAATGGAGAAACATCAGCCCTCATCCTCCTAGGCCCATCATCCGCCTTTGACACAGTATGTCACCACACCCTAAAATCCCGTCTCCACGCAGCAGGAATCCAGGACCAGGCCCTCGAATGGACCGCATCCTTCCTCGCCGGCAGAACCCAAAGAGTCCGCTTCCCCCCGTACCAATCCAAAGCCTTCAACATCATCTGCGGCATACCCCAGGGCTCATCCCTCAGCCCGACGCTGTTCAACATCTACATGGCCCCCCTCGCACAAGTGGCCCGTCAGCACAACCTCAACATCATCTCCTACGCCGACGACACCCAACTCATCCTCTCCCTCACCAAGGACCGCACACCGCCAAAACTAACCTCCACAAGGGACTAAAAGCCATCGCCGACTGGATGGGAGACAGCCGGCTAAAACTGAACTCGGACAAAACAGAGGTCCTCATCCTTGGGCGCACCCCCTCCGCCTGGGACAACTCATGGTGGCCGTCCACGCTGGGTCCCCCACCGACGCCCACCTACAGCGCACGAAACCTCGGCTTCACCCTCGACTCCTCACTCCACATGTCAAATCAGGTCAGCGCCATCTCCTACTCCTGCTACAACACCCTCCACATGCTTCGCAGAATTTCCAAATGGATCCCAACAGAAACAAGAAAAACAGTAACCCAGGCCCTTGTCAGCAACAGACTACTACGGCAACGCCCTCTACACCAGTATCTCATCCAAACTCCTCCAATGCCCACAACATGCCTCCACCCGACTCATCCTCAACATCCCTCGACCACTGCCACATCACCCCCCACCTAAGAGACCTTCACTGGCTCCCCGTCAACAATAGGATCACCTTCAAGCTCCTCACCCACGCACACAAGGCACTCCAGAACACCGGACCATCATACCTGAACAACAGACTCAGCTTCTACACCCCCACCCGGCATCTCCGCTCCGCTAACCTCGCCCTCGCCTCCGTCCCCTGCATCCGACGCAAATCTTCCGGCGGCAGATCATTCTCTTACCTCGCCGCCAAGACCTGGAACACCCTCCCGCCGGATCTACGACAGACCCAGCACCTTCTTTCCTTCAGAAAACTACTCAAGACTTGGCTCCCCACCCACCCCCCCCCAGCACCTTGAAACCCTCACGGGTATGTAGCGCGCTTTACAAATTGATTGTTTGACTGATCTGCTGCTACATAAATAATTCCTGCTAAGTGGTCAGCGGTTAACACCCACTGGCCTTTTTTGGGCCCAGAGGCAAACTATTGTCCTCTAAGTCAGAGTTATTGCCTCTTCACGCCAAAGATGTATATTCCAGATCTGGAAGTGAGACTGATGGCAGAATTAGCCGTTCCTCCGACTGTGTCTGGGGACCAAGTGTCTAAGGGGGTCCTGGGAATCAACAGGAGAAGCCCACCTTAGCATTTGTAAGCCAAAAGAGGAAGCGGTCATTTTTCTGCCAAGTATCCAGCTAATCCTTACTAAGTGGTCAGCAGTTAACACTCACTGGCCTTTTCTCAGGCCACAGACAAGCCATTGTCCTCTGAGCCAGGGTTGTTTCCTCTCCCAGCCAATGAGTGCATTCCAGCTCTAGTGGTGCGATGATAGGCAAACCTAGTGTAAAGCCAGTTTTGGCTAAGGCTTCCTGTTGTACTTTTTGTTTTTTTTCTTTAAATAAACAAAGTACATTTTCTATTTAAGTTTATTCTGATTTTTCCATTAAGTCAGATTTTAAATCTAAACAGGGAATGTAACTTTGAAATATTTTCTAGCCTTAGCCTAAGTGGACTTGAAAAATAAAGATTTTACCAGGCCTCTTCGGGAAAGTTCAGGCCCGGTCTACAAAGCAAAATAGCCTTGGGGTTTTATTTCACTGTGAGGCACATTATCTTCAATACATAGTGCGCCTTATTTTTATTTATTTTTTTAGCACATAATTGAAGGCAATTTTAGGGGTGACTTATGATTAAATAAAAATAGGCTTTTCTACATGACATGGCTACAAGACATGTTCTCCTGTCATGTGTCACTGCAGCACATTTAAACTGCAGCCTAGCCAAAGCAGTGGTGATGATTCTGGCAGAAATGTATTTTTGTCATGTAATTAGGTAATGCAAATACACACTGCAACCTATATATAAACATCTAACTTAATCACCATTTACAATGGACTTACTGGGAGGGTAAATAGGGCAAAGAGGAAGTTCTAATGACCAACACATGACTTAGCGGGTAAGCACAGCCACTTTGCTACTGTTCAACAGTAGTTAAGTCCACAAAGCCAGCAAAATTAGGACCCAGAACGAGGTGAAAATCTGGGGTCACCATGCAGAAAAGGTGCATTTGGTACAGTCCTCATCTCAAGAAGCAGAAACCAGCAGTTTAACTTTAAGATCGCAGCTCATGATAAATATTTGACTTGATAAATGAGAAGTTAGGAAGTGAGGGTCAGTGATCACAGATGTTAAGCAGAAAACAGTTGTTTGGGCTTTACAAAGTTTCTTACACAGAGTAAACAGAGAACAACACAATCAAGTAAGTGAGACATCCAATAACATACAGCTTACTCGAAGCTGCAACATTTTCCTTGCAAAGTTGGATGGAAAAGGCGAACATCCCAACGCAATGGGGTTTGTAAAATAACACTGGCTGTGATTTTAAATTGCAGTAAAAGGAGCTTTAAACAGTTGTTATGCTTGCACAAATTAGCGATGGGAGATCAAAGTCACAATCCCAACACTCTGTGCTCTATTTTACTTAGACAAGTTGAGTACGCCATATTTTGGCTAAGTAACAAACAACTGCCACCTGTTTAAATGAAACATTCTACAAATGTTGAACAATTTTTAAACTTGGTTATGAAAACTTAGCAACCTTATGCAGCCCGTAGAAAAGTAAACAAGCCCAAATTTACCTTCTTTATTGTCTTCGTCTGTACCAAAGCAAGTTCCCGGTTCTCATCGGCCACGTAGAGAGCCAGTTTCACGTATGGATCACTGAAACATAGTTAAAATGGGCATTTCAATTTAATGACTAAGACAACAAGCTACAGTATTTTGTGCATTAAAACCAATTAAACGCGAACCTTTAAAAAAAAATATTTGTATTCAGCTTTCTCCAAACGTAGTACAGTTTGAGTCAGTGGACACAGCACACCCTTCCCGTACATTACATTTAAAATATAACAGCCAGACGTTGTCATTCCATCCCTTTAGGCAGTGACCTTGCCCCCATCTCCTCCCAATATCAAGAAAACAGAATTGAACAGTCTCCGTCCTGCAATACTGTACATCCTTCATTAGCCAATGGGCTGTGACTAATAAGGTGTTACTAGGGCAGTTTGGTGGGTTCCCCATGATCCCCAGATCTTCTCCCATTTTTTTAAAGACACCCTCTACCTTCGCATATCACTTTTCCTGCATTTCGGCACCAACCCATATCCGTCCGCCACTCAGGGATAGTAGGTGGTTGCGTCTTCCTCCCCCTCCCCCAACATGCTAGCGATGTTCCTCTTAGCAACTATGGCCCAATTAGCAAGCCAGAGTGCTGCATACTGGGCCACGTCCGCTCCCCCTTTAGGTTAAGTAGCAGCCACTTAACATCCAAAGTGATTGACAGTGTTGTCACCAATTCTGCGATTCCCTTCCAGTACGATTGGATCTGCGGACAGGACAACAGGATATGTATAAATGTGTCCTGCTGTCCACAACCTCGCAGACAGGCCCCGCACATGGACCTTCCTATCTCGTGAAGCAGGGTTGAGGTGTAGTATGCCCGATGTAGGACACGTAATTGAATCAGGCCTGGACCCTGCTTGAGTCACTATTTCTCTGGAGCTTTGTAGTGCTTCTTTTCATTCCTCGTCTTCCATGTGTCCCACGTCAGTCTCCCACCTGTAGAGGTCCTAGCACCTCGGGGGCATTATTCATGATTTTTTTTTTTTTAATATATTAGTGAAGTGGCCTTTTATCTCATAGGGTCCAGTAGGGTTTTGTCCTCTAGTGGTGAGGAGTCTTCTATATATGAACCCCAAGGAAGATGAACTCCAAGGGCATCTGTAACCTTTCAGTAATGAAAGGGTTCTTAGTTTGTAAGCTGAAATTCTGCCTACAATTCCGCAAAAGTCTGAGGTCCCTCCCCTTTCCAGATATCTCCCAGCTTCTCTATGCTTATAAGGTCCCACTTAGAGAGGCCCCTTCAGTCCCCTGATTTCAAACATGAGATCATATTCCAGAGTGGGGTCTGTTCCGTCAGTTTACTCGCCCATCCGAGAAAATGCTTGGCAGCCCGCCATATATCAACAACTGCCTGGGTATGGACCATCGTTATTGTTCGTAGTTTATGCTGGTACAAGATGGGAAGGTATTCTCTAGTTCACATTGCCTCCCTATCCAACTATACTGTTGGTTCTTGTCAGTCTGTGAATACCCAATCATTAAACACAACCAGCTGGGATGCACAGTAATATTTATGAACATCAGGGATGGCAAGCCCCTCATCATACACTCCTCTCTGGAGTTTATTTAGAGCAACCCTGCCGGTCCTCCGTCCCAGAGCAGCAATCGGACTTCCTGGTCTACCTTCAGGAGGAATTTGTGGTGAACAGGGAATTTTGTAAAGCATAAAGTAACAGGGGTAGAGCCATCATTTTATACAAGGCCGCTCGGCCCATCAGTGATAGTTTCCACCAGTGGCCTGCACCCTGTCGGAGCCTATCTATGATCTTGTATAGAATTTTTACGATTAATTTCCCAGCATCTTTGGTAATGTAGGTCCGCAAGTAATTGAAGCCATCCAATTGTATGGGAATTGACAGTGCCAGTAGCAACCAAGGAACCCATTCCCCCTGCAAGCGAAAACGGACATGACTACCCAGAATTTATACAGTAGCCGGAGTGAGTCCCAAAAAATGCATAAAACACCATCAACTGGGGACTGGGATATAGTAGTACGTCATCTGCATATAAGGAGATCCGTTCCTCCCATTTTTCGCCTCCCCCTGCACCCGAATTAAGGGGGTTTGTCCTCACCCATGCCACCAGGGGTACTAAAGCCAGAGCCAATTGCATAGGGGACAGTGGGCATCCCTGTTGGATTACTTTCCAGGCAATACAGTCTGTGTAAAGGTATCAATTCACTCTAACCCTCGCTATTGGCTTTGTATATAGAAGGCAGACCCAAGCACATAACTTGAGACCAAAGCATCTGAAAGCGGCAAACAGATAGCCCCATTCAATGCTATCAAAAGCCATTTGCGCATCCAGTGATAACCCTACAGCAGGTACATGTTCAGGTGTCTTTGTTAGGAGTAATAACCCATACAGTCTACGAAATAGTCTACGCAAGTTTAAGCATAAACCCTGACTGATCAGAGTGTATCAATGTGGCGATTACTTTGCGTAAACGTAGTGCTAATGTGTTTGCCAGCACATTGGCCTCCACATTTTGGAGTGAAATGGAACGATAAGAGGAGCACTTGTGGCATCTTGAATTCGTAGCACATCCCCTCACCACTGATCGCATTTCTCTAACCACGCAAGTAGTCTGCCAGCTTTATTGCCGACTTTGTAGAGATGTCTTTGCATGCACAGTGAATGTTTCCTGGCTATATGTTCGGCCAGTGACCGAAACTCACTACTGAACCCGGAGCTCATGGCACCACTGTGCGTATGGTGGGTTTGGGGCCTCTGGTCTCTAATTCCTGTATTTCTCTTTCCAGCGCATCTAACGCCACACGTTTTTCTTTTTTTGACCCCACAATCATAGAGCAGGCCTGACCCGGAAGCACAGTTCTGAATGTCTCCCACAGTATACTAGGAGACTGAACTGTTCCTGTGTTTTCCTGAAAGTAATGCCCCACCATTTTCCTAAGTTGTGCCATCTTATCCTCATCTTTAAAGTACCAAGTGTCTTTGAGCGGCATGGCCTACGACTTTGGGAGAGTCCCCTGCAATGTCACCATTAGGGTAGAGTGGTCAGATATCCCTCTAGTTCCATGCTTACTCTCTAAACCTGTAGGTGGTCATGTGGTGAGTCATTAAGTAGTTGAGTTGGGAGGCACTAGAGTGGGCTGCTGACTAAAATGTATATTGGAGGTCCAAGGGATTAAGCTGTCTCCAGAGATCAGTAAGGCGTCCATGAAGGTTGGCAGCGGAGAGGGCCGCGACTCGCGGGCACCTGGGCCTGATGTATCTGTCAGAGGGTCCTTTACAGTGTTCCAGTCCCCACCCATCGCTAATATGCCTGGGGGCCAGTGTATCACTAAGGGCAGGTTGTGTTGTTGCATGCATATTCGGTGGGAGATAAACTGACCAGATATATGGGGTACATCTACGCCAACTCCCGGTTTGCCCCACATACTCCCCAGGGGCTCGTGCCAAGTGGACTGAGAGATGTATGGGGGTGATTTCTTTATCGTTATTCCTGTCCCCCTGGAATCCGATGTAAAACTAGAGTGTGCTGTCTGTTTAGGGCTTGATGGAGATTAACCTTCTAGTGCATCTCCTGTATGAGAACTGTATCTTGGGAGTGCCTTTTCAAGAAGTGTAGTTCCATGGTCCTTTTAATTTTACTTCCCAGCCCAGACCTGTAATTAACATTACAGGTCACTATCAGGAGCTCAGTCTTGGAGGGGAGGAGTCTTGCTCTGTATCTCAGTCATCCGTCACGCCCATTACATCTTTGCGATTTGATCCCCTTTGTAGATTGCAAATGCGCCACCTGTATCAGTCCCCCGACTCATTCACATTTTTATACTGTGTTGCACCCCTGCAAAGATATATAGCAATTAGAACTATCTTCAACATTTGCACTAAAACTCAGCACAATTCTAACACCTCGATGGTCTGAGGAAAAAAAAAAAAAAAGATAATACGGAGGTCTCAACTTTCCCAGTTACCACCTCAGTAGTTCATCTAGTCCACGTTGAGTGCTTTCTGGGATCTGTAGTCCTTTGGATCCCTTCTAAAGCCAAGACTACAAATCCCAGAATGGAAAGTAAACAGCTGGACTGGTTGAACTACTCGTACTTTGAACTGGGAATCTTAAGTATTCCAATACCATCATGGCATGCCTTTCACACATTGTTCTACAAACATTCCAAACACAAACCCATTAGCGTTCATTAAACTATAAATAGCGCAGTAATTTCAATTTAAAGCAAGGCCTCATTCCTGCCACCTTCTGAACTCCACACTGACCAGGTAAAGCTACTTCCCTTCCAGGTGCTTATGACAATTGTGGAGTGTCACCTATTCGGCTATCGGGCAACCGCTGCCCGTCCTTTAGGGCGGAGGGGCCACCCCCCCACCTTTTGCCCCTCATGAAGAGTGTCTGTCAGGCTGAGCAAAGGTCAGCCTGACGGACACTCTTCATGTTCAGATCAGGCAGCCAGGAGTGAGACATGCGCGATTTGCGCAGATTCCATGCTGTCTGAGCTGAACTTTGCTGGGCTGAAGAAGTCACAGCTCCTAAGGGCGTGATTTCCACAGCTCAGCAAAGGTGCTTCGAGGCCCTTCCCCTCTGTGACGAGGGGAAGCGTCACCCATTGTATTCAACCTGGGCGCTTCAGGTTTAAGCCCTGAAGCGCCCAGTGCGAGTGTCAATCAGTGACACCTTGTCAGAGAGTGGGATGGGGTCAGCAGTCTCACTGACCCCATCCCACTCTGTGGGAAGTTGGGACTGCTGCCTGCCCTCATTGGCCGACAACCCTCCTGGGACCTCCGAGGCTGAAGAGGTAGGGGAGGGGGGGGGCACATGTGTGTGCCTTTTTTAAATGAATGTTTGGTGCGTGTGTGTATGTTTGAGTGTTGTGAATGGATGTGCGTGCGTGTGTGTGTGCTGCCCACCCCCATCCTTCCCAAAATTACCGGCCGCCACTGCTATTGTGTATCTAGCAGAATCTTTTAGAACCTCAAGTGGATTCAAGATGTATTCAAAGGTGCTTAAGCATTTCAAACACTATTGAGTTTAACTTGCCAGACTTGCACCACAACCTTTAGTCGATGCCTAAAACATTACAGACAACCTTGTTTCATAATTTCCAGCTTTAAAAAAAAAAAAAAAAAAAAAACTGTTCCTCTTTTCCTCCACACCCACTCCCTCCTCCCCACCCACGGCTGCGAAATAACTCACCACAGAAGTGTCCTGTCAAGGGCTTTGATAGAATAAAGCATTTTCAGTGTGGCACGTTTGTTTTGCTAATACTGAACTATGTACACTGATAGGAAAGGTTTGTCAATAAAATGCAGAAGATCGTAAACACAGTGTCAGTGATGATGTCGAGTGAGAAAGCCACAACTTTCAAGTTCCAAAAGCAAAGATTAACTTTTTCAGGGTTTAAAATTATACTAAAAAGCAGAATCGACGACATCTTCAATTTCAGAAATCGTTTCATGTAATAAATTGCGGTCTGGTAAATTGCATAATTGTCACTTGTAAAGTGCGCATATTTCTTGTGAGGTCTAGGGATTTTGTGCTAAGTGTGCTACCGCATAAGAGGGCTGCTTCCACACGGCATTCGTGCCTTTCGCAATTTTTTTTTTTCCACCAGCTCACCATTTGAAACAAGAATAATAGTATAATGATTTCACATTTACTTTCGAGTTTCGAGTTTCAACTGTCAAATCAGTTGCAGAGAAATCATCCGCAAAGCAAGCATTACAGCAACAGCAAGTTATAAAGATGCATAAACCCATCCAGTTTATTTAAGCCACATGATAAACATTGCTAGTCATGCAGTACACATCAGCTTTCACTTCATGCAAAACATTTCTTCGAGTCTCAGTTTTCCGCCCTCTTATTTTTAGTTGGGCGCGCAAAGCGCTCCGTGCCTCTTCTAATCTCTCTTTAGGGGATTTTAACCACACCCACGTTACGTCAGTCACTTTCATTGGTTCATGGGCTTGTCGTTTAAAATCGGCTTGTTTTAGTCCGTGAAAGGCATGCATACGTCATGCCTTTTCCGGTGTCTAGCCCTCCTCGAGCGCAATGGTAAACTACTGGAAACATATGAAGCTCCATGTTTTCCGTATAGTTTCTGGACTACTTTTTCTTTCACAACGCGACAGCGTTCTTTTTTTTTTTTTTTCATTTCATTTCATTTAACGTGGCAAGAAAAGTCCAGTTACGAGTTTACAACCCTAGTAGCTCTAACTTGAAAACTTGAAAAAATAAACAGCAATTTGTCAAAAGACATAGCCAGACAAAGTGACAAGATAAATATAAAATTTAAAGGCATCTTTATTTATTGCTTGAACATTCACGACCCACCAAAAATCAACTTGTGCTGCACCAGTGGGTGGTGACCCACAGTTTTGAAAACACTGCACTATGCAGTCATTCTAAAAACAGTTCTTAACAGTCATATTACATACTGACATATTATAAATAAGTTAAAGAAAAAACAAGAAAAGAACATAGCCTGCCTTCATTAAGATGAGTCTAAGTCAATAACCTCTATGAGGTTGAAATATGTAACAAATACTCCCTGCACCCACCTAGATCTCCTAAAATATACCCCTGCTTTCGAAACCCGACTGTCTAAGTCCTGAGCTTCTTTAAATTCTCTTTTATTCCCAGACAACAGTGATTTATTTGCCTTTCAACCCTTCAGAATTAGAATCCTAGAAATTGCAAATGCATGGACAATTATCGGTGTAACTTGATCTCCAAAAATTGTGGCCGTATCATGAATGGAGTTGCTTGTGTGACCTGCAGTGGCATGGAATACAACTTCTCAGAATTTCTGAGGAGCTGGGCATCTCACAAATATATAAGGTTTATAGGATGCAGTCTCCACACATCTGGGATATAATGCTTGGTCCTAAATTTTCTACTTCGCAATCCTCTCAGGGGTTATACAAAAATCAAAGACAGCCTAATACTGTAATACTTGCAGCTGTATTGGTGTAAGTAACCGTTTCAGAAACCCTAATCTCACCTGTAGGCTTTCAGGACAGAAGCACATACCAATCCAATTGATCCATTTCTTTGTTCATTTTAACAAGTCATCTGCTTATACTGAATCAATAATAAAACTTTGTTATGTATAATTGTATAGGTTGGTAGAACTAATCAGCTCACAGTTAATGTTATAGCAGTCTCTAATCAACAAATGTTAAAAGGCGGCTGTACTGGGCAACTCAAATTCAAGCTTGAGTTTGTCAAAGCTTTTAAATGTTCCACCCTCATAAAGATCTGAAATGGAATTAATGCAAGACTACTGCTGTATCTTACAAAAAAGAACTTTAAAAAAAACAATGGTGTTGTGCATTCTTTCCTAAAAATACTATCAGTATGCAATGTGGGTATTTTAACCCTTTTAAATTTTTTTTTTTTTTTTTTACTTTTTGCCCAAACTCAAAACAATTCAGGAGAGACCTGGAGAAAACGCCAATTGATTTTACCTTTATGACCTACTAACTTTGTCATGCTGTGGTACATCCCCAATGTTGTGTAGCATGGCTAAATAAGAAAAAAAAATGCCATCATGCAGACGGCCATGTCATTTTGTAGAAATGCACACCATGCATGAGCGCGCCTACAAATGACAGGTCCATCATTGAAACACTTGGATCAGCAAATAAATGCACGAAATCATTTTTTGGAGGGGGACCAACATGAGATTGAGTAGTGGGAAGAAGCAACATGGGCCACAGAGGAGAAAGATGCAATGCAGGCGGCAGGAAGAAGCAGCAGACGACAGAGAAGGGGCATGAGCGGGGGGAGCAAAACATGACGGAGGAATGGAAGCAAGCCAGAGGGTCGGGTTGGGGAGGAGAAGCAAAGTGTGCTCGTGCAACATGAAACATGCAGAGGGAGAAGCACAGGTGAGAAAGCAGCAGGGGGAGGGACAATGGTGAGCGTAACATGGAGGAGGGGAGAGGTACTTGGGAGACATTGAGCAACACGGAGTGTAGGGGGAGAGAGGTACCTGAGGGAAACAGCTGTAAAACACATGCACCCTCGTGGAATGCTTAACCAAGAAGAACAAAGAATTACTTAAAAAACAAGCAGTGGAAGCACAGAAGCCATCTAATTAAAAGAGATGGTAATGAGATTATGGTCTTAGCCAAAATAAAAAAAGACTTTTTTTTTGGTAACAGAGAGCCATCCTGACGAAGGCTCGATCAAAAGATCACAGCTTTCCAAATTGAAACCAAATATAACATCTATATGAGCCCCTAAAAATATCGTAGAATGAGTGTGAGCTTGTAATTTTGAGACACTCTCTCGGATTCACAGCTGTCCAATAGTAGTTATTTGGCTATCCAGAACTTTCAAAATCCTCTTTTTTTTTTTTTTTTTTTTCGAAAGACCAAAATCTCAGAACTTACCAGAGTCTTTTGTTTAGCAAGATAAAGTTACAGATTACAACAGTGGTTCCAAACCTGTGGTTTGCGGACGCCTGGGGGTCTGCAAAGCCTCCTCAGGAGATCCGCTACTACTTAGAAAATCAAATAATATTAACAGATTAGGTCCCCATCTTTCAGTAATGACTCAGTCGGGGGGAGGGGGTGAATTCCAAAAATGATTCCATGTGGGGGTCCTCAAGATCCAGTAATGATAAAGCAGGGGTCCACAGAAGTCGAAAGGTTGGGAACCACTGGATTACAACATATAATTTATGAACAATGATGAAAGAACGATGAGCAAATCTGCATTCTTAGTTTTACGTTAATTTTTCCTACCAGAGATACCAGTTTCAATTATTTGCGAATGGTTGATATACACGCCTTTAAGAAATTGTTCATAGTTAGTATTAAATGCCTCATCGCAGTTACATACTAAGACCACACCAAGGTATTTTGCCTGTTGAGACACCCATACAACACTAGATTGCAAGCCCCCTGCCAGTTATATCTGTCTCAGATTAAGTCTGTGATCAGACAAGGACCTAACTTCTGCGGCCTAGCCTTCTATTAGTTGAAACTTGGTGGGTAAATTTTAAATTATAAACCACAACATAGTTTTCTGCAATTAAATTCACTTCACAGCCTCTCCAAATAAATGGAGCTATTAAAATCTTTTAAAATATGAAACCTAATAAGCGACTGCAAGTATAAAGCATAAAACATAGGCAACAGAGGATAGTCCTGACATATGCTTTGTTGATAACTGTCCTAAATAGTGTGCCACTAATACAGATATTTGCCATGGGTGGCATACATATCAGTACCCACCAAAGGAATATTCGGTTTATGTTCATTCTAAGGGCTGACACTTTACTGATCTTATACCCCCTTTTACCATGTGATTCATTTAACTTAAGACTTAGTCTCCATTCCTTTGATTGGAACCTCATTAATTTCCTTGAGTGATGACATTTTTTGGGGCACTTGCCTTTAGCCGTTACCATTACCTTCCAATATGTTTTGTTTTGTATATTTTAAGATGGCTGCCATTGTTTCAATACTCAAGTATTTCTCTCACACTCTAAGATGGCCACCGTCTTTTTTTTTTACTCCACTACTAGTCCTCTTTTGTTTTCTATTTTGGACGACCTGCTCGTTATAAGCCCAGCCTGCTGCTCCACTTTTCATTCCAGGGAGCGCGTCGTTGGGGTAGGTGTGAATGGACCAGTCGTATTATTGAAAAGTAAGTGCCTTCTTTTTCTTATTAGTCCCGTGCCGGTTCTGTCTGACCGTGCGTGGCTTACTTCAATTCTTGACCTCCCCAACGATGGCTTTTTGGATACCTCGCGTAACTATTACCACTAACAAATTTATCATGTTTGCGATTCTGTGGTTACCCATTTAGGGTCCGATTGATAACATCATGTATATGTCCCTTGGTGGGAGCTGTCTAATTACCCCCAGAATTGCGTTCTACATACTAGCGAATCTGATTTATGACAAAGTCACAACTGTGTCATAATTATAATGATGGAACACCTTAAAGTCTTGTTGCACCATCACAAAAGCTCACACTATCTAGGTGGGACCTGTCATACGTTCAACTACAGGGAGTGCAGAATTATTAGGCAAATGAGTATTTTGACCACATCATCCTTTTTATGCATGTTGTCTTACTCCAAGCTGTATAGGCTCAAAAGCCTACTACCAATTAAGCATATTAGGTGATGTGCATCTCTGTAATGAGAAGGGGTGTGGTCTAATGACATCAACACCCTATATCAGGTGTGCATAATTATTAGGCAACTTCCTTTCCTTTGGCAAAATGGGTCAAAAGAAGGACTTGACAGGCTCAGAAAAGTCAAAAATAGTGAGATATCTTGCAGAGGGATGCAGCACTCTTAAAATTGCAAAGCTTCTGAAGCGTGATCATCGAACAATCAAGCGTTTCATTCAAAATAGTCAATAGGGTCGCAAGAAGCGTGTGGAAAAACCAAGGCGCAAAATAACTGCCCATGAACTGAGAAAAGTCAAGCGTGCAGCTGCCACGATGCCACTTGCCACCAGTTTGGCCATATTTCAGAGCTGCAACATCACTGGAGTGCCCAAAAGCACAAGGTGTGCAATACTCAGAGACATGGCCAAGGTAAGAAAGGCTGAAAGACGACCACCACTGAACAAGACACACAAGCTGAAACGTCAAGACTGGGCCAAGAAATATCTCAAGACTGATTTTTCTAAGGTTTTATGGACTAATGAAATGAGAGTGAGTCTTGATGGGCCAGATGGATGGGCCCGTGGCTGGATTGGTAAAGGGCAGAGAGCTCCAGTCCGACTCAGACGCCAGCAAGGTGGAGGTGGAGTACTGGTTTGGGCTGGTATCATCAAAGATGAGCTTGTGGGGCCTTTTCGGGTTGAGGATGGAGTCAAGCTCAACTCCCAGTCCTACTGCCAGTTCCTGGAAGACACCTTCTTCAAGCAGTGGTACAGGAAGAAGTCTGCATCCTTCAAGAAAAACATGATTTTCATGCAGGACAATGCTCCATCACACGCGTCCAAGTACTCCACAGCGTGGCTGGCAAGAAAGGGTATAAAAGAAGGAAATCTAATGACATGGCCTCCTTGTTCACCTGATCTGAACCCCATTGAGAACCTGTAATCCATCATCAAATGTGAGATTTACAAGGAGGGAAAACAGTACACCTCTCTGAACAGTGTCTGGGAGGCTGTGGTTGCTGCTGCACGCAATGTTGATGGTGAACAGATCAAAACACTGACAGAATCCATGGATGGCAGGCTTTTGAGTGTCCTTGCAAAGAAAGGTGGCTATATTGGTCACTGATTTGTTTTTGTTTTGTTTTTGAATGTCAGAAATGTATATTTGTGAATGTTGAGATGTTATATTGGTTTCACTGGTAATAATGAATAATTGAAATGGGTATATATTTTTTTTTGTTAAGTTGCCTAATAATTATGCACAGTAATAGTCACCTGCACACACAGATATCCCCCTAACATAGCTAAAACTAAAAACAAATTGAAAACTACTTCCAAAAATATTCAGCTTTGATATTAATGAGTTTTTTGGGTTCATTGAGAACATGGTTGTTGTTCAATAATAAAATTAATCCTCAAAAATACAACTTGCCTAATAATTCTGCACTCCCTGTACATTATTACAAGCAATTGATTTTGACCGTTTTTACCCTGTGAAACATTACTGAAATACTTCTGTACACTGTAAGATGCCCTATGATCTAGTGCAGTGGTTCCCAACCTTTTGACTTCTGTGGACACCCATTTTATGATTACTTGAACCCGGGGACCCCCACTGAATCATTATTGGAGTCTGGGGACCCCGCACTAAGTCATTACTGAAAGCTGGGGACCCAATCTGTTAACAGTGTTTAATTTTCTAAGCAGTCACAGACCCCCTAAAGAGTCTTCGCAGACCCCCAGGGGTCCCTGGACCACAGGTTGGCAACCAGTTGTCTAGTGCGCAGTGAGTTGTGCGAGTGCACAGTTATCTATGCGCGTTTTTTCCTGTTATTGATACTTAATTACTTTACTTAAGATGCATGATATGGACTACAATGTGCTTTTGTGCTCGAGTTCATTACATTGGTTTTCTATCCTGTAGTTCTGGCAATATGAAGGAGCTATCTATCAAGATGCCCTCTAAATATATTCCTTTGCATCCATATCCAGGCTTCTACTCCGACAATACGAACCAACTGCCCACCCCAGCTATTTGAGCCTCTCTGGGGTGGGACGAAGCGGCTGACGTTGGCTCAGCATGGGCAGTCTTAGCTTGCCTGCCAAAAGCCACAATGCCTGCCTTCTGCTGCCAAGCATCGCGCTTTGATCCTCAGCAACCTGGCAGCCAGAGCTGCAGCGCAGGAGATACAGCGCTTGCCACCTTAGGCACAACCATACATACATCAGGTTTGTGGCCAAGACGAACTTTAATTAAAAAAAGAAAAAATGCCAGCGGCCATATTTTTCAGTTGTAAAGGATTCTAATAAATTAACAGGAACAGCTGAGCATGGGCCAAGCTTAGGTCTGTGGCCCCTTGCACGAGAAAAGTCTTGAAAACAATGCTAATATGACACAAAAGTCATACATAAATATAATGGAATCTTTTTAAAAACAACAGCCTTTATTTCTCCTACATAAAAAAAAACCATTTCATATGAACATCAGATTATATCACTACATTGAGTCATTTTTATAAGTGACCGCTTTTGAACAGGAAACAATCATGGACTCACCATTCCTGAGGACAGTGCTATATTAATGAACTAAGAGGCAAGTCATGTGACCATACATGTGGCACTGGTTATTATTACATCGAGCAACTTTGTATTCTGTCAGGAAATATTTTTGTACAATGCACACCCTGAACTCAGGCATTCCAAGGTCCCGTTGTGTAACAATGTAGAAATAGGGGGGGGCATTATGTAATAAAATAGTTGCACTGCAACATTTATATAGCGCTTACTACCCTTATGGGGCACTGAAGCACTTACCTACATGGTCAGCAAGCTAATACATGTAGGGTGAGTGGTTGGAAAGTTTGTCTTTGTTTTGTGATCTTATGTGGAAAGTGTTTCTATGTTGTGCCTGATGACCACTGCGGTGAGGTTACCGAGTTATGGAACATAGTAGTGAGGGGGATGAAAATGGGTGTGAGAGATGTGCAGTTTATGGTTTTTAGTATGCTGGCAGCTTTTATCAGCTCTGCGGGTCCGTATAATTTCTTATGATGATACTCTTCTTAGCCGGTTACTGCACAGCACATAATTTGTTGAAGAGGGAAGCTGGGACAAATACCAGGCTCTCTAGTTTGATACTGTACATTGCAGACACTAATTGGGTATCTCCTTATCCCTAGTGAATGGAGCTGGGCATGGGAGTACTCTGGGAATAATGCGCAAGTTGCTCGGCCTTTAGTAGTTAATAATGATTTTCACGGATCAAAAGTAGCTCTCACTACAGAAAAGATTGAAGATCACTGCTCTATGGCCTCTAGAGTACAGTATATTTCCTTATACTGTACTCTGGAGATAAAACATTGCAACTGTAAGTCTAAAAGTTTGGGTAAGTGTAGGAGGTTGGCCTGGCTTATAGTGGGTATCTAGTGGTACTTACACCTTGTGCCAGGTCCAGTTATCCCTGATTAGTAGATTAGTAGTGTTCTAGCAGCTTAGGCTGATAGAGGTAGCTATAGCAGAGCAGCTTAGGCGGAACTAGGAGACATGCAAAGCTCCTACCATACCACTTATATCATATAGCACTATATCATAAGAAACACAATACTCAGGTTACTAAAAATAAAGGTACTTTATTTTAGTGACAATATGCCAAAAGTATCTCAGAGGATATACTCCCTTAGGAGGTAAGTAATATACACATAATCTACACACAAACCAAAATCAGGTTAGAAAAATAGTGCAAACACTATAGAACACAATAGGATTCAATAGGCCTAGGGGCAACACAAACCATATACTCCATAAGTGGAATGCGAACCACGAATGGACCCCAGGCCTAGTGTAGTATGTAGAGGGTCGCTGGGAGTGTAAGAAACCACTAAGGGTGTCCAAGATATCCCAACCCAAGAGCCTGAAAAGTAGAAGTAAAGTTACCCTACTACCCCAGAAAGACAGTAAAGTCGAGATAGGGGATTCTGCAATGACAACAATTGACTGCAAAGCACTGTAGATGGATTCCTGGACCTGAGGACCTGTTAAGGAAGGGGACCAAGTCAAAGAGTCACGCAAGTGTCCGGGGGGGGCAGGAGCTCACTAAACCCTGGATGAAGGTGTAAAAAGGGCTGCCTCCGGGTGGAAGACGCTGAAGATTCTGCAACAACGGAAGGTGCCAGGAACTTCTCCTTTGGTCAGAAGATGTCTCACGGCGTGCTGGAGGATGCAGAGTGGTTTCCACGCAGAAAGACCGCAAACAAGCCTTGCTAGCTGAAACAGTCGCAGTTGAAGATAAAGGGGGGTGCCTGGGAGGAGGAGACAGAGGGGGCCCGCTCAGCAACAGAGAGCCCACGCAGAAGCAGGCAGCACCCGCAGAAGCACTTGAACAGGCATTCAAAATATCCGAGCACGGCGGTCGTCTCAGCACAACAAAAGAGGGTCCCATGAAGCCGGTGGTCAACTCAGCGAGTTGAGCAATGCAGGACTGAGTGCTGGGGACCTGGGCTGTGCACGAAGGAATCCTTGCAAAAGTGCCCAGAAGCTCTATAGCAGCTGCAGATCACGCAGTACACAGGATTACTGTCTGGCATGAGGAGGCAAGGACTTACCAACACCAAATTTGGACAGAAGGACCACTGGACTGTCGATGCCACTTAAATCCAGCTCCTGTGTTCCAGGGACCACGCTCGTCAAGATGAGAGGGGACCCAGAGGACCGGTGATGCAGAAGTTTGGTGCCTGCGTTAGCAGGGGGAAGCTTCCGTCGTCTTGGGAGATTTCTTCTTGGCTTCCAGTGCAGGGTGAAGGCAGACACACCTCAGAGCATGCACCACCAGGAAACAGTTGAGAAAGCCGGCAGGATTAGGCGCTACAATGTTGCTGGTAGTTTTCTTGCTACTTTGTTGTGGTTTTGCAGGTGTCCTGGAGCAGTCAGCAGTTGATCCTTGGCAGAAGTCAAAGAAGGAGATGCAGAGGAACTCTGGTGAGCTCTTGCATTCGTTATATGACGAGAGACCCTAATCAGCCCTCAGAGGAGGATTGGCTACCTAACCAGGTAAGAGCCTATCGGGGGGGTCTCTAACGTCACCTGCTGGCACTGGCCACTCAGAGGCCTCCATTGTGCCCTCACACCTCTGCATTCAAGATGGCAGTGGTCTGGGACACACTGGAGGAGCTCTGGGCACCACCCCTGGGGTGGTGATGGACAGGGGAGTGGTCACTCCCCGTTCCTTTGTCCAGTTTCGCGCCAGACCAGGGGCAGGGGGATCCCTGAACTGGTGTAGACTGGTTTATGCAAGGAGGGCACCATCTGTGCCCTTCAAAGCATTCCCAGAGGCCAGGAGAGGCTACTCCTCTCAGGCCCTTAACACCCATTTCCAAAGGGAGAGGGTGTAACACCCTCTCTCAGAGGAAATCCTTTGTTCTGCCTTCCTGGGGCTGGGCTGCCCAGACTCCAGGAGGGCAGAAACTTCTCTGAGCGTTGGCAGCAGCGGTAGCTGCAGAGAAAACCCCAGTGAGTTAATTTGGCAGTACCCGGGGTACCTGCTGGAGCCCCGGGGATGCATGGGATTGGCACCCCAATACCAGATTTGGCATGGGGGGCACAATTCCATGATCTTAGACATGCTACATGGCCATGTTCGGAGTTACCATTGTGAAGCTACATGTAGGTATTGACCTATATGTAATGCACGCTTGTAATGGTGTCCCCGCACTCACAAATTCCGGGGAAATTGCCCTGAACAATGTGGGGGCACCTTGGCTAGTGCCAGGGTACCCTCACACTTAGTACCTTTGCACCTAACCTTCACTAAGTGAGGGTTAGTCATGTAGGTGACTTATAAGTTACTTAAGTGCAGTGTGAAATGGCTGTGAAATAACGTGGACGTTATTTCACTCAGGCTGCAGTGGCAGTCCTGTGTAAGAATTGTCTGAGCTCCCTATGGGTGGCAAAAGAAGTGCTGCAGCCCATAGGGATCTCCTGGAACCCCAATACCCTGGGTACCTAGCTACCATATACTAGGGAATTATAAGGGTGTTCCAGTGTGCCAATTAGAAATGGTGAAAATGGTCACTAGCCTGCAGTGACAATTTTAAAAGCAGAGAGAACATAAACACTGAGGTTCTGGTTAGCAGAGCCTCAGTGATACAGTTAGGCACCACACAGGGAACACATATAGGCCACAAACTATGAGCACTGGGGTCCTGGCTAGCAGGATCCCAGGGACACATATCAAGCACACTGACAAAATAGGGTTTCCACTATGAGGACTGGGGTTCTGGCTAGCAGGATCCGAGTGAGACAGTAAAAACACCCTGACATACTCACAAACAGGCCAAAAGTGGGGGTAACAAGGCTACAAAGAGGCTACCTTCCTACAGTAAGGAGTCATTATTTAAATGTTACTGGATTGTGTCCTCACAAATAGGAAGAGATAAGTCCTCTTTGCATAACTCCGTATAATAATTCATAAACACAGAGGCACTATCACCAGCATTATTTCTCTTTTGTCCTGATCTGCCAGATCTTTCTCTTGATTCAAACATTTTTATCTTTTTCTTTAATATTTTAAGGGCAATGTTCACTAAGTTACTAGCTTTTATCGTCCTTTTAGTGCTGTCAATCAATCAATCAGGGGGTACTTGTAGAGCATCACCCCAGGGGGTCTCCAGGTGCTGGTGGGATGCTGCGGGCCTGGTCAGCCTGGCAGTTGAAGAGCCAAGTCTTGAATTGCCTTTAAAGGTCCACCAGAGAGGGGAAGGTGTGCAGATTGGGGGGGGGGGGGGAATAGGTTCCAGGACTTGGCGGAGCGGTGGGAGGCATTCTTGCCAGATGCGGGGGAAATGGGCCTGTGCGAGGGCGAGGGCGGCTGAGCGGAGTTCCCTGGATGGTTGGTGGAATGTGAGTTGTTGATATAGGTAGGTCTGCAGTTGTGGAGGGCATGAGGAGTTTGAAGAGGCATCTTTGCTGTATGGAGTGCCAGATGAGGGTCCTGAGGTGAGGAGTGATGCTGGTTCTTCTGGGGAGGTCGAGGAAAAGTTTTCTACAGCGTTCTGGATGCGGTTCATTAGCTGCTTTGTGGTTCCAACGTAGAGCGTGTTGCCGTAGTGGAGTTGGCAGGAGATGAGGGCCTGTGTGACTGTCTTCCTGGCAGAGAGGGGGATCCGAAAAGCTTGCGGAGTATGAGGAGGATGTGGAAGCAGGCAAAGGAAACAGTGTTAATCTGCTGCTTCATGGTCAGCTGGTTGTCCAAGATGATCACAAGATTGTATGCGTGGCTGGTGGGGGACCGATGGCAGCAGGCCACCATGAGTTGTCCAAGGTGGAGGGCTTGTTCCCAAAGATGTGGATTTCCTTTTTGTGTGAATTTAGCTTGAGGCACTTGGTCCTTAACCATGTGGTGATGTCGGTCATGGTGGTTCAGAAGGTGGTTTGTGTGGTGGCGTTGTCTGTAAGGGATAGGACAAGCTGGGTGTTGTTGGCGTTGGAGGTGATGTTGAGTTCATGGTCCGCCAGTGGAGTCATGAAGGTGTTGAAGAGGGTGGGGCAAAGGGAGGAGCCCTGGGGAACACCACAGATGACGTGTTTGGGTTCAGAGACAAAGGGTGGGAGGAGGATGTTCTGTGTTACGCCAGAGAGTAAGGAGGAAATCAAGTTGAGCGTGCTGTCTTAGATGCCGATGCTGTGGACTCTGGTGATGAGTGTGGTGGGAGACTATGTCAAAAGCAGCCAATAAGTCAAAGAGGATGAGGGCTGCTGTTCCCACCGAGGTCTAGGAGGCGTCTGATGTCATTTGCTGCGATCAGGGTGGTCTTGGCGCTGTGTTTGGGCCGGATTGGGATGGGTCGAGTATGTTGTGTTTGAGGAAGTCTGTGAGCTGGCGGTTGATGGCCTTTTCCAAGACTTTAGCAGGGAATGAGAGGAGCAAGGAGGGTTTCTTCAGGAGGGATTTGTCCTCAGCGTGCTTCTAGATGTCTGGTGCGGTGGCGATGGAGATGTTGAGGCCTTCTGTGAGGGATGCTCCAATTAATTCTCTTCCTAGGTTGTAGAAGCAGTGCGGGCAGGAATCCGCAGGGGATGTGGAGTGGATGGAGGTCATGATGGCGATGGTGTCTTCGGCTGGGAGCTGCTTTCATTCGGTGACTCACTGGGAGCGGGGTTAGGGTGCGGGGGTGGTCAAGGTCTCTGGGCTGGGGGACGAAATTGCTGTTTATGTCGGAGATCTTGTGGTGGAAGTAGTCTGATAGCTTGTCTCAGAGAGCTTAGGAGGGGTGGATCGTGTTCTATGGCGGAGGGGCAGGAGAAATCTCAGACGATGCTCAAGAGTTCTTTGGCGTGGTTGGTGCTTGCCTCAATGCGGGTGGTGAGTGCTTCTTTTCTGGTCTCCCCGAGTCGGTGGTGGTATCTGTTGAGGGCGGCCTTGAAGGAGTCAAGATTGGTGGGGTTCTTGTTGGAGCACCAGTGTCTCTAGTTTCTTGCAGTGACGTTTGAAGGTCAGAAGTTTTGGTGTGAACCATTTGTCTAGCTTGGTGGGTTTGCTGCTGGTGGTGCTATTCAGGGGGCTGAGGAGATCTAGTTGGAGAGGTTTTCGACGCAGAGTTCAGGGGAGTCTGTGGAGATGGGTCTACTTTCTTTGAGAGCTGCGATCCAAGGTGTTTCATAGACTTTGTCTCAGTTGTGCCAAGGGAGGGTAGGGGCATAGTCAGGGCTTCAGATAGTCCATCAATGTGATTTTTAAGTAAAATATTTTAGCATTCTTTTGGGCTTTCTGTAATGATTCTGAATGTTGCCTTATTAGAACATCAAGCTGTGTTCTAAGGTCCTGTCCAAGCCCTTAACATGTGTTCCCACAACACTACAAGTGTTGTTGATTCTTTTTCTCTTGGATATATATAAGTTAATAGAAAACTTTTTATATATTACAAGAAGTTTTGGAAATCTCTATCTTTCTACTTGACTTTGTTCCCTTTCAGATATGTCTCCTACAGAAATGATTGCATGCTTGAAATGTATAGAGGGAATAATACATGCATGAGCTTTAAATGTCAATGAGTGTGTATCCAAAGCCAAATCAATGCTTGAACACTGTTCATTGGATGTAGAGAACAAAGTATATTCAATATTCTGAAGAAAAGACTGGTACGATAATATCAGTTCCAGTGTGATCATAACTTTAATCACCTTCTGCACCTGCTTTATTCTATATGTGCTGGTGGCTGTTGGGACGGAAAAGTCCCTTGCATGATGATAACATGTAACCCTGGCCCGAGTGCCCCAGCTGCGGTGTTATCTGGATCCTTTGTAACAACTTTTGGTCATGTGCGAACATGAACCATGTATGTGTCCTATGACCTAGGCCTGCCTCAGACTGCGGCAGTGTTGGACAAGCCTAAATGGCAATCAGGCAGTTATTGATGGGTTGATCTGACCGGTGTGTTTGTGTTCCAGGGTCTTTTTGCTGTTTTAAGGCCCATTTTACGGTCTGTTAGCCCTTTTTTTTAACTGTTGATTTCCCTGGTGTTAAAACAAACATTGCTTGTAGCAAGCTCAAATTCATTCGGTTTTCCATACCTTACAAAAAACGCTTAGTGTGTTTTTACAATTTCAAAACTCCCCTGATTTGCACACACTGGCCACTTTTTTAGCTATCTAGTTCACTAATGGGACCACTTATTTTAGTGCCTGAGCTTATCTTCTTTCCAAGTACGATCCTGGACTGTGGTTTTCTGAGACCGGGAGGGGCACCCAAAGTGTTACCCTCATGTAGTTGAAGGCTATAGCCTTCACTGGGAGTTAAGTAGCATGAGCGCGGTGGTGGCAGCACACAGGGTTTTTAGTGATCAGTAGAGTGAACAGGCCTTTTTAGCCATATCACTGGAGTGACACCTCCTGGCCCACTCTAGTAAAGTTACATTGCTGTGAGCTTAACTCACTCTTGCTTGCACTGGATTATCTGCAGCGTTGGGATGTATGTGTACCTGTGGGACGATGCAGTGCACCAGGAAACTGTGTGCGTGGCTGTGCGTGAGCATTCAGATATCTGTGTGCCTCTAGAGAGCATCAGGAAACAGCACACGTGGTTATGTGTATGTGCAGAGATATATGTGGATCTGTGAGCTGGTACCACATGTAGGAGACAGTGTGCAATGTTGCGTGAGCACACTGATGTATGGATGCCTGTGCAAGGTTACAGTATATTGGAGGCTCTGTGGATGTGTACGTCTTTGAAAGGGACACAACACATTTCAGACAACGGATTCTATTTTTAGAGACCCAGGGCTTGCTGGAGGAGGAGAGAGAAGCAAGGGTTTCCAAAAGACAGGTTTGTGGATTGCTGCATTCCCGAGAGCAGGGTGGTAAACACAGAGGGAGGAAGAGTTATGCTCTTTGGTGTACATCAATAGGGGCTCTTGGATTCCGGAAGGAGGTCACTGGTCAAAGGGAGCTGGCACATCTGAGGAAGGGGCTGATAAGAAAATCTGGGCGGGGACACCTTGGTAACATTTTGATACACATGTCACGGAGGCTGAAATGCAGGTGTTAATCTCTAGTCTCTCCCCTGGCCTGTGTATGGGGCTATCAAGATTAAAATGCCTCTCGCTGTGACAAACTGCTTTCTGGAGGAAGAGCAAAACAAAGGAATGACCACTTCAGTTTGGGCAACCCCGGAACATAGACTTCAAAAACAGACACTAAATCACAAGTGTGTTTGGAAATGGATAATAAAAAGGGAAGCTTGAGACTACCAAATTGTTAAATTGAACCTGTAAATCAGCGGAGTAACTCATCAGGAGTTCTGCCTATTGTGACCAGGAGTGGGTACTAAGGGTCCAGCAGCCTTGCATGCTGGTTGAGTGGATATCACACTGGAGTATTAAAAACATTCGCCTGGACCCTATAATGCCAACTTCTGCCTGACCGAAGACTAGTGGGTCCTGTGAGGTGAAGGGGAGCACTTGGAGGGAGCAAGGGCTAGTGGGGACCCTGTTGCTGGATCCTGGGAGCAGAGTGCTGCGCTGTTAGAGGAGGGACATCGAATGATAAAGTATGGTGACCCTAATAGGGCCATCTCTGTTTTGTACCGTTCACGACCCTCTTATGCCAGGTAGGGCCAATAGTGAAGAGAGAGGGCAATTGCCCTGTATGAGCTGGTGCGACAAGTGTCAGAAGGAGAGGACTGTTGCTGTGAATCCACATACAGCAGAGAAGACACCGCAGGCATGATCTGTGGAGAGTGAGAGCAACTACTTCAACTCCCTAGTCCAGGCCCACTAAAAACCAGCCCCCGGAATTCTAGGACAGACTTACTGCATCAGAGGAGCGCTGAGGACGGTGGTGGCTGCAAACGCAGCTTCCCAACATCTGGACACAGGTTGCCGATGTGTGTCTGGGAACTCTGAACCGCCACTCCTCGAAGGAAGGGTGTGGTGTGTTACATTATTTCTTTATTGAGTTGATTACAGAATTGTTCCTTTTATCTGTATTGTGTTCCTTTTAGTTATATCCTTTTCTTAGTTGGTTTCTCCCACTGCTTCTCCTCCTTTCCCTTGTGTTCTTGGACTCTCCGGAATGTTGACGGGGGAGTCTTGGAAGCATTGGGAGTGGAGAGTGGATGCTCTGTGTCTTGGTGGTGGATGAAGTTTCTTTTATGGATCAAACTGGAAATAAACCTACATCAAATCAATCAACTTGTGTCAACTTGAATCTCTGCTTGGATGACAGCAATACCACATTTTTGGCGACGAAGGTGGTTCAAGACCCCTGAAACTGTTACCTTTGGA